>NC_080792.1:65865417-66219471 GCF_028018385.1 Neofelis nebulosa
TGCCCAAGAGTAAATCTTGAGAACATTATATTAAGTGAAAGAAGCCATTTGCAAAAGATCACATATTGTGAATTCTATTGCTACGAAATGTCCAGAACAGGCAGACCTATGGAGACAGAAAGTAGATTACTGGTTGCTTAGGACTGGGGCCAAGAGAGGCAGTGAGGAGTGACCATTAATGGGTACAGGGTTTCTTTTAAAAGAACAAAAAAGTTCTAAAATTACATTGTAGGGGTACCTGGGTGGCTCAGCTGAAAGAGTGTTTGACTCTTGATCTTGGGGTCATGGATTTGAGCCCCATATTAGGTGTGGAGATTACTTAAAACCTAAAAAAGTTGTGTAAAAAATTGTTACAATCAGGGGCACCTGGGTGACTCGGTTGGCTGAGCATCCGACTCTTAATTTCAGCTCAGGTCATGATCTCGTGGTTCATGGGATCAAGCCCTGCATTGCAGTGTCAGCACGGAGCCTGCTTGGGATTCTCTCCCTCCCTCCCTCTCTCTCTCTCTCAATAAGTAAATAAACTTAAAAAAAAAAAAAGAATCAGGGACTTCCGTGAGTGTGGGAAGAGCCAAAAGAACAGAGGTGATGGAAGCTATCTGCAAGAGCAAAGAAGCTCATGCTAAAGACCTCAGCCTGAAGCACCAAGGTGGGTGGGTCTCAAGATTCTCCAAGAAGCTTCCACAGACCATCTCAGAATTCAGTGATGAAAGGGGTAGTGCTCCAGGAAGCCAGTGTGGATCTCTTGTTTACCCACATACTTGACTGTGACTGATTCACCTCCATCTTCCAAACCTCCTACAACTTTCTCTCTCTGGCTGGCTCTATCCCAAAACCCTAAGGGAAAGGGGATTCTGGAAAATAGAGTTCTCAGCCTTAAAAATGAATGGTGCTGGCGCCGGGTTAACCACAACCAGCGCAGCACAATCTACCCCTTGGTCAGCTCAGCTTTGCATCCAGACACCTCCTTTTCAACATTTAACTTCCAAGTAAAGGTATTCGGAGCACCACGCTTTCACATTGTATGATTCAGCTATCCTTCCGACAGCCGAACCGAAAGAAGAAACCCAAAGTTCCCCCTTATCCATCTCTGAATAAATGTGCCTTTGTTTCCTGATTCGGATTCTGCTATCCTGTAGCCTAATATTGAGTTACAGAAATAGCCATGGTTTATACATTAATACTTCCTGGTAGCATGAGAATGAGAGAGGAGAAAAAGATAAGTATGAGGTACAAAAGTCCATATCAAAGTAAGACACAGGACATCTTTGGCCACAACTGTGCTCGTGGCTGTGATTGGTCACATGACAAGATGAGTGTTCTTCCACCACCCTTTCTCTTTGTCCCCAGCAAGCACCTCAGCCAGTCATATTGGGGGGGGAGGGGCGGGTAATCTGGTGGGGTGACCTAGATCTTTATCGTTGAAAAAAATTTTTTTAATGTTTATTTATTTTGGGGAGAGAGAGCGTGGGAGAAAGCGCACATGCGCTCAGCGGGGGAGGGGCAGCGAAAGGAGGACAGAGGATCCAAAGTGACTCTGCGCTGACAGCAGAGAGCCCGAGAGCCTGAGAGCCCGATGTGGGGCTTGAACTCACGAGCCACAAGAACATGACCTGAACCGAAGTTAGATGCTCAACCCACTGAGCCACCCAGGTGCCCCTTTATTCTGGAAGTTTTTGTGCTTTAAATGGTTCTGCCTGTTTTATTATTTATTTGTTTTTATAAATTCAGTGTTTTCTGAAATATACTTTTTTTAAATATATAATTTATTGTCAAATTGGTTTCCATACAACACCCAGTGCTCATCCCAACAGGTGCCCTCCTCAATGCCCATCACCCACTTTCCCCTCTCCTCCACCCCCATCAACCCTCAGTTTGTTGCTGTTGTTTTTAAATTTTTTTTACATTGTATTTATTTTTGATAGACAATGCACAAGTGGGGGACGGGCAGAGAGAGACGGAGACACAGAATCCGAAGCAAGCTTCAGGCTCTGAGCTGTCAGCACAGAGCCTGACGTGGGGCTCAAACTCACAAACCACGAGATCATGACCTGAGCCCAAGTCTGACACTTAACTGACTGAGCCACCCAGGCGCCGCTGTTCGCAGTTTTGTTTGTTTTTTTTTTTTTTTTTATTAACATTTATTTATCTTTGAGACAGAGAGAGACAGAGCATGAACAGGGGAGGGGCAGAGAGAGAGAGGGAGACACAGAATCTGAAACGGGCTCCAGGCTCTGAGCTGTCAGCACAGAGCCCGACGCGGGGCTCGAACTCACGGACTGTGAGATCATGACCTGAGCCGAAGTCAGCCGCTTAACCGACTGAGCCACCCAGGCGCCCCTGTTCGCAGTTTTTAAGTCTCTTATGGTTTGCCTCCTTCCCTCTCTGCAACCTTTTTTTTCCCCCTTCCCCTCCCCACTGTCTTCTGTTAAGTTTCTCAGGATCCACATATGAGTGAAAACATACGGTATCTGTGTTTCTCTGTATGACTTATTTCAGTTAGCATAACACTCTCCAGTTACATCCATGTTGCTACAAATGGCCAGATTTCATTCTTTCTCATTGCCAAGTAGTATTCCATTGTATATATAAACCACATCTTCTTTATCCATTTGTCAGTTGATGGACATTTGGGCTCTTTCCATAATTTGGGTGTTGTTGAAAGTGCAGCTATAAACATTGGGGTACGAGTGCCCCTGTGCATCAGCACTCCCGTATCCCTTGGGTAAATTCCTAGCAGGCTTATTTATTTTGCGCGCGCGAGAGAGTGTGCAGGCTCCCAGCGCAGAGCCCAATGAGGGACTAGAACCCCTGAACCGAAAGATCATGACCTGAGCCAAAACCAAGGATCGGACGCTTAACCGACTGAGCCACCCAGTCGCCCCTTAGTCCTGCCTGTTTTAGGTTGCTATAGTTTTCCGTCGTTTTTACCACAGAATGTGGGAGCCCTACGTAAGATTACCAAGAGAATCTCCTGGGTTGCAGGTGTTCCTCCTTGCCCCCATTCTGGAGTAGCAAACCGATTTACGCTTGATAATCAAGCCCAGCCACCCAACCAGTACAGCAACCCCCTTTTTGCCTGACAAAGTCACCAGGTGGCAGTCTCAGCTTCCTGTTCAGTGGAACCAGCGTGTCCCTTGCCACCTGTGGCAACCAAGCAAGACCTCTAAGCCAGCAGAACCCAAAGCTGTGGGGGTGGGAAGTTGAAACTTTACTGGTAGGTCATTAAAACAGTTACAGTGAAACAAGCTCCTCCCACTTCTACCCCTTGATTCCTGAAGTCTTTGGATATCTTTGCCTCGGGGAAAGAAACTTCACTACACATTAGTGGCTGCTTCAAAGCACATCCCGCATCTCTCCGGGACATTACGCTAGCTCCACCAAGTGATTTCACCCAGCTGACACCAGAAGCAAATCTTCAAAAGTCCATTCCGCCGTCCTTCAGGGCGATGGGAAATACAGTAGGACCGGTGAGTTCCAGACAGAGGCACTGACAACATCATGGTTTCGCGAGCCCACGGCCACACTTCGCTTGCTGTAAAATGAGGTAAAACCAAAACTAAAGATGTAAGATTACAAATATAAATAAGAGAGGAGCTAAGAATAATAATGGGACTGTATTAGAATGTGGGACTGGTGATAGAAGTGAGTTAAACCCTCACTCATTAGAACAGGAAAGGAAGCCGGTGGGTGTGGCTCATTTTGGTAAATCAAGAAATAGTAAAGGTGCCTGGGTGGCTCAGTTGGTTAAGTGGCTGACTCTTGATTTCAGCTCAGGTCATGATCTCACAGTTCATGAGATCGAGCCCCACATTGGGCTCTGTGCTGACAGCATAGAGCCTGCTTAGGATTCTCTCTGTCTCTCTCTCTCTCTCTCAAAATAAATAAACTTCAAAAAGTCATAGCAAAAGCACATCACCGAAAGCTATGGAGGTAACTACTAGAAAAAAGAGCCCCAATATGTAGTATTCATGTCTGGGGCGTTGTGAATAGTGGCAGCGAAGACTGAAATCTTTCTGTGACAGTAGATTTTAAAAGATCTTCATTATCTCTTAATTTTATTAAAGGAAAATATACACTTAAAAGGAAAAATGATAAAATGGATATCCATCTGACTTGCCTGTCTCTTAAGGAAAGTATTCTTTTCCTACTATTTTGACATTTTTTCATGTTTATTTTGAGAGAGAGAGCATGCAAGCACCAGTGGGGGAGGGGCAGAGAGAAGGAGAGACAGAATCCCAAGTAGGCTCCACTCCATCATCACGGAGCCCCATGTGGGGCCCAAACTCACTAACTGCAAGATCATGACCTGGACTGAGATCAAGAGTCATCAGACACTTAACCGACTGAGCCACCCAGGCACTATGGGAAAGTACTCTAGAAAACATCATCCATTCTACTCAATGTTTCGTATCCAAGCCACCAAAATGCTCAATCCCTCCATATGGGTCCCAGAGAAATTTGTTTCTGAAGAATGTACATATTTCCTTTGCCAGAGAATGAAAACTCTATTCCACAGTGACTTTTCCTTTTGCCTTGTCAAAAAACTGTAATGTTAAACAGTCAACTGTGATGTTGCTTCAGTAAGAAGTGATTTTTCTCAGGTTCCTGACACCATTTTTTTTTTTTTTTTACATTTATTCATTTTTGAGAGCATGAGCAGGGGAGGGGCAGAGAGAGAGGGAGACACAGAATCTGAAGCAGGCTCCAGGCTCTGAGTTGTCAGCACAGAGCCCGACGCGGGGCTCGAACTCACGAACTGCAAGATCGTGACCTGAGCTGAAGTCGGATGCTCAACTGACTGAGCCCCCCAGGCGCCCCTGTTACTGTTTTCTATTTATTGCTCTTTGTTTCTCTTTTTGTCTTCCACTCTTTTCCCACCTTGTCTGGCTTTAACTCAGACTTTTTTTTTTTTTAAGTTTGTTTATTTTTCAGTAATCTCTACGTGGGGCTTGAGCTCCCAATCCCAACAAGATTAGGAGTTGCATGCTCTTCTGACTGAGCCAGCCAGGCACCCCTTTAACCGAACCTTTTATATTATCCCATTTCTCTCTTCTCTTAGCATATCAATTATACTTTTGATTTAAAATTATTTTAAGTGTTTGCCCTTGAGTATACACTTACAGTGAATCCAAGTTCCCTTTAGAATAACACCATAGCACCTCACCTTAGAATATTTCTGATTTCTCCCTCCCATCTCTGATAGCATTGCTGTCATTCACTTATTGATAAACTATAATTACCAAATGCATTGTTGCTATGATGATGATTGTTTTTTGCTATGGTTATTTTAAACAAACTGTTATCTGTAAGATTAATTAAGAATATGATGGGGCGCCTGGGTGGCTTAGTCGGTTAAACATCCAACTCTGGATTTTGGCTCAGGTCATGATCTCACGGTTTGTGAGTTTGAGCCCCACATGGGGCTCTGCGCTGACAGTGCAGAACCTGCTTGGGATTCTCTCTCTCCCCCTCTCTCTGCCCCTCCTGCACTTTTCTCTCCCTCTCTCTCAAAATAGATAAATAAACTTAAAAACAAGAATATGAAAAAGAAGGGGTGCCTGGCTGATTCAGTCGGTGGAGCATGTGACTCTTTATCTTGGGGTTGTGAGTTCGAGCCCCACAATTTTTTTAAGTTTTAAGAATATGAAACAGCAATTTTTTTTTTACCGTCATTTATTCCTTCTCTAATGCTCTTTTCTTAATGTAGATCTTAGTGTCTGACCTATGTCATTTTTCTTCTTTCTGAAGAATTTCTTTTAACATTTCTCACGAAGCAGGTCTACAGGCAACGAAGTTCCTCAATTTTTGTTTGTCTGAGAAGGTCTTTATTATTTCTTCTTTACTTTTGAAGGAAAATGTAGCTAGATACAGTACTCTAAGTTTGTGGCTTTTTTCTTTCAACATGAATATCTTTCTTCACTCTCTTGCTTGCGTGGTTTCTGAGGAGAAATCCGATGTGATTCTATCTTTACTTCTTACTATGAAAGCTCTTTTTCTTTTTTCCTCCTCTGGTTTCTTTCCAGATTTTCTCTTTGTCTTTAATTTTCTCCAATGAGAATGTGATATGCCCAGGAGGAGATTTTTTGTGCGTGTTTCTCCTGCCTGGTGTTCCCTGAGCTTCCTGGATCTGTGATTTGTTGTCTTTCGTTAATTTTTGAAATTATCAGTCGTTATTGCTGTAAATACTTTTTGTTCCTTTCTCTCTTCTCCTTCCGGTCTTCTCACTCTACATATGTTACACCTTTTGAAACAGTCACGGGATTTGTGGATATTCTGTTCTGTCATTTTCATTCATCCTTCTCTTCATATTTCAGTTTTGGAAGTTTCTCTTGACATAACTTCAAGCTCATTGATTCTTGCCTTGGCCTTGCCCAGTCGGCCGATAAGCCCATCAAAGGCATTCTTCACTTGTGTTACAGCGTTCTTGATTTCACACATTTCCTTTACCTTCTTAGAGTTTACATCTCTTTGCTTACATTATCCATCAATTCTTTCATATTGTCCACTTTTTCCATTAGAGCCATTAGCATAGTCATCATAGTTGTTTAAAATTCCCAACCTGATGGGGCGCCTGGGTGGTTCAGTCAGTTGAAGTCTGACTGTTGATTACAGCTCAGGTCATGGGATCAGGCCCCGTGTCAGGCTCCTCGCTAAGCATGGAGCCTGCTTAAGATCCTCTCTTTCTCCTTCTGCCCCTCTCCCCTGCTTGCACTCTCTTTCTCTCTTTAAAATAAAAAATAAAATAAAATAAAATGTGAAAAAATAAAAATTTCAATTCAATAATTCCAACATCTCTCCAGATCCAAGTCTAGCTCTGATGCTTGTTCTGTCCCTTCAAACTATGTGGGTTTTTTTTTTTTTTTTGTCTTTTAGTATATCTTGTAATTTTTTTTAGGTATATTAATTTTGAGAGAGAGCGAGCCAGCTGGGGAGGGGCAGAGAGAGAGAGAGAGAGAGGGAGATAGAGGATCCAAAGGAGGCTCTGTGCTGACAGCAGAGAGCCCAATGTGGGGCTTGAACTCATGGACTGTGAGATCATGGCTTGAGCCGAAGTTGGGCACTTGACTGGCTGAGCCACCCAGGCACCTCATAGTATGCCTTGTAATTTTTTGTTGAAATTTCGATATGATGTGTTGTGTAGAAGAAACTGAGGTAAACAGGCCTGTAGCATGAGATTTTGTTTATCTTGCCAGGGTTTAGTCCATGTTTATTGCTTGTTGCAGCCATAGGTGTCAGAGGCAAAATATTCCTCCGGTGCCCTCAATTTGTCTTCCTTGTTATCTTTGGGTTTTCCTAGAAACTTATTATTATTATTATTATTATTTTTAAAGTAGACTTCATGCCCAGCATGGGACCCAATGTAGGGCTTGAACTCGTGAACTTGAGATCAAGACCTAAGCTGAGATCAAGAGTCAGATGCTTAACCAACTTAGCCACACAGATGCCCCTAGACACTTCTTAAATTAGTTCTGAGATGGGCAATTCTTTCGCTTGTATCCCATTTTTACACAGGCCCCCACT
Source organism: Neofelis nebulosa (assembly GCF_028018385.1). NCBI lineage: Eukaryota > Metazoa > Chordata > Mammalia > Carnivora > Felidae > Neofelis > Neofelis nebulosa. The sequence continues at coordinate 65,872,942 of NC_080792.1, forward strand.
GATGTGGTGGAAAGATGTGGAGAGAGGGGAAGGCTAGAAGCGGCTAGAGTTAGGTATTTCTTTTCCTCCAGGTCTGTCAGGCTCTATTAAAATCCCAGCCGGTTTGGCATTTGGGGCTGTCTTAGTTTGTTTTGAGGGAAATCCCTGAAACAGAAAGCTCTGGGCAATACTTCAAAATGGCTGCCTCACCCTCTTCCTGTTGGGACCACAAGGGGATTTTTCCATCTTTCTTCCTCATGAGAATCTGGTAGGGCTCCTGGAGGTTAAACTCACAAAGGTGCGGGGCCCCTTAAGATTGGACCTCTGCCCCCTGAACTCTTTAACCCTTGTCTACACTGGCCACACCAGCAATTCATCAATTACAGTTTAGCTTTTCCTCCCCTGGTAGTGGTTCAGACAGAGATTGATGCTCCAGTGGGTTGTGATTCTCTGTCTCTCCAATGTGGGGGCAGCCGTTTGTCCTGTGATCTCAGTTCTCTGATGGATCTAAGAAGAGTTCATTGATTTTTCAGCTTGTCAGCGACTTTCTCTTTTGTGCGGATGGCAGTGATGATTGCCAAGGCTGGACCAGGAAACCAGAAATCCAGGTACATTTGTAGTTGTAGGATTTCCTTTTTTTTTCCTTTCATTTTTAACGCTTTATCAATCATTTAAAATGTTTTCTATGATTCCACTCACTATAGCCATCTTTTTCTGTAGGTTTTAATCACATTCATTATAAAATACTTTCCTGTAACTTTTCTTATCTAGTATTATTTGCAGATCTATTTCCATTGACTGAATCTGGATTTTTTTTCTCGTGACTCAGTCACATTTGTCTGTTTCTTGGCATGTCTGGTATTTTTTATTGTATATCAGACATCATGGATGACAGGACACAGAGACTCTGGGTTCTGTTATAATTCTCTGAAGAGTGTTGAGTTTTGTTCTCCAGGGGGTTGAATTATTGGAACATCACCAAAACCTTGCGGAGGCTGGGCTTTTAAGTTTTATGAGGGTGGGTATTTTCTGATTTTGCCCTTAGTTCTAAGGCAAATCTCTTATTTCTAGAACATAGTCTTTATTACCAAGGTGTGATCCTTTTGGGGTTTAAAAGAAAAACTGAGGCGTTTACCAAGCTCCTCTGTCAGACTCCAAATTCTGTCTCCCCTGGAGCTAGCAGCAAATGAATCTCTTCTCAGCTTTTGGCCTTCCAGCTCTTTCTCTTTCCCTGGAATCCCTGGAATTCTGTGGGCAGTTCAGGCCAGCCACATATTTGAAGTTTATTGCTTTCAACTCCTCACCTGCAGAGGCTCCAAACTTCACTGTGTTGCCCCCTCAGTTTCCAGCTGCAGTGTCCTTCCCAAACTCCATCCTCTGCCTTCTGCAGCCAATAGGACTGTGGCTTCCTGTTTGAGGTCTGACTGACCAGAAGAGAGAGCTCAGGGAAAAAGCAGCTCTTCTTTTTAAAAATAGTTTTATTTATTTATTTTGAGAGAAAGAGAGCAGGCAAGCGGAGGAGGAGCAGAGAGAGAGGAGAGAGGGAGAGAGAGAGAGAGACAGACAGGGTGAGAGAGGGACCCAATCAGGCTCCTTGCTCTCGAGAGCGCAGAGCTTGACACGGGTCTCCATCTCGCAGTTGTGACTTGAGCCAGACTCAAGAGTTGGGTACTTAACCAACTGAACCACCCAGGCGCCCCAAGCAGCTCTTCTTTCAAGAGCTGCCTTCGTCCACTTTGCTTTTTGTTCTTCTCGTTGTTTCCAGGTGGCTGTTTCATATATTCTGTCCACATTTCATAAAGCAGAAAGTCCTCTACCTTTGGATTTTTGAATATGTAATCCATATCATCTATTCCAGAAGCGAACTATTAAAATAAACAAGCATAGAAAATTGGACAGTAAGACCTACTGTAAAGGCGGACGATTATCTGACCTTAATTCAGAGGATGCCTTTCAAAGTCAGGGTGTACGAGCTCAGGCAAACTTGACGCAGGCCCCACCCCCACCAGCAGCGTGGTCTCTCGGGCATCACAGACGACGCCCCGCCGCACGCCCCGCCCCCCTCGCCCGCTGGCGCCCGTTTCCATGGCGACGCGGCACCAGGCCGGGGCAGTCGAGCCACCAAGTGGGAGTGCAGCGACCGCAGAGGCGGCGGCAGAGGCGGCGGCAGCGGCGACATGAGCGCGGGGGTGGCGGCGGCCGGGCAGCGGCCCCCCAGCTCGGGGCTCCCGGGCTCCCGGGGCACGTCGCGCCTGCGCCCGCCCGCCATCCTCCAGCCCGCGCAGCACAGCACGCAGGTTGGGCTCATCGAGGCGCAGAAGCGGGTCGTGGACCTGGAGAAGAGCCTGCAGTTCCTGCAGCAGCAGCACTCGGAGACACTGGTCAAGCTCCACGAGGAGATCGAGCACCTCAAGCGGGAGAACAAGGGTGAGTCCGGGCGCCGCGGCCGCGAGTGAGGCGTCTTCCGCGGCTGGGGCCCGAGGGAGAGGCAGACCTGCCGCTCCCGGGTGCCTCTAGTACCGAAACACTCGTGGACTCTAGAACACGAGGTTTAGAAACCCTTAAACAGGGTATAAGGAGGACACAGGGCAGCAAGCCCCACCCCGGGTCCTGCTACGTGGGTCTCGGACTCCCTGCCTCCTCCGCACCCCCGGGCCCCAAACCTGGGTCTTCGTGGGCGGGGTCGACGGGGCCGCCCCACCATCTGGTGATCTGGTAGGGTGGTCTGGCTGTGTAGCGTTTCCCACAGTAAGCCGGGTCGCAGTCTCCTCTCTAGGCAAGTCGGGCCCGCCTGTTCTAAAAACTTTCATGGAAGTAAAAAGTGCGAGTGTACAGCTCAGTGATTTTCACAAACTAAACACAGATCGAGAGCCGACTTGCCATTCCCATCCAGCCCCTCCTTGGACACCTCCCCCTGCCCCCGCGTCTCCTCAGGGCAGGTCCTTCCTAACTTTGCCCCGCTGGTGGCTCCTCACCGCCATGGGCCAGGCCTGAAGCAGAACTTAAGGCCTATCACGGTGGGACACTGCTGTCCTCTCTTCTCCCTTATGCTTTAGTTGGAACTCCTGCCCCCACATTCTTAGCCCTGTCTCAGTTTCTCCCCACCTTTCTCCTGTTGCCTTTACCTGAAGTGCTATTAGATCAAGGGCTCACCATGATGTCAGGACTCCCTCCTCCTGACATAAGGAGTCTTGAGTCTCACCCCTGTCCCTCCCTGATGCCCAGGCTGGATGTGGCCAGCCCACGTTCTGGGTGTCACTTGATCATTGCTCTGACCGCATTTGCTCATCCATGACTAGGGGCTCCTGGAGGACTGGGTCATCCTGACTCACTCACCTCTGTTCTTCTGGAGCTTGGGGCTCCACCTAGCAGAGGGTGCCCTATAGATGTCATGGGCAGAGGAATGGACTCCTGGCGAGGCTCTCACCCAAGGGCTCTGGCTCAGGGAACAGCTAGAGGCATTGCTGGCCCTAAGACACCCAGGGTAAAGGCTTGGCCCATGGGGCAGTGTCCTGGCTGCTAAGGTCATGTGTGAGGTCTCTCAGGGGTTCAGCGGGGAGTGCACAGGGCAAGCCAAAACCTCTTCTCCCCAAATGGCTGCAGTTTCAAAAATGACCAGTGCACATGCTTGCTTTCAGATCTCCATTACAAGCTAATAATGAATCAAAAGCCAAAGAAAGGTAAGACTGAGGCCCTTGGGTGCCTGATGGGAAATTACTTCTGTCAGGAGTAGCCCCTCCAGAGTGCTTGTGTCTACCCAGCTAGCTGCACTGGCCCATGTACTATCCCAGTGGGGAGGAATCCTGGGGGACCTGGACAGACACCACTGCCCCCCACCCCCCGGCATGGTGTGGGTGACTGTGCACCCAAGCACAGCAGGTGGGGCTCTCGGGGATCCCAAGGCCTGAAGTCTGCAGTAAGGAAGCAGGAAGAGCAGCTTGGGGTGGGGCTGCCGAGACCCCACCCCTGCCACCACCACCCTGCCCCCGGGCCCCCAGCCTTGCTGCTCTGCTGGATTCTTTTACTTGGGTTGCTGCTATGGCAGCCCCCAGCCCTGTGCCTCTGGCACAGACGGCTGTGGGCACAGTCCTTCTGGGGATCCTCCCTGCCATGTCTGCTGTGACCAAGTGTAGAGACAGAGAGACCTGCAGTCACTCGTCTAAGGCCCTTCCTCATCGTGACAGCCCCTTTCTCTTTGCCTGTCCTCCAGCCCAGCCCAGGGAGACTCAGGCTGTGTTGGGCCTGTTCCCCCCACATACCTTTGGGGCCAAGTCTGACATCAAGAGGTGGTCTGAGAGGTGTTAGCCTGGTATGCCCCAGTCTGGGGATGTCCCGGGGCTCCCTTCCTAGGGGACATGGAATATGGGAACAGTGGTGGTGGGCCCTCCTCGAGCGGAGCAGAGCAGTTCCAGTGAGCTATCCTGGGCAAGTGGCAGGGCCTGTTAATGGTCCCAGTCCTGCAGGGTCGGGGGTCCCCAGTGGGCTATCAGAAGAGGCCATCCTCCCATTCAGGGCCTGCTTCTTCGGGCCCAAGCCCGCTGCTTTCTGGATGGCCCTTCCAGAAATCACCTTCCCCTTGGCCTTGGTTCTGCCTCACCAGAGCAGGGGGGGAGGGCTCTGCACAAACACAAACACAAACACAAACACACAGGCCTGCAGGGCCAGGAGGAAGGTACGGGTGGCCTGGCCCCTCCCAACAGCGGGGCACAGAAGTGTCCGGGAAAGCTGGGACCAAGGTGGTGCTGCCACCATCTCAGACTAACCCGGTGCACTTCCCACAGGCAGCACCTCCAATTCCAGCTTTCAGTCCATCAAGTCCGTCTCAAACTCGACCTTGTCAGGTGGCATGCCAGCACCCTCTGTGAACTCAGGGTCAGGGGAGGGGCACGTGCCCCACTGGGGCCCTGGGCCCCGATGGCCAGTGTGGGGTGCTGACCAGATTGCACCTTTGCCAAGCTCTGTGGACTTAAGGGTTAAGGAGTAGCTGAAGGGAGCCAGAGAGGGTGGCCGCCAGGTGCCGTCAGCTGACACCAGCAGGAAGGAGCCGAGGCGGGGTGTGACAGGACCATGGATTGGCCAGAGGGAGACTACGAAAGCGAAAGCGGGGTTGGCTACAAAGGAAGTGAACGTCAGATCAACGTGGGGCACAAGGTCCTGTGGCAGGCACACCCTGCCTGCATACAAAGAGAGGAGCCCCTGAGCCTTCCTAAGTGGTCTTCCAAGGGCAGCCTGGCAGAAGCCCTGCTTGTCAAACACGACAAACACCTGAAAGCAGGTGGATACAGGTGGGACAGCCCTGCCTAGCGTTCTGGGCTTGTGGTGTCCTCTGCAGAGTGAGGGGAGCTAATAGCCCCTTCTCTGCACTCGGCCTCCCTGAGAGGCCAGGCATCCTCCCCGGGTGTGGCCCTTGCCCCTTCCACGCAGGGCCTAGGCAGGCCGTGGGCCTTGTCCGTGGAAAGGAAGTCTGTGCAGGCCGGGTCCCAGAACTCTCATACAGTTTCATTTTGCCCCAAATGGGGTGCTGCTTCAGAGTCAGGGAACAGCTGCGGGGCCACCCTGACCCCTGGACTTCCCCGAGGCATGGGAGACTGACCCAGTACAAGTAGGGGGAGGCCAGCTTCTACAGCAGCAGTAGTTTTAGAGCGTTCAGCAGGCACCACCCACAGACCCCCTTTTTGGGTCACCTGGCAGCCCCCACAATGGGGACTCTGTTACCATCTCTCCTTTACAAGGAGGAAACCGAGGCAGAGGGCAGGCGCTCCTTGGGCACTCACAGCCAATCCTGGAGGACGTGGGCCCTGGCTCTTGATGCCCACCCACAGTGACTGCCCTGTCTGGGTCTGATCTACAGCCAACTCTCAAGGAAAGGCCAGGCCCCGGCCCAGCTTCTCCAAGAAGCAAGACTCAAAAACTGACATTCCTCCGAAGACGGACCTGGAAGAGAAGACCCCAGCTGCTGCCCTGTTTCACAAGAGCAAGCGGGACAACGCTCCAGGGGTGCAGGGGCAGGCCAAGTAAGGGCTCACCTGTACCCTGTGGGCCCAGCGTTGCATTTCGTAGGTTCACATTCTGGAAGCAGCCAGCTGCCTTGCCCTTCCAAATGGGTCAGTCTCCAGAGTGAAAGCAGACTCACTCCAGGCAGGCCCATCTGGCGGGCAATGCCCTGTGCTGACCTGAGCCCACACGAGGGTGCCAACAGCAGCCCAGAAACTAATTTCTCACAGAAATGGAACCAAGTAACTTGGCCTTTACATTAGTTTGCTTTTCACCAAGACAACAAGCAAAAGAACAACAGTAAGTTGGGTTCCTGGGCTCACCCTGGGAAATGTGCTTGGCCTCCGCAAGGCACAGAGCCAGCAGGCCAGAGCAAGACCGGGTTGACACCTGTTTCTGGGACTTCCTGGAAAGCAGCAGTGAACCTGGACTTTGCATCCGAAGAGACCCTGTTGTCCCCTGGGTAGTTCAGCCAGCAGGACGGGGTCCTGCTTCTCTGCACGGTCCTTACTGAGAGTCCCTCTCAACCAGCCCCACGGGTGTGGGGTCAGGACTGAGGGCAGTCACACAGCTTGAACCACATCTGACCCTCAGTGCACCTTGAGGGGAGAGGAAGGGATACGCCCAGGTCACAGCTGGCACCAGAGTGGCCCCCCACCCCCGCCACCTGGCGTCTGGAGCACCCTGGTCAGCAGAAGGGAACCAGACCCCGAGGAGGCTGTGTAGACACACCCTTCTTCCCCACACCAGCCGCACACTGGTGTGGATGCCGCCCTCAAGAGAGGTGGCGGGTGGTTAGACCAATCCTGGCAGGCTAGCTCTGGGCTGCTGTAGTGCCTGTTCCAGAGATGAAGAAGTGGAGACGTCCAGTTCAGCAGCCCCCTGGGTGGCAGGCAGCCAGCACAAGGGCAAGCAGCCCCCCGTGATGAATCTGCCCCTGCACTTGCGCAAGCCCACCACGCTTCAGCAGTGCGAAGTGGTCATCCGCCAGCTGTGGAACGCCAACCTCCTGCAGGCCCAAGAGGTGAGGCTCAGGCAGCGGGGACCCCAGTGCCTCCGCAGACCCCGCCCACTGCCCCTCTTCTCCCTGCCTTCCAGCTGCAGCACCTCAAGGCCCTCCTGGAAGGGAACCGGAGGAGGCCCAAGGCTGCATCTGAGGAGGCCGGCCCCAGCTCTCCCAAGTGAGTGATTCGGCGTGGCCCCCACCGCATCCCGGTGAGGTCTGCTCTTTTGGGGCTCACTACCGACTCCTCTTTCACCAGGGACCAGGAGGCCCTTCACCAGGGAGCCATGCAGCTCCCCAAGGTCCCCACCAAGGGCATCCCCAAGAAATGGTGAGTCCCACCGGCAGGGGGAGGGTGGGGTGGTCTGAGCCCAGTACATAAGGGGCAGGGACAGCTCAGTGCCTTGCCTGGGGCCCTGCTGCCAGCCAAGTCTCCGCTCCTGCTCCCGGGGGCACCTGTAGTGACCTCCCTCTGCCCTACCAGCCTGATTCTGAGCCCTATGCCCGTGGCAGAGCGCCCCATCCTGCCCGCGCTGAAGCAGACCTTGAAGAGTAACTTTGCTGAGCGGCAGAAAAGGCTGCAGGTGGTGCAGCGCCGGCGGCTGCACCGCTCTGTCCTTTGAGGCGGGCGGCACGTGTCGGCGTCTGCATGCCAGGTCAGGGCCAGGCCAGTGCCCTACAGCTGGAGACGCTAACCCTCTCTAGATAGCACTTCAAAAGAATTCGAACACGTTTAGGCCGCGCGAAATTCCAGATAAGCAAAGTTCATGGCAGATAAAGTACTTGGTTGCTCTCAGAACCGAGACACTATTTTCTTGCTCGGTATTTTGCTATTCTGCATTTACACAAAAACACATTAAATGAGTATTACCCTACCTGTTGAAGACTGGAAATAAAGCTCGTTTCTCCACTTGTGAACCTCATCCCTCACCGCTCTCTGACATGGCTGCCCTGCCATGTGCCCCCAGCTCTGCTCCCTGCGGTGGGAGGGGCCCACTGGGGCAGTCACCAGGACTTGTCCAGGGCCTGGTGGGTGCCCTGCGCCACGGGCAGGCACAGCATGCACCCTTCTTTGAGTGCAGGGGGTTTCCTGGCCCTTGGCTGGGCTGGGACTGCCTTCCAGGCACAAGGGCAAGTCCCGTCCCCCCTGCCACAGCGCCGTCCAGCCTCCACACTGACAATCCCAGCTAACGAGCCATCCTACCGAGCCTGCCTTCTGCTGTGGAGGGCCACGGCCATGGGAGAATGGTCCTCTCCAGGGCGCTGGGGCCCCACCCTGAGATTCCCACCCAAGAGCCTCACCACCCCCTTACTCACCAGAACCGAAGCTTCCTAGGTCTCATGGGTGTGGTCAGTTTAGTGTCGACCCTCCCCTGGCAGGACAGGGCTACTGTCCCCACTGGCCATTTCCTCAGTGCTGATCTCTGCCTCTTCTTTGGGCAGCAGGAGCTTTGCCAGAAACCTCAGGGTAAACCAGGATGAGGCACTGATACTGTCAAAAAAGGGTGAACTAAGGTCTGGGCATCCACGGCCGTCTCCAAGGTGAGGAATCTGGCTCAGCCCTGAAAGCGTACCTCACTGGATAGTGGTCCCAGACTTGTGGGAGGGGACACAGTGACAAACTCATGACAAACACAGGAATAATAAATTTATTATAAGAACCACAGATGACACGGTAGTGCACATACAAAAGGGGAAACCTCTCATTGCCAGAGGGCTGATGCCCTGTCAGGGAGCTTTCACTCTCTGCTGGAGCAGCTCTGATGACGCCAGGTCCTGAGGATGCTGCCCTGACCCAAGAACAGGCCCAAGTGCCCAGTGAGTGGGCACGGTGCCAGGTACAGGATCCACTCAGGTGTCCCTGCTCCCTAGGCACCCCCACAGTGCTGAGCAGACCCCCATGGCTCTTAAAGGGAGAATGCCATGAGGTATGAGTCCCAGGTGATGGCAGGGGATTCACAACTGCCTGCTGGCCGACTTTCCTTCTGAGACGCAGCCAGCCGCCCTTGGATCCAGGAGCTTCCCAGTGGCGTGCCCCCCACGGCAATGGTGGAAGGGTCTGAACCCAAAACCGTGACCAGAGAATTCTGTGTGTGTTTTCAGGGTTTCCTATGCTCTCCATGTTCCCCTACAGAAACAAAAAGTTTTCTGGCACACAAGAGGCTCTAACGAGACCTGGAGTTCTCCCCCAGGCTGCTGAGGAAGGACATGGGCCCTGGAGAAGCCAAGGGGACAGCAGCCCAAGGAGGAGCACACAGGGCTGAGGCATGTCCGACTCCCGGGGGGGAGTGGGGGTGGGGGAGTCCCAACCCCACCACGAAGCAGCCAGCTCCACAGCCACCTGCCCCAGTCACGTACAAGTATGGGAAAATGTTTGGCAGGTCCCCAAGGCAGAAGATAAAAGCAGGAAAGCTAATCTAAGCCCAGGTTCTCTAAGGGAGCCAACACCTAGAAATGTCCAACGTGAGGTGCATGTCCGCTGTGGCCCCGACAAGGCTGCCGGCTATCCCCGTGGTCCCCAGTGGGTGGGTGGCTAGGCGGCGGAGAGGCAGGCCTGGTGGATGCTCTGCGCCCAGGTGTTGAGCAGGGCTGTGACCGAGTGCTTGTCCGGGAGCTGCAGCAGCCTCGAGGTCATGCACCGGTGCACTGACTGCAGGAAGGGGTTGGCGTCTGCAACAGAGCAATGGGCCATGAGTGCCGCTGTGACCTCCGCCGGGACAGCCAGTGCTGGGCCTGACCCTGGGCTGCACAAGCAACTCTTTATGAAAGGCCACCCCACAGACACAGGGCTGGCGTCTAGGGCATCGAAGCCAGTCAACATGACCAGGATGCCATCTCCCGCACACAGTGGGGTGGCCAACACGGTCCCCTCCCAGGCCCATGCGTCAGTGGAGAACTGGAATGTGAACAGGTCTGGAGCCCAGGGCTTTCTCTCAGGGACAGCCTTGGGATCCCAGCCCTATGCACCAGCTCTGCACTGCAGGGGGACTGGCCACCATCAACAGGGGTCTCTCCGGGCCTCTGGTTTGAAGCCATGTCACCCAGGTGGGTCTCCATAAGCCCAAGCTCCTTCTGTACTCCCGTAACAGCCTTGCAGAGGCCCACAAAGGCGGTTGGACCTGCTCGCCTCTCTCTCACTATAGGTGACCGCCCTGCAGACACAGGATGGACCCCTTTCTTCCCAAGTGACTTCTGGGCAACCCACTCCTGCCCACAAAGGGGCAGCAGAGAAAGGGGAGGAGGGGCCTCAGCTGCGGGGCACAGAGCAAATCTCGGTTGCCCTGAGCTGATGCCCCCTACCAGGGTCCCTAGACGGCAGCCGTGAGGCCTCCCCAAGGCTGTCCTCTTGGCTCACCGTACTGCCACTGCCTGTCAATCCACAGTGGGCTCTGGGCGGGGTAGTCGGCAGGCACACTGAGCTCCAGCGGCGGCACGCTTGGGAGATCCTTGTCATCTGCAACACATGTGTCTATGCCTGTGACCTGGCCCAGGCTGCCCTGCCTCATAGCCCTGCTCTAAACAGGGCTCTTCATATCCCAAAAGGTTCTGGTGAGGCTTGCTGCAGTCTGGAGGTCACTCTGATTCCCACTTCCACATCTCCCTAAGGCCTCAGGCAAGCACAGCCATGTCTGGTTGGGAGGGAGGGGCTTGCCCGGCAGGCCGGTGAGAGGTAAGAGTCTGTGGGCTCAGGGCTCTGCCCTCAGAGCACCTCCTGGGCCAGGTATGTGTGAGGATCCAGGAGGACACAGGGATGGTGGGCTTCAGGGTGTGGTGTGAGCATGCCTGTTTGTGGGAGGCCAAGTGCCTGTCCACATGGATCATGCGGGCCTGTGCTGGGCCTGCTCCAGGGCCTTGGGCTGTAGTTCAGGACTCACTCTCCCACAGCACCAGCCCCGCCCTCCCCTGTACGCACCCAACTTGCATATCAGGTGGACGGTGCCGTTGTTACTGCAGTGAGATGGGTCCAAGTTCACCAAGAACTTAGGGTCTAATCTGGCCACCTCCCCCTGGAGCACGTTAGGAATGCTCTGCCGTTCATCGTCTTCAAACCTACGCTTCCGAGTGCATACCACCGGGGCCCTGGAAGAGACCACCATGGTCACCACACCACACTAGGCTGTGGCCCGTGGCCCACGGCCCACCACCCACTGCGAGGCTGAACCCTGGACTGTACGTACGTAATGGGTGGGCCGTGGATGGCCGTCATGGCTGGCACGAATGTACGGTACAGGGAATGGTTGAAGACAGGTGAGCGGATATTGGCCAGGACGGCATCCAGGAGTGGCTGGCACAGGTACTGCTGCTTGGTTGGTGGCACCGGGGGTGGTGGGGGCGTGGGCTGTGACAGGATGGGGAGTGGGGACGTTAGCAGCCCACTCTTGGGGAGGCTTTCCAGACCCTGAAGTCCTTATCCTTCACAGCCAGACTTCTGTGGCTTCCCCACAACCTCTGCCCCCTGGAGACAAATACGGCTGATCCTGGATACATTCTCCTGCCTTCTGCAGCCTTGACCTTCCCCAGAGTTCCCTTCCCCCAGGGCTTGGACTGGGGCTGGGCAGGGCTGGGTGGAGGCCTGATGGTGGAGATGGGCATACAAGAAAGCCCATGCACCTGGGGGCTGCAGAAAGCACCCCAGGACCACAGCCACAGGGTGACTTCTCCCATGTTCCCACATATACTCTCCTTCCGCACAGCAGACCTGACCTGGCAAAAGACTCCTGGGCAAGGTCCCCAGGCTGAGCAGCATGGCCCCTCTGCCCACTCCTGACTGTGAAGGCTTCTCTCAGCTTGTGGTTCTGAATTCTCCCCACAGATGCCTGTGGCCCTTTGGACACCACCAGGCCATGGTGCCCCACTCACCACTGCCATGTCATTCTTGAGCTTCTCCAGGGCAATCTCACACTTCTGGAGTGTTTTCAGGGGGCACCTATGGGGAGAGGGGATGTGACTGATTCTGGGTGCTCAAGGATGAGGTGTCAGCGGCTCTTGAGCACTCATCCCAACCGCTCCCTGCCTAGCTTGTCCTGGTGTGCATGGAACCAGCCTTGGCCACCAGAATCCTCCACAGGAGCCCCAGTCATTGAACTATTCTTAGACCCAGAGTATAAGGCAAGATGGTCCCACGTCCAGGAGCTGTCCGGTCCTGCTCATCAGAAGAGGGCATAAAGGTGATGGGTCAGGGGGAGAGACAGAGGCCAGGTCCCTGCCCCAGGCCCTAGAGACCCAAAGAGGGATCGAGCCTAGAGGCTTGAGTGCTGCCCAGCTCCAATACATCTAGTTCTGCAGTTTCTAGCATTTTGCACAGTACATAGAACAGAGAAGATCTTCTAGAAGGGAGCATAGCCAAACTGATGCAGAAATAGGGACAGAACCCAAAGGCCAGTCCATGTACACAGTTCTGCAGAGCTGGCCCGTCTCTGGCGTTCAGAGCAGCACAGCTGGCAGGTGGGGGCAGGGCACGTGTGCCATGTTGTGAACCAGGGCTCCAATGCCTTACAAGTGCTTCTCAAGGCGATGTCTTGTTTCATTTTCACAGCCAACCCGGGTGAGCCATAGTCACTCCTTTTGCAATGGAGTAAATGAGATGCAGTCATTTGCCCAAGGCCACTGGGAAGTCAGGGGCAGGGCAGGGGCTGGATACTGGCACAGGAAAGGGGCCAAGGGCTTGGAGTCACCTGTGGAGGCCCGAGGCCCCTTCTTTAAAATTCGTCTCACCACCAAATGCCCGTCCAAGGCTGGGCTAACCAAGCTGCCAGACATGGGCACACCACTGTCCTGCCCCCAGGACTAGGGGCAAAACTCACCGCTTAGAGGGATCTGTCAGAATGTCCAGAAGGCTCTTCATCTTACTCAGATCCTTTTTTCTGTCTGGGACAGAGAGGGGCTACTAAGACACGTGCCAGGGGTACTTGCATCCCACCCGCCCCCTCCACTGCACCCCTGCCCTGGCCCAGCCGCACCTTCATTTTTATCGATCTTGTTGATCATACGGCGTAGGGGCTCGATGTACTTGGAGAGCTGCTTCAGCTTGTCCAGGTACTGCTGCTCCTCAGCCTGGCTGGAGCCAGCTGGGCTCATGACCGAGCTGGGATTCACTGCAGAACACAATGTGGTGAATGCGGCTTCAGCCCACAAGCCCGGGCTCTCTGCAAACCCTCAAGGTGGGGGATCTAGGGCTCACCCAAGCCATTACAAGCCGAGGCCTCCAGAGGGTAAGGGGGTGAATCTCAGCACCTCAACCCACAGGGCTGTGTATGGGTTACATGATGGGCTCTGGTCCCTGGATCACACACCCACCCCAGGCCTGACTTACCAGGGGTGTTTAAAGGTCCCGGGGAGGGAACACTGAAGTTCTGCGGGGTGCGTGCCGTCACTGGACTCTGGGAGGGCTGCGGTGAGGGGCTGGGCAGGAAGCTACTGGGGGAAGGGGCAGGGCCGGAGCTGCAGCAAAGCAAAAGCAGATGCATCTGTGAGCTGGGGCACGAGGTGGGGCCCGCGCTGGGAGCCAGGCAGGGAGGGCCACCCCGGCCAGGCCTACCTGACGTTGGAGTTGGGCTGCGAGCTGGGCTGGCCAGGCTGCGGGGACGGCTGGGGGGGAGGGGGCATCGACTGCGGGGTCTGCACCTGCTGGCCCGGCGATGGTGAGGACAGCATGGTGAGGCTGTTCTGGCTGACCTGGAAGTGGAGGGGGCTCAGCCTGCTCTTGCCTGCCACACACTCTCACTCCTGCTGCACCCTTGCTCCCTCCCCCCACCCCAGGCCCACAGATTCCATCTGCACAAACAAGCCCCCTCTCCCTCTCAGCTTCACCCGCACACCTTCCTTCAGATGCCCTACCCTGTGAATACAAACATAGGTACAGCTCCCCACCCCAAGGATGGACACAAGTCCATGATCACTGAAGTGCTGGCCGAAAGGCCATGCTGGGTAGCCCTTGCTCCTTGGCAGGGAGACCATAAAGTCTACAGGCTTCTAAGCTGGGACAGGACATTCCTATGTCTCTACCTCACAGGTGTGGGAGCCAGAGAAACTTATGGCCTTGGATGGTGCTGCCTGGCCTCCCCAGCCTGTGATTCTCTCATCTGTGTGCCTGTGAGGAATGTGCTCTGTGACAAATGGGACTGTCTTCCTACATGCTTCCATGAACCCCCTCAGCCATCAGGCCACAGTGGGAGGCTGTGTCTCAGGTTTAATGGGAGCAAAGTGGCCCCTGTGTCAGCCCTTGCCAGCACAGGTGGCCTGAGGATCCTCGGTCTGACATTTGAGTGAGTCCCACAGAGAGCTGCCTCGCCCAGGACCAATCCAAAGGCCCTGCCAGTTTCAGAGCTTCCAAGGATTGGAGGTGGTGGCTTCTTCCACACCCTAGTCAAGCCCCTGAGCATCCCCTCAGAGCCTGCTTCCTGTAGCCCAGCCCACAACCCCCAACCCTAACTCTTGGACCATCCAGTTCTGCAGATGAAATCTGGCACTTCTCCCAGGGCACTCCAGACACTGGTGACATCTGGGGCCACAGCTCCACGCCTCCCTCCCACACACTCCTCTGCCACAGTGCTAGGGGGACTGGGTGGGGATCACTCTGGGGGTTGCTAGTCTCTTGGTCCTTGAATCAGGGAATAAGAAAAAGCATTTAGAAGAACCCAGATCCCACCAGGAAGACAGGATGCCCGCCCTCCTTGCCTGCCCATTCTCCTGGCTGGGCAAGGGGCCCTGACCTTTCTTCCAGTATACCAGACAAAGCTCCTAGAGTCAAACATCATTCTCCTCCCACAGGGTGTATAGGCCAGAGAAGCTACATGGGACGCTGGCATGGTAGGGGACCCGGAAGCTACATTATCACACTTCTAACGCAGCTGGGTCAGAGCGGCACCAAACCCAAGCCACTGGCCCACCAGCACATCTGCAAACAGAATGAGCTGTCCCACCACTTGTGACTAGGCCCCAGGCCTGGGAGCAGAGGGACAGGAACACACAAGCTCAGGCCTCCAGCTGCTGGGCCCAGTTGCTCTGCCAAGTGAAGCAAAATGGTCCCAGGTGATTCACACTGATGTCAGCAACATCAGAAACGGGGCCTAGGGCAGCTTAGTGTGCTGAGCTGAACCAAATGCAGCAGATTTCTCCTAGGCAGGACTCGCCTTCACAGTGCTGGGATACATTGAATCCCATGGCAAGCAGCATGGCCCCTGCCCAGCGGTGGAAAACAGGCTCTAGAATCCACTCGGGTGCCAACAAACTCCCAGGACTAGGAAGGTGAACAGGCCATTTTGGAAGAGCCCAGGTAGAGAAATGGATGGTGCCAAGAGGAAGAAGGCCCTGGGCCTGGCCTGCTAGGTATGGGAACTCTCCTTGTAGTGGTTTCTTGCAAAGCCCCTGCTGTCACCTCCTCTTTTCCTCATCTGGACCTACTGCCACACACTGCCCTGCACTCCCTGAAACTGCCTCTTGCCATATGCCCTCTTCCAGCCTGTAGCTCAAACTCCCCTGGCCTCTCCTGCCCCCACCTGCCCCAGGGAGGAGCCTTAGCCTTAGCTTCTGCTCCAGCACATGTCCCTTCTAGAAGGTATATATGGCTCTTGTCTTTAGTCTAAAGCTGGTGCTTCTCTGAAGGGAAATGAGGTATCTGCAGGGTGTCACGGCTGGCGCAAAACCACCGCAACGAGAAGGCCACTGCCTAGTTCACTTCCCACCTAAATGTATGAAACTATATTTAAAAAAATTTTTTTAATGTTTACTTATTTTTGAGAGAGAGAAAGACAGAGCATGAGCAGGGAAGGGGCAGAGAGAGAGGGAGCCACAGAATCCTTAGCAGGCTCCAGGCTCTGAGCTGTCAGCACAGAGCTGGACACGGGGCTCAAACCCATGAGACGTGAGATCATGACCTGAGCTGAAGTAGGACGCCCAACAGACTGAGCCACCCAGATGCCCCTGAAACTGTATTTTAAAAGGCACCTGGGCAGCTCAGTCAGTTAAATGTCTGACTTTGGCTCAGGTCATGATCTCATGGTTCGTGAGGTTGAGCCCTTCAATGGTGTCTCTGCCTTTTCAGATCCTCTCTCCCTCTCTCTCTGCCCCTCCCCTGCTTGTGCTCATGCTCGCTCTTGCTCTCTCTCAAAAATAAATAAAACATTAAAAGAAAAATAGGGATGCCTGGGTAGCTCAGTCAGTTAAGCATCTGATTTGGCTCAGGACATGATCTCATGGTTTGTGGGTTTGAGCCCCACATTAGGCTCTATGCTGACATCTCAGAGCTTAGAGCGTGCTTCAGATTCTGTGTCTCTCTCTCTCTCTCTCTCTCTCTCTCTCTCTGCCCCTCCCCTGCTTGTGTTCTTTTTCTCAAAAATAAATAAACATTGCTGCAGCAACTTCTTACTCAACACGTCTCCGGAGGCGAGGGAAACAAAAGCAAAAATGAACCATTGGGACCTCATCAAAATAAAAAGTTTCTGCACAGCAAATGAAACAATCAGCAAAACTAAAAGGCAACTGACAGAATGGGAGAAGATATTTGCAAATGACATATCATTTAAAGGGTTAGTATCCAAAATCTATAAAGAACTTATAAAACTCAACACCCAAAAAACAAATAATCCAGTGAAGAAATGGGCAAAAGACATGAATAGACACTTCTCCAAAGAAGACATTCAGATGGCCAACCGACACATGAAAAAATGCTCCACATCACTCATCATCAGGGAAATACAAATCAAAACCACAACGAGACACCACCTCACACCTGTCAGAATGGCTAATATTAACAACGCAGGCAACAACAGATGTTGGTGAGGATGCAGAGAAAGAGGGTCTCTTTTTGTTTACAGCAGCACTATCAACAATAGCCAAAGTATAGAAAGAGCCCAAATGTCCATCAATGGATGAATGGATAAAGATGTGGTGTGTGTGTGTGTGTGTGTGCGTGTGTGTACACACACACACACACACACACACACACACACACACACACATACACGCACACAATGGAGTATTACCCGGCAATCAAAAAGAATGAAATCTTGCCATTTGCAACTACGTGGATGGAACTAGAGGGTATTATGCTAAGCGAAATTAGAGAAAGACAAATATCATATAACTTCACTCACAGAGGACTTTAAGATACAAAACAGATGAACTTAAGGGAAGGGAAGCAAAAATAATATAACAACAGGGAGGGGGACAAATTTAAGAGACTCTTAAATGTGGAGAACAGAGGGTTACTGGAGTGGTTGTGTGAGGGGGGATGGGCTAAATGGGTAAGGGGCATTAAGGAATCTACTCCTGAAATCACTGTTGCACTATATGCTAACTAACTTGGATGTAAATTAAAAAAATAAATTAAATTAAAAAAAACATTTTTCAAAAGTTGTTTGAAAAAATAAAAGGTACCCTCAGCACTCATACCATGGGGAAACAGGTCACACTTTCCCCACACCGTTTGCTTCTGGGTTCCATGGAGCCACTGACTGCACACAGCTCCCCTGGGCATTACAGTCCACAAGTCCACAAGACACAGGGAAAAGAGGCCTGCCCGGGCCCGGGGCACAAGCTCAGTGCTTCCGTTTCCTCTCCTGAGCCTGCCTCTGTGTCCAGCTTCAGGCTCCCCACATCCACACTCCAGGCCGCCATAGGAAACCTCTAGGCTCCCTATATCCAATCCAGATCTCTTTGCATCTGACAACTCCACTGGAAAAATACCTAATTCAGTTGGCAGCATATTCCCTTTCCCAGGCCTTTAGGCCTTCCAGGTTAGCCCAAGGCTCCCAGGCCTCCTAAATCCCGCGGACACACCCAGGATGAGGGGCTATGCAAAGGCCTCCGTCAAGAAAGAAATGGCCTAGCAGGGCGCCTGGGTGGCTCAGTCAGGTATCTGACTTCAGTCAGGTATGATCTCACAGTCCGTGAGTTTGAACCCCATGTTGGGCTCTGTACTGACAGCTCAGAGCCTGGAGCCTACTTCGGATTCTGTGTCTCCTTCTCTCTGCCCCTCCCCCTACTTGCGCTCTGTCTCTCTCTCAAAAATGAATAAATGTTAAAAAAAAAATTTAAGGGGCGCCTGGGTGGCTCAGTCGGTTGGGCGTCCGACTTCGGCTCAGGTCACGATCTCACGGTCCGTGAGTTCGAGCCCCGCGTCAGGCTCTGGGCTGATGGCTCAGAGCCTGGAGCCTGTTTCCGATTCTGTGTCTCCCTCTCTCTCTGCCCCTCCCCCGTTCATGCTCTGTCTCTCTCTGTCTCAAAAATAAATAAACGTTAAAAAAAAAAATTTTTAAAAAAAATTTAAGAAAGAAAGAGAGAGAGAGGAAGGGAGGGAGGGAGGGAGGGAGGGAGGAAGGAAAGAAATGGCCTAGCAAGGTGGCTAATGAGATAGAACCCCCCCCAGGTCTTCAGGTTTACATCTGGTCTAGCCAGCTTCTGGGGCAGAGGGGAGCAAGATGGCTGTGTCCCATTAATGACGTATCAAGTCCTCCAGAAGGGAAAACTGCTGACCCAGCTCTGCATTTTCCCTCCCTAGGCACGTTCTGCAAGCGGCACAGGTAGGTCTGTCACAGCAGCTAGCACACGCCATTGGACACTAGTGCTGCACCTGCTCGGGGAGGGAGCTCTGAGTGCCTGCCTGCTGTCACATGCATGTCACACATGGTAAGTGAGAGTTCAGAGGGAAGTGACTTGCTCAAGGTCACATGACTAGTGGAGGAGTCCAGGCACCTCAGCATCATCTACTTTCCTACGGAGCAAGGAAAAGTATCTGGGAAGGGACCCTGCACAATGTCCCAAAGGGAGTAGAAAGGGAAGGCAAAGTTCAAGCAGAGGGGACACAGCCAGAGCACAGGTGGGCGGCAGGGCCAGGCTGCTGGGCTGCAGGGCAGAAAGACTGGTTTGGGGAGCTATGTGCTATGAAATAACCTGTGGAAAGGCTGGTGGCACCATATACTCTAACCCTCCTGGGACCACCCATGCCCACCGGACATCCCTGGAACTGCCCCATACTCCTGGCCCCTGTACATGACACATCCCCAGGAGTCACTCTACAGGGTAAAGAGGAATATGGACTCCACTATGGCACCATCTGCTTACATTGCCAGGGATCCCAAGTACCCTCTGGACTCCTGTGCTAGGCACGTCGTCCAGCATGTGTCCAGCACAGAATCCAGGTTTGTCGTTGTCAGGATCATGAAGTGCTCCCCCACAATATGAAGATGCAGTCAAGGGACACAGTGCAGGGTCGGGGGGCAAAGAAGAGGCTGAGATGAGAGAGCCCTGTCTCCTGAAGGGCTGACAGAAGAACAGACTTTCTATTCTGCCTGTTTTCCTGAACCCAATTTGTTGCCGCAAGGAAAGAATAAACCAGATAGGCACTGTGCACATTGTGTCAAGGTCTGAAGGTGCTGGTGGCTGCTGAGGGCTCAGTTGGGGCGCCTGCTGGATGGCAGGGTTGGCTTCTGGCTACACTGTAATGATGCATTTCTGGAATAAACTAGCTTTTCTCAGGAGGGACTAGATTGGGAGGGCACAGACACAAAAACAGCTGCACACCAATTCTGGAGCCAGGTCTGTGGCAGGCCAAATGCCCACAGTGTGTCTGCCACTGTTGCAGGGGTGGAAGAAGGAGGCTGGGGGAGTGGGTTTGAGCCTGCAAGCCAGGACCCTGCTGAGAGGTCAGGGTGGGAAGAGGGAAGGATGCGGAGCCTGGGCCGAGGATTTAATTTGAGCGTCTTGGGTCTGTTTTGCAGGTGGCAGTGGCTCCTCCAGCTTCAAGCACTGTTAGAGGGCCAGACAGAAGTGGACACCTACCACTGCTGAAGGGGTGACTACAAGGACTTCTCCTAAACGCGTGAACTGAGACCCACTGCAGTGAGAACGAACAAGTCCATACACAGAAGTAATTCAAGGCCTGGCATATACCACATACTCAAAACGTTAGGGATTTTATTGGTCTTACAAAAGTCAGCCCTGCATGTTGATGCCAAGGTCATTTCCCCACACCCAATAACCCAACCTGTCAACCCAATGGAGACTGAGAGCCTGCGGGAAAGGAAAACAAGCAGCTCTAGGTCAAAGAGCTGAGAATCAAAGGAACCAGGATGGGAGACACTCAATAGTGGCATGTGGGCAGGTACTAGGGCTTGGGGGCTGCAGGTGCCTGATGCTCCAAGGGATGGAGCCCCGAGCCAAGAGTCATGTGGAGGACCCTATGCAGCGTTGGGTCGCGAGGAGCTGTGCCCGGGCTCTGCCCTGCCCAGCCCTCCGTGCCACCTAGGTTACAGGCCTACTTTCCTGCCCCACAACTTCTGTTCCTCTAGCAAGCTCTGTCATAAGGCCTTTTTACCAGCAGATTCTAGCTACTTCTGCCTCCTGTTATGCAACAACTACCAAATGGGAGGCCGATGCCAAAGAACTCACACTCGTCAATGAGCAATTGCTACTGGCACACCTGGGGTGACTCATAGGGGTCAGGAGGCAGGAAGAGTGACGATAGACCATGCTGCCAAATGGCAAGGCCATGATCTCAGGAAAGCTCGTGCCATTGTTTCTGTGGCATGTGGCAGTATGGTACAGGGCCTAGGGCCAGACAGACGATGGCAGTGTCCTGCACAGACTACCTCCCTCACTTGCAGCAATGGCAGTGTCTGCACATGCGCCGTCAGGGAAGGGCAGGATTGTCTGCTAGGATTAGAGATGCATCTATCTGCCTTATGATAGAAACGGAATCTTACAGTTTTGGCAAGTCTGAAGTTTTCACAGCAAACCCACTAAAATGGAAAGCCCGTAAGATGAGGGAACCTCCTTACCATTTTATTCTCAGAATCTCAGAACAGGGCCTGGCCCACAGAATGCACATTGCGACAATTTGTTAAACAAACAAATACACCATGGAAGAATTCCAGATGTCATACAGTAATGGAAAGCCAGGAATTCATATCTCTGAAAACGTGTGATGTACACAGAAGTCTTTATATACCTAGAAAGGAAAGTGTGTAGTAAATTCTACACTCCACACAGGAAATTCTAGAACAGCACAGTCCTACAGAACTTTCCACAAGCTTGACTTGATCTACAATCTGTGCTGTCCAGTATAATAGCCACCGGCTTCCCCATGGTGCCACCAGGCACTTGATATGTAACTGAATTTCAACTTAAGGAACTGGAGTTTTACTTTAATGTAATTTTTATTAGTTTAAATGTAAATACATACATATGGCTGGTGACTATCCGCACAGCTCAAGAAAGCAAAACTATCTGCTTAGCTTCAGTTTTATGTTACCACAAAAAGAGGCACTACCATAACTATCTAAAACACTAAATTTCTTCATTTCTTTTTTGTTAAGTAAACTCTATCCCCAATGTGGGGCTCGAATTCACGAGCCTGAGATCAAGAGTCACATGCTCCACTGACTGAGCCAGCAGGGCACCCCCAAAACCTTAAACTTTAACGTAAGAAAATTAGCTCCCATCTTCTCCACCAAATGAAAATACCAGAGCTACCCAAAGTATTGAAATGCAAATAAACACAGGTGTTTACTCCTATGCCCTCAAGAAACAGAAGCTGGGCTTGGCTCATGTGAGCTTGGTTAGGCACTTCCAGGACCACAGCAAAGGAAGTCACTGACGATTACAATGTGCCTCACAAAGGTACTCATAGGGCCCTGAGCTTTCCGGGGGCCCTGGGCACTGCCCCATAAGTACCTGTGCTGAGAGGGCTGTCCACCCAAAGCGGTAGAACTTGAATGGACGGCAGCTGAGGTGGTGGTGGTGAACGGGAACTGGGCTCTTACTTCCCTCACACCTTGGGCCAAGGCTGCAGTGATCATCTTGAGGTCAGAGGGATAACAGACAAGGTGATTGCAACAAACACAGTGCATGGGTGGGTGGAAAGGGGCGTGCAACCTGAGACAGGAGTGCCCACTGGGCTGTGGGGGTCGAGAGCAGCCTGGCCTACGTATTCAAGCTCACAGCATGGAGGCCTGTGTTGGCATCACGAATCCAGGGAGCCACCCAGGCACCCCAAAGAGTTTACTTTATTATTATTTTGTTTTTGTTTTTAATGTTTATTTATTTTTGAGAGACACAGAGACAGAGTGGGGGAGGGGCAGATAGAGAGGGAGACACACAATTTGAAGCAGGCTTCAGGCTCTGGGCTTTCAGAATACAGCCTGACATGGGGGTCGAACCCACGAACTGTGAGATCATGACCTGAGCCGAAGTCAGACGCTTAACCGACCAAGACACCCAGGCGCCCCTCACCTTTCATTTACACAAGTAATGTCAGAAAAAACCGAACCTGATGTATAAGGCTCAGGGCTTACTAATTTTCCTGAAACACCAACTACCACACTTCGCCCCAAGTTAAGAGTCTCAGCCATCCATCAGGGCCACAGCACTGGCGAGCGCCACAGGACATCTCTTTTCTGCTCTGAGAGGGCGGACTTGAGAGACAGGAATGGAGGACTGTGTGCTCAGGCTCCCAAAGCCAGCACTTCTTTCACAGAACCACACATCAGGACACACATTATCAGTAACAGCAAAAAACTGCAAATAATCTCAAGGTCCAAAAACAAGATGGCAATTAAGGACAGCAGGATATGTTTATAATAAGCATTCATGTATGTACGTACACATATACATCACACAGCATAAAATAGCATTAACTGAGGATTTTTTTTTTTTGAGAGAGAGAGAGATAGCAAGTGGGGAAGATCTGATCTGTGATGCATGGGAGGGAGGTGGATACCACTCCTGATAAATTTGAAGGCACGTGCCTCATAAAAGCAAACCCACCCATAAACACTCAAGCAATGACCCCTTCCTCCTCCCCAGCTATCAATCAGTGTCACAATCTTCCCAGTGTCCCCAGTGAAAAAGAAGAGTCCTGGGCCTACTTTAGTTGTGCCTTAGCAGCCCTCTGCACTCCAATGAGGGGGAAAGAAAGTATCAAGGTTACTCTATGGGTGACTGAGCCCACAGTCAAGCTCCCACGCTGGCTGGGCTGGGTCCTCCCCAAGCAGAAGCAGAGAGGAGAGTAACCACCAGAAGAACAGCCCTATCCACGGGCTCAGTGCAGGGTACTGAGTGCAGAGAATACATCTGCTTTAGGTCTTAGCTCTGTGCAAACACCTCAGGTCCCTCCACTCGCACACTTCTCAGGCAGCTTCCCATGGACTGGAGCAACGTGGCTGAGACCAGACAGGACCCAGTTTGAGCCTCCCTCACAGTGAGATGTCATCAGACACTGACAGAACACGCAGCATCCCAGAAGTGCTCAACATGTGGTGCTGTGCACCTGACAGGGAGCTTGGCTGACTCGCTGGTAATGAGCAGGATAGGGGAGCACAGCAGGGGCAGTGGCGTGGCACCCCAGCTCAGGGCAGCACCTGGGCAGGTGGCACTTCACCTAACAGGTCTGTTCTATCTAAAGCCAATACTCTCTTCTGAGCCAGTGTTCCCACTGCCAGGTGGAGACAGAACCAAAGCCCCAGACTAGATGCCTCTTCTCCCTGGCACCAGCAGGATGGGGGATCTGTGGAAAATCATGAGGCCCAATCTCCAACCCCAAACATCATTAAGAATCTGGCCTCTACCAGGAAAGGCTGGGCAAGGCCTACTCCATCCCATCAATATCCAAAACACAGAGGGTGGGCATGAAGGGCCTCAGCTACACTTCTCAGCGCAGGGGGCAAGCACTGGGAAAGTGCTGGGCAAGGGGCTGCAGCACAAACCCACGCAGTCCACTAGAGCCAGGCACCACCATACTTGTGCTCTTCCGTGTCCAGAATGCTAGTGCACACCTGCCACCAGCCCTGCACTCCAAGCTGAGGAGAGGTTGAGGCCACAATGCTACCCTCTCCAACGTGTGTTCTCAGAGGAGGAGGGAAGGGGGAAGATGAGGGTGTCTGAAGAGAGGTGGGGGGAATCCGGTAACACCAAGCCAGGCTGGCCACCTTGAAGACCCTGTGGGCTGGCTCCTAGACTGCCCATGATCCAAACAACCAGGACCCTCACTGTAGAGTGCCTGAAATCCAGCTCCATGCACAGGTGGACATGCACCTGCCAGTGCCTACAGAAGCCCCTGGCCCCAAAGGCCCTCACCTGGGTTCCAAAAGCCCTCACCTGCACTCCGGAACCCACTATCTGGGAAGCCTGAGCTGTCGGCACCGCTGTCTGCTGCTGCACTTGGGGCTGCACCTGCTGCACCTGTTGCACCTGCGGCTGCTGCACCACCATTGGAGCGCGGACCTGAGGGAGGAAGGGAGAATGCGATTTGGAGCCATCCGGGCACGTGGTGGAGCACCTACTACGTTGGTGGGAGCTTTGAATCTTGCAGCTTATCATGAGAAGGGATGGGATTGTCACGACTTCACTGGCTGTGGTATCACCTCACTGGCTTTACGTTATCCCATAGCTGATTAGAAATGTCCCACACCAGTCTGGCTCTGAGCCAAGCCCCACCTCCTCTGACTATGATGAGAAGCATGGCCCTCCGACTGGAATGTCACCATACAGCCACCACTACCATTTACTGCTGCAAGCAAAGCGATGACTCCCAAGGCCAAGTGCACAGCCCAACCTGCTTGACTTCTGGGCCAAGCATGCTGATGGTCTACAAGAGCCCCACCTATGAAACCAGGGGCTAGTCCCCAGGTGACAAGTGTGACCATACTTTGTTCCTCAAGATCCTCCCCAGCTTCCAGCTTGGCCCTGTGGGTCTCCTATCTGCCCGCCACTCAGTTCAACATGGCCCATCCCTTTCCACTCAATAAGTGAAAAACAGAAAAGGCCATGAAAACGAGTAAGCAAAAAAAAACTATTAAAATGGCCCCTTGACACAGCTCCGCCTGACTTGATGATAATACTGTGTCCTCCATGTCAATGTCACCAACTAGATATGCTTTGTACAGAGATGCACAATAAGACTGACAATTACATGATTTCCTATTAATCCCCTTCCCCCAAAATCTGGTAATGACAGGGATCTTTGCTCAAAACGTAATTCTAAGCAGTTAGCAAACCCACAGTGAATGCTCAATGAGGCCGCACACCCTCTCGCACAGTGAGAATATGCGTGCTGCTGTCCACCTGATCACCCAGTCTTAGAATGCCATGGCCACTGCTGAAGTCAGCCATGCTACTTGGAAGAAAACTGTCGCCCACAGAGGCAGTGCCTCTGTGCAGGGTACAGCAGCTCTTGGAATGCACTCCCCCCTTGCCAAGCTGGATGCGGGAGCCAGCATGGGGCCTTCCCCACCTATGTCCAAAGAAGCCCCAGAAACAGCTGCCGGCCACACGCCCACCAAAGGCCACGTGTACTCACAAGTTTCAGCTGTGGCTGGGCATACAGCATCTGTCCAGGGAGGGCCGGAGCCTGTGACACCAAAGGCTGGGTCTGTGACTGCGCCTGGAGCTGCGATGGCTGGTTCTGAGCAACTGGTGGCTGCTGGGGTTGTGGCGGCTGGTGGTGCTGTGGGTGGTGCATCGGCTGCAGCTGCTGGGGCAGGGCCTGGGAAGGGGGAGGCTGGGGCTGCTGCATTGGTGGCTGCTGTAGTGGCGGCTGGGCCTGCAAAGCTTGCTGCTGCTGCTGCTGTTGCTGCTGCTGCAGCTGCAGCTGTGCCATCCGCTGTAGCTGCTGCTGCTGCTGTATCTATGGGCAGAATAAGCAGTACTTGGTCGGTTATCCATCTGCCTCTGGGCCCTGTGTCAGCCTTGCCCCCAGGAAGCCTGTCCGGGCTGCTCTCACAGGACACCGAGGACACACCCAAGTGTGTGCCTGTGCCCTGGTCACCAGACACCAGCTGCACCTGAGCCTAAGAGAACGAAGGTTCCAGGGAAGTATCCAGAGGGTTTAGGAAGGGTAACAGAGGTGTGGCCCCATCGAAGCTGGGATAAATGCTCGGGTGGCTGCAAATCCCTGAGGCCTCTCCAGTGATGCTTGTCTGGTCACTAGAGTGGGAAACTGTACAAGCCTTGGGAAGATGGCCAGTGTATGCTTTTCAGGATGAGGAGAAAAAGTGAGGCTGAGGGAAAAGTTGGCTCTGGGGAAGGGGGCCTCCAAGACCCAGGAGGGTGGCCACTGGGAAATGGAGGCAGCAAGCCAAGGCCTGGGGAGGGTGGGAAAGTGGAGAGATCCGCTCAGGCCTTCCCTCCCTCAACCAAGAGCAGACCTGACGTTAGATGCTTAATACGTCTAGATGCTGCCTGCCAACAACGGGAGGAAGAAAACAGTTTCTTTATAAGCAGGGCTTCTAATGTGACACTGCCACCCCCCCACAGAGAAATGAGGCTCGATTAGAGCTGCGTCCAGGCACCAAAACACTCAAGAGACAAAACAGGAGGCATGCAAGTACTCAAAAGAAACACGCTCACAGGACGGCTCAGGCATTCCTGCATTGTGGAGTGTTCTTCTCACTTCTTGCTTCAGTTAACTCTTACATGAATCGCTTGCACCCAGAAGCCTCCACAGATCTAGCCCTCCACCCCCGGCACGCAGTAGGCCCGCGGCCAGACGCCAAGCCCAATAGAGAGGACCTCCTTGTGCGATCCCAGCACCCTCCTAACAAGTCGGGGCCTATCCCTCCTCCCTGCACCAGGCCCTGCGGGGAGCCCCCAGACAGAGGAGGAAGCCCGGGCACCAGGCATCAGAAGGATCTGCAGCTGCCTCTGGACCCCCGCACCCAGCACTGTGGCTGGCGCACATCCAGGGCTCAAGGACCACGGGAAGAGGCTGAGCACCGGCACCTAGTACCTGCTGCTGGTTTTGATGATGCAGTTTAATCAGGTGTTGCTGCTGCTGCTGCTGGAGCTGCTGCTGCTGCTGCTGTACCACCGCTTGGAACTGCTGCTGCATGGCATTCTGCTGGGCCTGGAACTGCTGCTGTTGCTGTTGCTGCTGCTGCTGCTGCTGCTGTTGCTGTTGCTGCTGCAGCGCCACCTGCTGCTGCTGGAACTGCTGCTGCTGCTGCTGCAGCGCCACCTGCTGGAGCTGCAGCTGGGCTGGAGGCAGAGTGGTGAATCAGGCGGGGCACGCGGGGGAGGCCAGGGCGGGGGAGGCCAGAGCAGAGGCCGCTGTTATCGCAGCTCTGCGGACAGGGAGGGCGGGGAGACGGCCCGCTGCGCCCACAGCGGGCCCACAGCCGCTGGAGCTGAACACTCCATTTGGGAAAGACAGACAGATGTGACGGGCAGCATTTGTGTTGATTACGGACCTTCTTAGGAATTTCTGTACAATAATAGAGGAAAGAAAAGGGCCAACAAGCCCAGCCTCTGGCAACCACTGAGCTACTTTCTGTCTCTATGGAGGTGCCTATTCTGGACATTTCTTATCAATGGAATCTCACAGTATGTGATCTTTTGTGACTGGATTCTTTTGTTGAGGGTAATATTTACAAGGTTCACCCATGTTGCATGAGTGTTTCATTTCTTTTTATTGCCAAATAGTATTCCATGGTATGGATTTCCTACATGTTGCTTATCCACCAGCTGACAGGCATTGCTTCTAAGCCTTTTGGTGGTTATGAGTCATGCTGACATGAACAAACATCTACAAGATTTTCTGTGGTGCAGTTTCTTTTAGGGAGATGAAAATGTTCTAAAATGGACTGTGGTGATGGTTGCACAACTCTGTGAATATACTTAAAGATCACTGAATATTGCACTTTAGATGGGTAAACCATAAATATGTGAATTATATATCAATGAAGTTTTCTTTTTTTTTTTTAATGTTTATTTTTGGAGAGACAGTGCAGTGCAGGCGGGGTAGTGGCAGAAAGAAGGAGACAGAGGATCTGACGCAGGCTCTGCACTAAAAGCAGAGAGCCTGATGCAGGGCTTGAACTACAAAAGGTGAGTTCATGATCCAAGCCGAAGTTGGATGCTTAACCGACTGAGCCACCCAGGCACCCCAATGAAGTTGTTATTTAAAAAACAAATAAATAGAAATAATCCAGAGAGACCCTTTGTATTGCCCAGCTTCCCTGATGGTACCATTTTGGAAAATTATAACATAACACAATCAGGATGCATTTTCATTTGTGTGGGTGTGTACATTAAATTCTACACAATTTCCTCACCAGGATAGATTCAGTCACCATCGAAGTCAAGATACTGAACAGTTCCAACACCACAGGGATCCCTTGTGATGCCACCCACTTCAGCACCCCTGGCAACCACTAAGGTGTCCTCTATTTCTAATATTCTGTCATTTCAAAAATGTTATGTAAGTGGGGGCTATACAGGATAACTGGCTTTTTCATTCAACATAATTCCCCGAAGATCATCCTGGATGTAACGAATATCATTACTGCTTTCCTTTTTACTGCCAAGTCGTATTCCATGGTATACCTATCTCTGTTCAACTATTCATACCATAAAGGACATTTGGGAGTGACTGCTACCATGTACATTTGTGTACAGGTTTTTGCGGGAAGGTAAGTTTTCATGTCTCTGGGATAGATGCCCAAGAGTGTGACCGCAGAGTTGTATGTTTAATTTTTATTATTAATCTTTTTAAGTTTATTTACCTATTTTGAGAGAAAGAGTGGGGGAAAGGCAGAGAGTGAGGGAGAGGGAATCCCAAGCAGGCTCCACCCTGCCAGTACGGAGCCCGACGCAGGGCTCGATCTCCCGAATTGTGAGATCATGACCTGAGCTGAAACCAAGAGTCAGACGCTCAACTGACTGAGCCACCTAAGGCACCCCTATACATTTAACTTTTAAAGAAGCTATATCATTTTACATCCCCACTAGCAATGTATGAGTGATCCAGTTTCTTCTCATCCTTGCCAGCATTTCAGAGTGTTATTTTAGCCATTTTACTGGTATACAATTTTTTAAATCTTTTTGTTATAACTTTTTTTTTTTTTTTTTTAAGATGTATTTAAGTAGTCTCAGTCCAATGGTGGGACTCAAACTCGTGACCCTGAGATCAAGAGTTGCATGCTACACTGACTGAGCTAGCCGGGTGCCCCCACAGATGTCCAATTCTTTTTGGTTTGATGTATATCCAGCAATACTGTGGGAGTGTAGAGTGAGGCTTGCTTTATGGTTTATTCTTACAGCTGTACCACTGCCTTTCATTTACATTCAATCTCACATTTCCTATCTTTCAGCAGGAAAGTTTTGTCCATTCACATTTATTGTGATCACTTGTATTTCTCAACTTATTTGTGTCTGTCTTCCCTTTTTTAAGCTTCTTTCCCTCTATTTTTGTTTTCCAGATTTACTGAAGTATAACTGACAAAGTTTTTTTCCTTTTCTGAAATATATACATTTTCAAAGATTTTTTTTTTTAACGTTTATTTATTTTTGAGACAGAGAGAGACACAGCATGAACGGGGGCGGGTCAGAGAGAGGGAGACACAGAATCTGAAACAGGCTCCAGGCTCTGAGCTGTCAGCACAGAGCCCGACGCGGGGTTCGAACTCACGGACCACGAGATCATGACCTGAGCCGAAGTCGGCCGCTTAACCGACTGAGCCACCCAGGCGCCCCTCAAAGATTTTAAAGTACTCTCTGCACCCAACGCTGGGCTTGAACCCACAACCCCAAGATTAAGAGTCACATGCTCTACCAACTGAGCCAGCCAGGCAGCCCCTGAATTATATTTTTGTTGGATGGTTGGAGCTGAATTTTACATGTTGTTTGGATTTTTACTTTTTTCTTACTCAATTTTTTCCTACTGGTTTGGAATGTACAAACTATGTATACTGCTTCAGCAATTCCTTTTTTTTTTCTTTTTTTAAAAAAAGTTTATTTATTTTGAGACAGAGAGTGTGGGGAAGAGGCATAGAGAGAGGGAGAGAGAGAATCCCAAGCAGGCTCCATGCTGTCAGCACAGAGTCTGATGCGGGGCTTGATCTCACGAACTATGAGATCATGACCTGAGCTGAAATCAAGAGCTGGATGCTAAACCAACAGAGCCACCACGGTGCCCCTCTTTTTCCTTTTTTTCAAGCAATTATTTTTTCAATTTCATCAGGCATACTTAACTTACCATACTTAACTCCAAACTTAAAATTTATCCATATTTTTAACTTCATTACCAAATACAAGAACCTTAGAACCCTGCTTGGGATTTTCTCTTTCTCCCTCTCTCTCCCTCCCTCCCCACCTCCCCTGCATGCACACAAGCTCTTTCTCTCTCTCTCAAAAACAAAATTCTCTCTCTCTCTGCCCCTCTCCCCTACTCGTGAGCGCTCTCTCGCGCGCGTGCGCTCTCTTTCCCTCTTTCTCAAAAGTAAAATAAAAGTAGGTTTCAGGTACTGATAGACCTGGTATTTATCCTCAATACACCTCCTGACTTCCATTTAGTATGGTCCTTGTTTATCTTTTTACACCCACACAGCACACTTCTATTAAGAAGCAGAACAGGGGTGCCTGGGTGGCTTAGTCAGTTAAACATTTGACTCTGGATCTCAGCTCAGATCTTGATCTTAGGGTTGTGAGTTCAAACCCTGTGTTGGGCTCCACGCTGGACGTGAAGCCTACTTTAAAAAAGGGGGGCAGGGGGAGGCAGGCCAGAATAATGACTAGAGGTACAGCCTCTGAGCCGGACTGCCTGGACTCAAATACCAACTCTGTCACTGCTCTGTGCCTCAGTTTCCTTAGCTGTGGAAAAGAGACAATAATAGTACCTACACTGAATGAAGAATTAAAAATCTGTTCTAGGTAAAACCCTCAAAACAGTGCTTGGAATGCAGCAAGTCTGTATGGAGTTAGCTGGAAGCATTATTATTTTAGAGAGGTGATTTTTGTTTACACCAAGGATTCTCAACCTTGTTCCTCCCGACATTTTGGGATAGACAATTCTATGTTGTGGGGGGCTGTCCTCCGCACGAGAGGTTTAACAGCATCTATAGCCTCTATGCTACATGGTAGGAGTGCGCCCACAGTTGTGACATCCAAAATGTCTCCAAACATTGCCAAATAGCCTCCAGGGTACAACAGATGAGAATCACTGGTTTAGATTCACACACGCTTGCTACCTTATATGAAAAAAAAGTCTGTTCTCCCATTTTACACCTGGCATCACAAGAAAGATGGTATGAGAGTTAAGAGGAAATGGTGAACAAATAAAAAACCTTTCAGTGAAGGTCTCTTGAGCTTTGTTTATCTAAAATGTCTGCTTCCCCCCAGTCATTGGGAGTTTTGCTGGCATACAACTGTGGTCAGCAGCTCTATCCCCAGGGCTCTAACAACTTCCTACTTTCTTCGTGACACCATCACCAAGTGCTCTGAGTCTACATCTTGCTCCATTCTAGAAACTGGCTATTTCTAACATACTCTTCTGGCCTATGGTGTTTGTGGCTTTCCCCAAGCAGGTTAAGGCATGGATGCCTTATTTAACCTGCATAGGACTGCAGGACTTTTCCAGCTACCATCTCTCCTCATATACTGGTTGGCTTCTGTTCTCTCTCCATCTGGTCCTTTTATTAGTTGTTAGACTCTGATTTTATCCTCTGCATTTCTTACCCTCCTATTTTCTTAGTACTTTTTAAATGTTTATTTATTTTTAAGATAGAAAGAGAGAGGAGACAGAGGATCTGAAGTGGCTGAAGTCAGGCACTCAACCGACTGAGGAACCCAGGTGCCCCACACCGTCCTATTTTCTTTCTTTCTTTTATTTAAATAAATGCTTATCCATTTTTGAGAGAGAGAGAGAGAGAGAGAGAGAGAGAGAGAGAGAGAGAGAGAGAGAGAGTACATGTGAGTGGGGGCAAGGGCAGAGGGGGGGCACAGAGGACCCAAAGCAACCTCTGCATTGACAGCAGTGAGACTGATGTGGGGCTCGAACTTATGAACTGTGAGATCATGGGTTGAGCTTAAGTTAGACACTCAACCAACTGAGCCACCCAGACGCATTACCCTCCTATTTTCTATTTCCTCTTCTCTGGGCTATATTCTAGGTAATTTCTTCAAATGCTGTCTCTAGTTCACAAATTCTTTCTTCAGTTGTATCTAATCTGCTGCTCAGGAGCACCTGGGTGGCTCAGTCTGTTAAGCATCTGACTCTTGATTTCAGCTCAGGTCATGATCTCATGGTTCAGTTAGTGGGATCAAGCCCCACACAGCACAGAGCCTGCTTGGGATTCTCTCTTTGTGTCCCTCCCCTGCACATGTGTGCACTCCCTCTCTCCCTCTTTCTCTCTCTCTCAAAATAAATACATACACACACACACACACACACACACACACACACAAACTTTAAAAAAAATCTGCTATTCATTCATCTCTACCTTCTCGTTTCAATAATTTCATTTTTTAATTTTTAAAATGTTTTTATTTTTGAGAGAGAAAGGGAGATACAGAGAGCGAGTGGGGGAGGGGCAGAGAGAGAGGGAAACACAGAATCCGAAGCGGTTCCAGGCTCTGTGCTGTCAGCACAGAGCCCAATGCAGGGCTTGAACTCACGAACCACGAGATCATGACCTGGGCCTAAGTCAGGCACCTAACCAACTGAGCCACCCAGGCGCCCCTCAATAATTTTACTTTTGTTTCTACAAGTTCTACTTGGTTCCTTTTCAAAATTTTTTTTAATGTTTATTTATTTTTGAGAGAGAGAGTGTGTGTGTGAGCCGGGGAAGAGGCAGAGAGAGGGAGACACAGAATCCAAAGCAGGCTCCAGGCTCTGAGCTGCCAGCACAGAGCCCAACCCGAGGCTCAAACTCACAAGCCACAAAATCATGACCTGAGCCGAAGTCAGACACTTAACCGACTGAGCCACTCAGGCGCCCCTACTTGGTTCCTTTTCAAAGCTGCCTCATCACTCCACCAGGTATCCCAGTGCTTGTTCAGTTGGAATTCCATCCTTTATTTCTTTAATCAGGCCAAGCCCATAGTTAACAATTATTATGTGTGTGGTCCCTGAGCATCTCCACATCTGTTTATTGTTTCTGTTCCTCCTCATAGTATCTCTTCTTCCTTTCAGGACTGCTGGTCTTTATTTGTGGTGCTCAATGCTTGATCTGCAATTGCCACAGGGCTAAACTGGGAGCATTCTCCAATCTGCCCTTGCTCCTGGGGGAACTAGGGATGCCAAGGGGTCCGGCACAAATCCCACTACTCAGAGGGATGCGAGGCTTGCTTTCCCCAATCTTGCAGTGGGCCAAGACATGGCCGGGCAAAGAACTTCCCCTACCTTCTGCTGGCCCAACAATCCAAAATGCATCTAGGATCTAGTTGTCTAGAAGGACGAGGGTTCCTCAGCATCCAGTCTGTCAAACAGACAGAAATAGGACTCATTTTTAAAGCTGGTTTTACAGGTATATAAAATTCACTGAGGAACAAAAATGTACAGAGTGAAAAGTCTGTCTCCCTTCTAATGCTGTACTCAAGCCCCCAGCCTCACCTACAGTCAGCAGTTTGTTTCCATGACTAATTCAGGTCACGTGGAGACTATCACAGCGTGTTCTGGACTATCCTTTGAGAATCCTCGCAAAATCTCTGACCCAGGCCCTGTCCTGAAGCTGCTTTAACCACACAGTGCCATTTGGAGAAACTGTGAGAAAGGAATTAACAAATGTCCATTGGGCCACAACACCTATTTCGCATAGACCAGGCAGACAAGAGGTCCAAGGCAGAGAGAGAGGGATGCTGACAGGCAGCAGCAGGACATGAAAGTAGAGAAGTCACATCACATCAACCCACATGAAAGACCAGGTCCCTCTGAAGCTGAAAACAGGATGTGGGCCAAGGTCAGACTGGGGAGGGTGTGGGCAGGATCCCCAAACTTTGCCAGTGAACTGACAAAGTCTTAGGAGTGAAACTGCAAGGCAAATAATGGTAGCATTCTAAACTCCTACACATTAAAAATGATTTTTTATTATAAAATGTAAGCTGTGATAAGAAGAAATCAACCACTCTGTAACATAAAAAGGAGTCAGAACCAGTACTTCTCCTGAGCATCCTTCCATAAGCCGCCCCATGTACGTACCAGGTATGCTGACAAGACAAGAGGGGACACGGAAGCTGGAGAAGAAGAATCAAGCAAAGAGCTAAGAGTCAGATGGCAAGGTGTCAATAAGGGGAATAGAACAATGATCCAAGAAAGAAGGGGATGTCTGGGGATGGAAGGTTCCAGTCCAAGAGTGGGCAGAATGAGCCTCCACATGGCATCTGTGAAGAGCAAAGTGATGCTCGTACAGGAAACTTGAACAAAGAATGGGGGTGCTCGGGTCAGGCAGCCTGGGCTCGACCCCAGCTCTAGTGGGCAAAGCAGAAGCAGGGACACTGCCCTCTTTGAGGGTTACTATGAGTGATGCATGAGAAAAATACATCGACACATCACAACCTGTACATGAATCAGGGTCACAGAAGCTTTATTTGCAACAGCCAAACCTGGAAACAACCTGAACACCCTTCAAGGGTGAGTGGATAAGCAACCCGTGGTACACCCAGTCCATGGAATACAATTCAGCAATGAACAGGAACGACTTACTGAGGCAACTTGGGAGAATCTCAAAGGCATTACGCTGAGGGGAAAAAAGTCAGTCTCAAAATGTCAAACATTGTGCGATTCCATCGATGTAACACTTGCGAAGTGACATAACTATAGAGATAGGAAACAGATCAGCGGTTGCCAGGGCTTGAAGTTAGAGGAAGGGTGTGATTATTAAGAGATAACACAATAGCTTGCTACTGGTGATGGAACAGCCTTGCATGCTGACCCTGGTAGTGATATCACACATGATAAAGTCTCATAGAACTACACGCACATAAGCTCGCGGGCAAGAATGCATGTAAAAACTGGAGATGTCAGAAAAAAGGCCACCTGAGTTATCAGCATTGTCCCAAGATTCATTTCTCGGTTTTGACAATGTACTAAGATGTCAGCATTGGGGAAGCTGGGTGAAGGGCACACAGGCATTCTCTGTGTCATTCTGCAACTTCCTATGATTCTTAGACTATTTCAAAAATAAAAAAGGAAAAAATTAACAAAGCACTTTGCAGTACTGAAGTACACTCTGCATACTGAATTACTGGTTATGAAAATCAAACGTCCAACAAGACAGGCCCTGGAAAGAGGAGGGAGACCCGCACTATGCACCCATTCCCAGCTGGAGTAGCTGCATGGAGGGGACAAGGGGCTGTGTTCTGTAGAGAAGCGCCAGGAGGGCGGCAAGGCACATCCTTCAGGGAAGGAGGGCAAGGGCAACACTGGAAGGGATGGCTCTTGAGATGGAGGTCTTCTGGGGGTTGTGGGGTGCCGAAAGCACCACTTTGTGGCTGAGAACAGCCTGAGACATAACTGTGTCTATTTCAGCTACAAAACACAATCCCCCCGGATGGAGTCCCAGACTACCCTGACCTCTTCTGAGTCCTCCACTCCTGCCCAGGGGTAGGAGGAGGGCCTCAGTGTCACTTAACCCTTTTGATAGTCTGAAAAAGTTTTGGAACTTTTTCTCTCCATACACAACAAAGATAAAAAGACAGAGCTACTTGGGGAGTTTCTCCACGCTTTCCTCAATACCATCCTAAGCAAAGGGATAAAAATGTACATCGCCTGCAAAGAAGGTGGCAGATTCTCTGAGAAGCACAGTACTCACTCTGTGGAGCTGCTGTAGACACAACAGCCATGCCGTGGGGGGCCATCCCCGAGGTGCCAGGGGGTGGCTGCCCTGAGAGGGGCATCGGCTGCCCCATGGTGCCAAGGCCACCCATCCCGCCCAGGGATTGTCCTGGGCCCCGAGAAGGCATGCCGATTCCAGCTGCTCCTGCAGCAGGCCCACCAGTCAGGCTCTGTAGTGCATTCATAGGGTCTGTGGGAACACAAGGGCACAGCGTCTCAGCCAAGTGCCTGCTGAAACGCAAGTCTCCGAAGGTTATGAGGCCTCACAGAGCACACACTTCCTCCCACCTCCAGGCACAACTCCCTCGAAGCCCCAAGCAGTGAAAGGCCAGAGTCCTGGGAGCCTCTAGGCCTCCAACCGCGGAGGGGCCAAAATATCAGTATCTCTGCCACTGCTCTTGAACAGGGAGCACATCTCAAACCCTAGCCTGGCTTGTGCCAGGGTCCTATTGTTGAGGGATAAACAAGCCCTTTAAGGTATATAGCAGTCCCCACCCCTCCTGGCTGTATACCCCTACTGCTGGGTGAGACACAGCTGGGAACTCCAAAGACAGCAAAGGACAGCAGGCCCTTCTTCACAGTAAGAAAGAGCCTGGGGGCCAGAGAACTGAGGGGGGGCACAGACAGATGTTCTCCCAGGGAGATTACAAGTCTCCTTGCACACCAGAAGTCCACCTCTACTAAGTCTGTGCAGAAACCCCACTAAGAAGTTCTCAGGACACCACACTAAAACAAGCTAAGGTGTGAGGGAGGCGTGCAGGAAGAATCCACAGAGTGCCACCAGGCACAGTGATGCTTGCCAGTAGGCAGGGGACTCAGCTCAGTGAGCAATGCTATGACCTGGAACAAGGAGCCCAGGGCTCTTGTCAGAACAGTATAGACTCACAGCAAACAACTACCTACAGACAGGTATGCCCCAGCCAGGTCAGCCTGCGCAGAACTGAATGCCAAAGAACCCTATGCTCTGATGCCAAGAACTGAGACATTCTCCTGGCCACACGCTCTTCATCCCATCTAGCCCTGGGTGGCTGAGAATCACTGCACATGCCAGGAGGGGTAGCCCAGCAGGGAAACAGGGCCCACACAGACAGGTGCAGCCAGCTTGGCTGAGGCAAGCATGGGCACCCAGCATTTACAGCTGTACTGCCTGCAGTAAGACAAATAGCATGCCAGGCTGGCTCCCTTTGTGACAGATCAGAGCTCCGTCGGCAATCCTGGATTCGCTAAACCCCTTCACTGGCAGCTCAGTCGGCAAGACCAGGGCTGAAGCAATACAGTTCCCATGAAACTTTGTTAAGGAAGTGAATTCATAGCTATTCTCTAAAAAATATACTACCAATTATTATACTAGATATACCATAATAGTCTTCTTCCAGAGAGCTCAACATTTTAGGTAATGTGTCCATTATTGTGTGAGTTTTTCAACATCTTTTTGCTGGACAAAAACAGTATTTGAGTGACATGGGATGGAGAGGTCTCATCTGACTGCAGTCTGCCAGGAAGAGGAAGCATGGAGGAGGGGCGGGCGTGGCTCAAAGTTCTCACGGCCAGCCAGAGTTCTTTCTGTGAATTTTCTCCTCTCATAACAGCTTAACCCAGACCCACGCAGCATCCACAACTGCATTCTTGATCCCCCAAACCCAAGGTTGGGATAAAACTTTAATTGAAACAGGAAAAACTCTTACCACTGACGGAAGCTTGAGATTTTTTGTTATCTGTATTTAAGAAAACAAAAACAAAAAACAAAGTAAACAAAATTTTACATAACCACATATTTCCACAGTAAGCCAGCTTTGTAGGCATTTGCCCAGAGGTCATTTGCTGAAACTAAACAGAAGATAAGATACCTCAGAGCACACGTGTGTTTGTGTGTGCATGTCTGTATCCACTCCAGGCAGAGCTGACACTCAAGGGGGTCTGAGGGAAGAAGGTATAGAACTGCCCATGGTCGACCTGGGGCCTCAGAGAACTGTCCTCCACCCTCCCCCCCGCCCCCAGTAGAAGCTTGCCCTGGGCCTACTCTGGTCCTCCATCCTTCCCGGGATCAGGGTCTCAGCTGGGCCCCTGAGCAACAAACACAAGAACTGTAGGGATCCACAATGGGCCCAGAATGGTATCCAGACCTCCACAACACCTCCTTTTTCAGCCTGCCCTGATGAGGAGGCAGCATCTCCACTTTCTACTATGAGGAAACTGCGTCTGGCCAAGGCTGGCTAAAAGCCCCACCTAGCTGGCCCTAGCACCAGGGGGAAAGCACTGCAACAGGGCTACCCTCTCTGGGTGAGGCAGGAGCGGGCAAGTGGGCCAGGGACACGCCTGGCCCCAGGGCTGTGTGCTGCTATGCCAGGCTGCCTCCCAAACAGGCCAGGCCAGCCCAGTCCCGACAAGCAGAGCCGCTTGCCAGGACAGACCAAGGCATCTCATCCAGACTGCTCATTCCCTAGGCTTCTGGTTCCAACAGCTTGTTCTAAACAACACAGGGCCTTCCCAAACACAGCAAAGAAAGTGGAATCAAGTGAAGTTCATCTGGCCGGCCATTCTGGGAAAAAGTGTGGAAAGAAGCAAAATCTACGGGCCACACAGGGGCTCTGCGGTTCACAACATCTCCTTTTTTCTGAGATTACTAACACCATAGTCACCTCTACAAGCACGAAGAGAAGTCACTAGACACGCCAACTGTGTGCTGCAAAGACAAGCTGTGTCAAGAGGAGCCCATCTCCTGTGGTCACACAACTGCAGGGAGGTAGGAGGCACTGCTGGCTGAAACCTCAGAGCGCTGAACCAGCCTGGTTTCCTTTAGAGACTTTAGATATGGTGACCATCCAGGAACAGTCACTGTCCTCCATGCTTATGCATAACACACAAAAGACCACCAAGACCCCTGAGCCCAGTCTGCGAGGACACACACTTTTAAAGAGCCATGGCTGCTGCCAGGCTGGGCTGACAGGACCCTAGCAGGACCCTGGGAAGCAGAGCGGGTGGAAGGCAGCAGGCACCAGGCGACCCTCACCAGGGCAGGGAGCCAGAGGCAAGACTTATGAAGTTCCTGCCTGACAGGAACACACATTTGGGTCAGACCCCCATGGGCCAATAAAGCCAACTCCTAGGGAAGGAAGTTTCTTTTCCAGGGTAAACCTGGCTTCTTTAAGAACTGCTTAGAGACAAAAGCCACAGTCTTTTGAAAAAGAAGATTAAATGGACAAGCAAAAATAGCAGTCCAGACCACTTGGAGGCTAACATTTCCATTATGCCAAAATCAGCATTTTTGAGGTTGAAGCTCTGAAGAGGATGGGAGACGGAATCAAATGCAAAGCAATGTCGAACTTCCCAGAAAGCAGGAGCTTTTTACACAGGCATTCTGCCTCAGGCACTGTGGCCAAGAAAGCCCCCACCACCCCAGGAAAGGGCTAGCCTCTCCTGGCAATCAAAACCACCCAGAAATGTAAAATTTTACTTACGAATGTCTCGAAAATGGATAATAAGCCTGGCCACGAGAGAAAGGTATTCGTCCTAAAAGCAAAAACAGGAAGCAGTTTAATCCCAGGTGAAGAAGTGAAGTCATGTGACGCCCCTTCCCACCCCCTACACTGCTGTGTCACTGAGTTGAGGGTTCTTCCTGAAAGGCTGCCGGCTCTCGCCTGGCGCGGCCTCCTCTGGAATCCATCTCTCAGAGAAGAGCTGTCAATGCTCAGCTATGGCAGGCCAACAAAAAGCACAAAGAAAAAGCCAAGAGGGATACCGAGAGGCGTCAAACCGCTGCTCCTTCCACTCTGCTGCAAAGGCTCAACGGAGAGGACGGCCAGCCAGCTCAGGCGCCCCTCCTCTCACAGGGGGGACGGCAAGTCCAGAGGGGATGAGGGGCCAGCTTGAGGTCACAAGGCACATCAGCAGTCGACATAGGCAGGCCGCTTTTGTCTTTGCACTATTTGTATCCAAGTACTTTCGCTTTTAATACCCGGCCTGTTGCTCTTTCTACTGCTGACGTGCTTGCATGCAAATCTGGCTGTGCGCCCCTGGCTGCACTTTTCAGAGAAGCTGTGTTAATCTGAATTTACTGCACAGGCAAGGGAGAAGGCACAGTGCCACTCAAGGGTGGCAAGTGAAGGCCACTGCCGAGGGCCTGCTTTTTGCCAGCTGCCAGGTTTCTGGAACTGCACAGCAGAGCCTGCCTTCTACTGATTGACCTCTTTGCGACTAAGGACACTTGCTCCCAGGTGTTTTGGGGAAATCACTACTGTGAGTTTGTCCTGTGGTCAACAAAGGAATGTCTGAGTTAAATTCTTATTTCAGCGAAGCTGTCCCATCCTTCCCCTCCTTGAAATACCCGTTCCTCTGGCAAGGCAGCCCCAATAAGGCAAAGCCTTCATTCTCCATCCTGCTTGCACGACCCTCCTAAGTCACTGTGACACAGAGAGGCCACTAGACAGCAGGCTGATGGGATGACACCCACACGACCCAGAACCCAGCTGCGCGCAGCACCTGTGGAGGTACTACCCTGGGAACACATGCCAGTGAACTCAGGCACAAGAGTAAACCCACTGTCTTAAGAACACCTTTGGGGAAAAGTGGTCTCAAGTGAATGAAAAAATATAAGCACACTTTCTAAATCTTCATTACTCCTCACTCACCCCCAAACTTCACCCCACCACTCTTTTTTGGCCAGGGGAATCAGCAGAGGCAAACACGAGGGGAAAAGGCCTGGGGGAAAGGCAAAGTTGGGATAAGAACGTGCAAAGGGGGGCAGGTACAAAGAGAGGGACAGTGAGCCTCTCCTGGAGCAAAGGGACATTTAGCGGGTGTTGTCAACACTCCCAATTTCCAACTCCTCCCACCAATTTCCAGTAGGAAAGACAATATGCTGAGGGTAAAGGGAGCCCCCCTAGAGCCGGGAACTCCTGCCTATGGATCACCTGGTCCTTGAAGGACAGCAGTGTGGTGAGCAGGGAGCAAGGAGGTGGCGGGCCTGAAGGAAGCTCAGGAAGTAAGGCGGCCAAGTACAAGGGGACAAAAATTGGGAGGTTGCCAGGTCAATGTCTGACATCTTGTTAGGGCCTTGGGCCATCTGTTAAATTGGGGATACCTTAAAAGAACTTGCTGAGTTTTATCTATTTCCATAAAAGATAAAACAAAGGGTGACCGGGTGGCTCAATCGGCTGAATGTCCAACTTTGGCTCTGGTCACGGTCTCGCAGTTTGTGAGTTCGAGCCCTGCATTGGGCTCGTTGCCGTCAGTGCTGAAGCTGCCCACACAGAGCCCACTTCAGATCCTGTCTCCCCTCTCTCCCCGCCCCTCCCCCACCTGTATGCACTCTCACTCTTTCTCTCAAAAATAAGTATTAAAAAAGAAAAGATAAAATGAGGAAGCAGGTTGAAAAAGCAACTAGATACTTTACTCAGACACAAGATACAATAAAAATGGGGCTCAGGAGCATGTCCCCAGAGCCTTGAATACAGAACCAGGACTGGGTACTCAAAGCCCTACTGCGGTCCCTGGCCCAGAGCTGGATGGCCAGAGTGGTCTGTTCCTGGCTAAAGCCACCCCACTGCCAAGTGAGTAGAGTGGAGGCTCTGGGGACCAGACTAGACCAGCCTGAGAAGGCCTGGGGCACAGATCTGGCCACCTCACAGTAGACATGGGCACAGAAAGCAGTCACGCGGCTGCCAAGAGGTTTTCTTGCAGGTTAAATACATCTCCAAATTTCTCGCAAACCCAGGCCACCCAGGAACCACTAGGAGTGGAGCACTGCACATCTGCTGCCAGTGTTCCTCCCTCAGTAGACCCTGGGGTCTGAGACTGCACCGCTCACGTCCCCCAGGGTGGGCTATTTTACTCCCATGGCTCCTAAGTCATAGGTGCTGACTGACCTTCCCGGCGTGAGAATTCTCAAATTCTACTACTCCCTTCTGCTCCAAAGCACCCCACCTCTCCAGGACTATTACAGAGAAAGGGCTGAAGAGTGTGTGATGTCCCTTACATTCGCTCAGTCTCTATGATCTGTCCCGCTCAACATCAAAAATCTAAGTGTCAGGGCTGCACGTGAGGCTGGGTATTACCAGACCAAGGCAGTAACAGCTAATAACCTGGCATTTACATGGTGCCAGGCACAGCTCTAAACCTTTACATATATCAATGCTTTTAATTCTTCCAACCACCTACTGAGGCAGGTGCGTGGTGTCCGGTTTGCCAATGAGAAGATAGAAATGTGGGGAGAAAAGCTTTATACAGTTCAAACCCCAGCTTGACCCATGCAAGTCTAGCATGAAGGCCCAAACGACAAGGGTAAAGGTGTCTCCCCAACAGGGATGTGGAGGGAGCAGCAGGAGCAGGGACACACACAGGCTCCATATAAAATTCTAGACACCACACCCTACACGCTATACACTACCTTTTGTATAAGACATGGGGAATCTGAATACATATGTATGCTTGTATCTGCAAAAAGAAATGTTGGAAGGATAAACCAAAATCGAAGATTAACAGTTACTCCCAGAGGTATCAGGGATTGGGCTGGAAATGAGACTTCACACCTTGTTATATGGTTTTCACATTGGAAGCATGTACATTAAAAAAAAAAAAATCAAATTGAAGATAATACTAAACCAAAAGAAAAAGTACAATTCCTAAAAATTCAAAATAAACTGAAACATATGAGTTAACTATCAAGATGGTGTCAAAATCATACAGTGAAAAGAACCTTTTGAGAGATCATTTTATTTTTTTTTTTTTTAATTTTTTTTTCAACGTTTTTTATTTATTTTTGGGACAGAGAGAGACATAGCATGAATGGGGGAGGGGCAGAGAGAGAGGGAGACACAGAATCGGAAACAGGCTCCAGGCTCTGAGCCATCAGCCCAGAGCCCGACGCGGGGCTCGAACTCACGGACCGTGAGATCGTGACCTGGCTGAAGTCGGACACTTAACCGACTGCGCCACCCAGGCGCCCCTTGAGAGATCATTTTAAAAAAGAAAAAGCAAAACAAAAAACTGCATGTCCTTAGTGTAAGGGATACATTTTAAGGGCAAACAGAGCTGCAAAGAAATCTTAAACTTCATTCCACATTTTGTTATTATGTTACCAATATTAGTGGTAATATTAGTCTGTTTATTCCAAAGGTATTTTATTTTACCTTGAAGTTTTAAAACTTTTTTAGTAATCTCTACACCCCAAACATGGGGGTCGAACTCACAACCCCGAGATCAAGAGTTGCATGCTCCTCCGACTGAACCAGCCAGGCGCCCCCAAAAGTATTTTAGAGTAAAGCAAGTAATTATGCTAATATTAGAAGCCAAGATGTTCACATTAAGAGAAAAGATACATGTTTAAAATGAAAGTAAAACCCTGTAAGGTTAAACTGGAATGGGAAATATCAGTGTGAAATTACGGGGTTTTTGAGGTTGTCGCTGTTATCACAAAAACATATTACTTCTTAGCTCTCTTCGCAAATAGGTGCAGAAGCCATCAGCACCAGTGCCCACACGGCATGCTCTAAATACCATTTCAGCCTCAAAAAGGAACCAGGGCTCCATAGAGGAACGGCCCATTCCGGGACCAAGACGCAAGTAAGCTGCAAAAGATGAAAGAAGTCATGATAAGGGGCCCTAAGAGGGACAGGAGGGAGCTTGGGGGCTGCCCCTCCATGAGGAAGGGAACACAGAAGCATCAAAATGAACCACTGCAATGGACTGAAATACACGAAATGCACAGCCCCAAGCTCCTAATAGTCACAGGAAGAGAATCTACCCTCATTCCCATTCCCAAGCCCTATTGATCACCTCCCCCCTGGCAGGGTGGGGGGGGTGGGGGGGAAACCAAGGGTAGCAAGTCCTTGGGTTCCAAAGGGACAATGGACTAGAAAGCATCCCTGGGGGGTTCAGAATTGGCTGTGTTTCAAGCAACCAAGGATCCCTGGTTGATGAAAGAAAACCCTTCTTCGCAGCAAAATTCCTTGTAATAAATGTGTAAGGAAAGCCAGAATTAAGGACAATTACCACTTTGCAATACCCAGTTAAATGGTGGAACATGAGGTGATAAGTGGATAGGGAACTTTTAGGAGAAGAGTCAGGCTGTCACTCTCTGAACTCCTGACCAGCTGTTGTCTCGTGGGGAAATACAAATACATGGCACCATCTCGGACATATTCTTGCTAATGAAATCACTGCACCCTGGGCTCTTTCCATCTAATACTCTGTTTATAAGAAATAAGGGGTAAAAAAGAGTGAGTCAGGCAAACACGCATGCCAATGACTCTGCCACTTAGGATTCACAGGGAAGTGAGGAACCTGGCAGAGAAAGCTCTGTATCATCTTGGAGAAGACACGTTATCATCAAAAATAGTATGTTGGTAGATGAATGTGAAAGATGTTTCTGGGGAGGACTCAGAGGAAATGAGAAACAGAGAATCCTTGTTAGCTAGTGACAGGAAGTTTAGCTGTATCCTACTTGTGGGGAAGGCAGAACTTGTAAGCAACAAATTTGGATATTCGGCTGAGAAGACTTCCAAGCAAAATGTTGAAGTTCTGGCCTGCTTTCTTCTTGCTGCTCAGAGTAAAATGCGAGAAGAGAAAGAAACTGAGGGAAGAACTATCAAGCAAAATGGAACCTGGACTTGGTGGTTTGGGAAACTCCCAGGCTAC
The DNA here is from genome assembly GCF_028018385.1 of Neofelis nebulosa. Lineage (NCBI taxonomy): Eukaryota > Metazoa > Chordata > Mammalia > Carnivora > Felidae > Neofelis > Neofelis nebulosa. The sequence goes on from NC_080792.1 coordinate 65,917,095, forward strand.
CCAAATTGCTAAAATGAGGAGATTCACTGTTAGGAAGGTGTGCTCTGGAGAAAAGGCCAAGGGTGTGGCTTGACACCAATTTTGCTAGTGCCAAGGAGACTGGGCACAGGATTCACGAATCCCCTCAATTATCTCACAGAAGCCAAGGCCAGGGAAGAAATCATACAGGAAAGACCGGTGGAGAAATCCCTGGTCTAATGGGGTGAATCCTGTCACACATACAGGAGACCCACGAAGGCATTTGAGTGTTACACCAGCAAAAACAGTGCCAGGTTGGCCTGAAAAGGAGAGAGACTAGAAGAAATCAAAGAAGGGTGTCAGACTCCCAAAATTCTACAGGCAGAAAATAGCCTGATAAAATCACTCAGCTGCAAACATGTGCTATTCCTTAAGAAAAGGAAAGATGACCACAAGGGCAGAGTTTTAGGCCAAGAGGCCAAAGCCAACAGCCCAGAGACTGGAGTCTCCAAAGTCTGGTAATTAGTTACAGCAGCTACAGGAAACTAATACACTCTTTCTATAGGCTCATCTATGTTATAGCATGTTTCAGTTATTTCATTTTTTTATATGGCCAAATAATATTTCACTGTATGGAGATACCACTTTTTCTCTATCCATCCATCAACTGATAAACATTTGGATTATTTCTACTTTGGGCTATTATGAATAATGCTATGAATACTTATGTACAAGCTTTTGTCGACATTTGGTAACTGTTTAATTTTTTGAGGAATCATCACAGTTTTCCACAGTGACTGCACTACTTCACATTCCATCCAGCAACGCAGGAGGTCCCAATGTCTCCAGTCATCATGAGTGTGAAGTGGTATCTCACTGCGGTTTTGGTTTCCATTTCCCTCTGACTAATGATGCTGAGGAGCTTTTCATGTACTTCTTGGCCATTTGTGTATCTTCTCCGGAGAAATGTCTATTCAAGTCCTTTACCTTTTTTTTTCTTTGAATTAGGTTTTTTTTGTTAGAGTTGACGGAATTCTTTATATACTCTGGATACCAGTCCCTTATCAGATAAATGATTTGCAAATATTTTCCCCCATTCCATGTGTTGTCTTTTCACTCCTTTGATGCACAATAGTTTTAAATTTTTTTCTAATAGTTTTCATTTTGATGAGTCAAACTAACAGATTTTCTTTTGTTGCATGTGCTTTTGGTGTCACATGTCAGGAACTGTGGTCTAATCCAAGGTCACAAAGATTTATGCCTGAGTTTTCTTCTGTTTTATAGTTTTAGCTCTTATATTTAAGTCTTTCACACACACATTCTAATTTTTGTGTATGGTGTGAAGATGGGACCCAACCTCAATATTTCATATACAGTCATCTAGTTGTCCCAGCACCATTTGTTGAAAAGACTGTTTTTCCCCACTGAAATCTTTCAGTGCCCATGTCCAAAAAAAAAAAAAAAAAAAAAAAATCTGTTAAGAGTAAACACAAAGACTTACTTACAGATTCTCAATTCTACCTCATTGATTTGTAAGTTTATCCTTATGCTAGTATGACATGGTCTTGATTACTATAGCTTTGTAGTACATTTTAAAATCTGGAAGTATTGGGGTGCCTGGGTGGCTCAGTTAGTTGAGTGTCTGACTCTTGGTTTTGGCTCTGGTCATTATCTCCCATTCCATGGGGTTGAGCCCCATGTCGGGCTCTGCACTGACAACAAACATGGAGTCCACTTGGGATTCTCTCTCCCTCTCTTCCCCCCCTCCCCTCCCTCGCTCGCATGTGCACACCCCCCCAAAAATAAATAAATAAACTTTAAAAAGTAAATTAAATTAAATTCAGAAGTATGAGTCTTCTGTGTTCTTTTCCAAAATTGTTTTGGGTATTCTGAATCCCTTGAGTTTCCACAGGATCAGTCTGTCCACTTCTACAATGTCTGTTTGAAAGTTTTCCTCAGATACCAAGAAGTGTATCAAATCCCAGAGCAGGTGCTCCAGAGCCAGTGTTCTTGGCAACAGGAAGCCTTTGATAAGTACTGCATTGTGAGTCATATATTTTAACATTTTATTTTTATACATTCTGAAATATTTTAGATGTACAAAAAGTGAAAAATTAAACAAATGCCAGTGGTCTCCTTACCTAGCTTAAATTTAAAAATAAGACACAGGGGATACCTGGGTGGTTCAGTTGGTTAAGTGTCTAACTCCTGGTTTCATCCAGCTCAGGTCATGATCTTGCAGTTCCTGAAACTGAGCCCTGCTTGAGATTCTCTCTCTCTCATTTTGCCCTTCCCCTGCTCTATCTCTCAAAATAAATACATACATACATACATACATACATACATACATACATACATAAGGGTGCCTGGGTGGCTTTGTTGGTTGAGCATCCGACTTTGGCTCAAGTCATGATCTCATGGTTCATGGTTTGTGAGTTTGAGCCCCATGTTGGGCTCTCTATTGTCAGCATGGAGCCTGTTCCGGAGCCTCTGTACCAACCCCCTCTATGCCCCTCCCCTGCTCACATGTGTGCTCACTCACTCTATTTCTCTCTCCCTCTCAAAAATAAACACTTTTAGGGTCATGAGCTCAAGCCCCACGTTGGGTGTGGAGACTACTTTAAAAAATAAATACAGACAGACCAAAAAATAAAAATAAGACAGAAAAAAAGCAAGTAAGCAAATGAGCTAGCCCTCCATGCTACCACTGACTCACCCTACATCTCAGTTTCTTCACAGGTGAACTGGAGAAAAATGTCACACGGACTAGACCAAGAGAATACTTCTCTCAGTGCCTCAATACATGCTACTGCAAACATATCTGGTGAAAATCAAACAATCAAAAGTGACAGTTAAGCTTCTGAACAAATATGTTTACTAAGGATGGTGCAGGAATCCTGACTATCATGCATTTAGACAGAATGGAGTAAAGGAGCACTGCCTACAGGACCTTCCTCATGAACCAGCTACACCCAGCTAGGCTTTCCTAGCAGATCTCAGTAGCTGTTAAGAAAATGCTTATCTTGGGGCACCTGGCTGGTTTAGTTGGTAGAGCATGCGACTCTTGATCCCAGGGTCATGAGTTCAGGCTCCACATTGGGTGTAGAGCCTGGGGGGGAAGGGAGGGGAAAAGGAGGGGAGGGAAGAGGGAAAGGAGGAAGCAAAAGGGGAAGGGAAGAAGGGTAGGAGGAAAAGGGGGAAAGAAGGAAGAAAATGCTAGTCTTTTCATGTGTTCACATTTTTCAATGTACACAATTGTGCTTTTCTGAGCCCTAAGATGCAGCGCTTCTAATGCCTGAATTCTTGGGCAGTCCAACAGGTGCCCATGGATAGCAGAAGGTATATTCAGATTCAGTCAAAGCCAGACTCTGGGCTTGTGAAGTCCCTCAAAAAGGCTAAAGGTAGGAAAGCATCTCCTTTTATCAGATGTACATAGGCATCCTCCTCTTCTCTTGCTGGGAGTGTGACTGGGCCTGACTCTATTTCCCAGGCTGTGCTCGTCCCTATTTATTCCAGCTGGTTGGCTGTTCAGCTCAGGCCCTCCTCTTTGATTACTCCTAAGGTAGCTTCCCACTTCTGATGCTCACAGCCTCCCTGGTCCCCGCATTTCACTTTGGCCTCCCGGTGGGGGTTTAGTTCTGTACTAGTCCTTTCTACACTGTAAACCAGAAACACGGACTACTTTTGCATAATACTATATTAAATGCAAGTGAGTAAATGAGTGTTTAACTTTTACACTAATTTAAAAACAACCAAGTAACAAGCAAGTGTTCAGAACTGCACCCAGCCGTAGTAAGCATCTCTACATGCTGCTGCTGTAGGTGTCGACACAGAGGTCCCCAGACCCCTGACTGTGCTCTCATCCAGTGGATGCCAATCTTCCCAAACCTTCAGAGGCTGGTTCAAGTGTTTGGAGATGAAACTATCACAATAACCCACCATCCCCGGGTACAATTATTTTTGCTTCCATCAGCCTCCTTTAGGCAGAGAGTAGTCCCATCTGTAGGAATTAAAGGTGTTAAGGAATTAAAGTGGCTGTTTGGGTATCTTTCGCCTTGACGGATGGGAAGCAGTAAGAGAAGTGGCTAAGAGTGTGGTGACACCAGACCATCTGGCTCCATTCCTGGCTCTACCTCACCTAGATCTGTGACCTCCTAGATAAGTTAACTAGCATCTGTATGCCAGAGACTCCTTCTCTGAAACTGGGGACAGTGGTACTATATTTGCATCATAGAGCTGATGTGGGATCACATGAGCTCACACGTGAACCTTGCAAGGGGACACCACTTTACAGGGAACAAATGGAGTCTGGCCATTAAACCTGGATCCAGCCAATGATAGAATGGGCAGGGCTTTAACTTGGGGTGCTAACATCCACACTAGAAGCACGAGCCCATGCCAGGCAATTTGGTGAATTCTTTTTATTTTTTTTAAGTATTTATTTATGTAAGTCATCTCTACACCCAACGTGGGGCTCAAACTCACAACCCGGAGATCAAGAGTCACGTGCTCCTCCGACTGAGCCAGCCAAGGGTCCCTGGTAACTTCTTCTAAATGAGAGCACTCAAGATTTTCCTTGCCTTGAGAGATACACTAGGCAACCTGAGGTGCCCATTAGTGCCCCAGTTCCCTTCAGGGTGGACACCTCTGGACCGGCCAGCTTGTCAGGATTCCCAGGGAAGGTCAGTCCCTTCTCTGTGGCCTCTTCCACCTCCCAGCCCTTCCTAGAATCCAGAAACAGAGAAATTACTCTCCTTCATCCTTCTCTCTGCTCTGGGGTTCCACTTTTTCAATTCTTTCACAGTTGTTCTAATGGAATCTCAGGTCAGAGGTGCAGGTAACAAGAGTGCCCCGGCTGCCATCTGACCAGTCCTCACAGAAGGGCCTCACTGCACTGACTGGCGCCAGCTCTATGAGGAGCCTAAGCAGTAGAAAAAAGCTGGCCACTCGACAACAGTGCCTAAGGAGCAGGTCTGTCTCTGTAAAAAAGACAGGAAATTTCCAACACCTGTTAAAAAAACAAAAACAACAACAACAAAAACCTCTTCCAAATAGCTGGGGCCTCCTCTTGGAGTTAGGGATTTAGGACGAGCTTGGTCAAAGGAAATGGACTGCTGTTGTTAAGATCCAGAGTGTGGGCTGCAGTGAGGCAGAGGCTAAGAAGGTGAGGGGGCTTTTGTGCTGCCTCCAGGTACCCCCTTTGGGATGGAAAGCTTATTCCTCAGATGATCAGAGAATATCTGTGACAGCCAATCTCCAAGAGGGCCACCAACAATCCCTGGCTTCCCTGTACAAACAGGCCACTGCTCACTTCAAAAGACAGAGGCAATTCCCACTGCCCTGGATTGGCACTGGCCTCAGGATCTCCTGTATCTGAGAGAGGTTCTAGGACTTGTGAGGACTGGCAGCTTCTACTTCCTCCTCCTCAGAAGCTAGCTGCCACGTAGTAAGGAAGTCCAGGCCATACTGCTGGAGACACCATGTGGAGGCCATGTCAGGAAAACCAATGTGCAGATAATGTGAGTAAAGCCTTTATGGACCTTCCAGGTCAGCACAGCTGCCTGCTGAATACAGCTGTATGAGAGGTCACACAGGAGACCAGCAGAATGGTCAGCCAGGCAATTCCAATTGCCCTGACTGCTGACCCACAGAATCAGGAGAAATAACTCACTGCTTAGATCATTAAGCTTTTGGATGGTTCCTTATCAAACAATAGATAACAAACAATACTGAACCAACAAGTTCTGCATTTCAAAAGCTGAAATAGTTCAACAAACCCTAATCAATATCTTTTAATGCAAAGAAAATACAAACAAGACCAGTAATAACACCCCGTCCCCCCAAATATTTGCAAATTCTACATCTAATAAGAAACTTAGATCCAAAATACATAAAAACTCTAACAATCAATTAAAAAAAAACACCAGAAGTCAATTTTAAAATGGGCAAAGGATGGGGCACCTGGGTGGCTCAAACAGTTGAGCATCCGACTTTGACTCAGGTCATGATCTCACGGTTTGTGAATTCGAGCCCCATGTTGGGCTCTGTGCTGACAGCTCAGAGCCTGGAGCCTGCTTCGGATTCTGTGTCTCCTCCTCTCTCTGCCCCTCCTGTGCTCATGCTCTCTCTCTCTCTCTCTCTCTCTCTCTCTCTCTCTCTCTCTCTCTCTCTCTCAATAATACATAAATGTTAAAAAAAAAATTTTTAAATTGGGGCGCCTGGGTGGCTCAGTCGGTTAAGCATCCGACTTCGGCTCAGGTCATGATCTCACAGTTCATGAGTTCGAGCCCCGCATCAGGCTCTGCACTGACAGCTCAGAGCCTGGAGCCTGCTTCAGATTCTGTGTCTCCCTCTCTCTCTGCCCCTCCCCCACTCACGCTCTCTCTCTCTCTCTCTCTCTCTGCCTCTCAAAAATAAAGAAACGTAATAAAAAAAATTTTTTTTAATTAAAAAAATAAAATTAAATAAAATCAGCAAAGGATCTGTATAAACAATTCTCCTAAGAGTATATACAAACGGCCAACAAGCACATGAAAAGATGCTCAATATCATTAGTCACCAGGAAATGCAAATCAAAACCACAATTTTTGTGAGATACTGCTTCACACTCATTATGACAGCTATAATAATAATAAAAAAAAGACAAACAATAACAAGTGTTGATAAGGAGTGGAGGTATTGGAATCTCATACCCTGTTGATGGGAACGCAAAATGACACAACTGCTTTCAAAAAGTCTGGCGGGGCGCCTTGCTGGCTCAGTAGGTGGAGCATGAAATTCCTGATCTCAGGGTTGTGGGTTTGAGCCCCACATTGGGTACAGAGATTACTTAAAAATAAATTTAAAAAAATTTTTAATATTTATTTTTCAGAGACAGAGACAGAGAATGTGTGGGGAAGGGGCAGAGAGAGAGGGAGACCAGAATCCAAAGCAGGCTCCAGGCTTTGAACTGTCAGCACAGAGCCTGACATGGGGCCCAAACCCAGATCATGACCTGAGCCGAAGTCAGACACCTAACAAACTGACTGAGACAACCAGGTGCCCCCAAAATAAAATCTTTATTTAAAAAAACAAAAAACAAAAAACAAAACCCACAGCCTGGCAGTATTACCATATGATTCAGCAATTCTACTCCTCAGTATCTACCCAAGAGAAATGAAAATGGTATGTCAACAGGAAAGCTTCTACACAAATGTGTGTGTTTTTTTCTAAAGATTTTATTTATTTTTTATTTATTTAAAAACATTTTTCTAAATGTTTAGTTATTGAGAGAGAGAGAGAGAGAGAGATCGCACACGTGCATGCACGGGCAAACAGGCAGAGAGAGAGGGAGACACAGAATCTGAAGCAGGCTCCAGGCTCTGAGCTGTCAGCACAGAGCCTGATGTGAGGCTCGAACTCACGAAAGGTGCCAAAGTCAGATGCTTAACCAACTGAGCCACCCAGGTGTCCCAAGAAAATGTTTATTATGTATATCCAGAGTGCAGACCCCTCCACATCTCAGTGCTCAGCTCTTCCTTACACTTACATGTGGTCACAAACACATCATACAGGTGGTTTCTCTTCTGGAAATTGCTTTCTCCAGCCGATAATCTTGATCTTTCCATTTCGAAAAACGTTCACCTCATCTAAACACACAGACCATGTCCAAATTTCCCGAACTGACCTCTATATGTCTTAAAAGTTGGTTTATCCAAACCAGTATCCCACTGAGGGCCACAAACAGCATCTACTTTTTTTTTTTTTTTAATTTTTTTAACGTTTATTCATTTTTGAGAGACAGAGAGAGACAGAGTATGAGCGGGGAAGGGGCAGAGAGAGGGAGACACAGAATCTGAAATAGGCCCCAGGCTCTGAGCTGTCAGCACAGAGCCTGACATGGGGCTCGAACTCACAAATTGCGAGATCCTGACCTGAGCCAAAGTTGGATGCTCAACCGACTGAGCCACCCAGGCCCCCCTAACAGCATCTGCTTTTAATTCTTGACATGAAACGATGTTCTAGAACTCCCAATACCACACTCAGGAACAAAGTGCTCAACGCAGACCCAGTGCAGCTGAGGGTCTGCACAGTCAGGATTTGAGAGGGAGGCAGGGCAGGTGCAGTGGTGCAACAAAAGCCCTGGCTGGGCATCAGCCCCTTCTCGCATAAGCTGGGTAACACTAGACAAGCCGCTGGCTTCCTTGTTCCTGTTCTGCTTCATTTCTACAAAAACAGCTCTGCCCTGGGGAGAACACTCTATTGAAAGGAGGTAGTCACATGAAGCCCATGGCACCTGGCCCAGGACGAGAGCTCATACATTGGAAATCCTCCCCAACTACTCCACCTGTGACATTCCTCGGCCTGGATCCTAGCTCAAGGCCTCAACTTCCACAAGCATCACCTTTAGCACTAAACAAAAGATGACAAGAACTCTTCTGGGCCCACGTGTCAGGGCCCTGTGGAGCTTCGGTGAGCACTATGGGGAGCACTCTTACTCAGAGGAACAGCTGGACCCCATTGAACACCCTACAAGAGCTGGGCTCTGCCCACCATGAATGGATGGTACTGGCAATAGGGCTGTAGTCACAGGCCAGGCCTACATCCTGCATGTCTCCCCCCACCCCCCCGCCCGTATACCATGGACACGTGGGAAGACTGACAGCATACTGACGGTAAAGGTGACAGTGCCCACGGTCAATCAGTGAGCAACCACCCCGCCCCCACTCCATAGGCAGATAGCTTCCAGATTCTGCCCTGCACCCTCCCCTTCCTAAGCCTCGCTGCCAGGGAGGGTGACTGCACCCACCAAGGCCTTACCCGGGTCTTGGCCTTCAGGAACACATGGCTCTCCATATCCTTGCTGGATTTACTGTGGGCCACACCAGCTTTTCTCATGGCATCCTCACTGTAACACAGAAGAAGAAGAAGAAGAGATATTGACATGTGCCTATAAGTCTGCTCCTGCAGGGTTCCAGGCCAGCAGGCCCTGCACAGCAACTGCCCCTGGACGGAAGAGGCACTGTCCCATGGCATACCAGCCTAGCTAAGGTCCAGGAGAGGCATCAAGGGAGGGACTCTCAGCACAGCGATAAAAGGCAAGCAAGCTGAGCAAGGGAGTAAGAGGGCAGAGCCATGAGAAGGAAAAAACAGTAAAGGCAGACACCACAAAGCAAAGGAGCTACCTCCAGCACAAAGAACCAGAGGATCTAGGCCCTAGGAGTCACTCACAACCCACACAAAATCAAGTGTATTCAGATGGCTGAGTAGCCAGCACCCTCAATTTCCTACCCTCTGAGTGGCCTGGGTCCCCACTCAACTTTGGCATTAAGAACCGTGGGGCCCTGGCTCCAGTCTCCTCCTCTGTAAAACAAAGGAGGCACACAAAGTCAACTCTTAGTTCCTCCCAAAGTACGTGGGATGTGCAAGTTCTCCGGGTTGGACAAAGGAAATAAACCCCACAAATGTGGCAAACACTTAAAAACACATTTGCCAAAAAATGCCCAATCAGAGACAGAATGCTATCATAGGTTTTCACTGGCTAATGCTCTGCTAGGATAGAGCCACGTACACCAGCTAAGCTTGAGCTCCCTGTGAATGGCAGCACACACCCTGCCGAACACACACAAAGCTAAGAAAACATTTGTGTGTGTCTGTTAGAAAGGAAGGGGCATGTTAGGCTTGCGTCCCAGGGACTGGCCCATCTGCTGAGAGCCTGCCCTCTTTCCCAGCGTTGGGCATGCTGATAAACACATGAACGAGCACGTCAGGGCTCTGCAGACTCACCCCAGGAGAATTAAAAAAAAGCCTGATCCAGAGGCACCTGAGGGGCTCAGTCGGTTAAGCGTCCAACTTCAGCCCAGGTCATAATCTCATGGTTCATGAGTTTGAGCCCCGCATCGGGCTCTGTGCAGATAGCTCAGAGCCTGGAGCCTGCTTCAGATTCTGTGTCTCCCTCTCTCTTCCCCTCTCCCACTCACCCTCGTGCACGTTCCCTCTCTCTCTCAAAAATAAATGAAACATTAAAAAAATAATAAAAATAAACATAAACATGCCCAGTCCAGTGGTGCTAGAAAGCCTACTGACTGCTCCACACAAACAAGCAAACCCCAGGGTACTGGAAGAGTATGCAAATGGAGCTGCAGGATCATGTTTGTGATCCTTAAATTCAGAAAGGAGGCTAGATTCTAAGACTTGGACAAATCTGTATTAATGTGTAAAAGAAGCATAAAATGACACTGACCCATTACACTGCTGGGTAACTCATTAAACACATGGGTTCAGAGTCCCTACCCCCATCTGCTTCCCCAACCTCCACCGAGGCAAAGAAGCAACAACATGTTCCTGTTAACAAGGCAGCCAGGATGGAGCAGACACACGCACGAGGGGCAATGTGATCAGGGCCACAAGAATGGAGTAAAAGGAACAATGCAGAAGGACAACACGAGATCAAACTCGTGGGGAAGTGAGGGTGGCAGGCTCAGAGGACTGAACCAGCATGAGGCAGGCATCCATATGTGGAGATCAAGAGTCGTCACCCAGTTAGGCTCTAAGTCACTGAGCATTGCCAACAAGAGAACTGACTGAGCAAACCCGCTTTCAGAAGGACAACTCACCTGTGCCCCCAAGCCCCCAAGGCCATACCTGTTCCCTTCCCCACCTTCCAATAGCAGTGTGAGGCAAACCTTGCCATGGAGACTTGCCAGGGCTGAGGGCCACAGAGCCGCAGGAGGTGAGGGGAGAGGAGTAGACAGAGCAAGAGGGTACTTGCTGGTCAGTGGAACATGCTGGAGGCTGGCTGAGAAGAAGTGGAGAGGCCATGGATAGAAGGTGGAGCCAGAAACCAAGGTGTGAAGCACAGAAAGGCAGAGGAAGGGCTGAGGGCTCTGAGAGGGGGACTCGATTACGCAGATGGGCTCTGTGCCCAAGACAAGCAATCTCCAAGGGCTTAGGCAGGCTCCTGGCTGGCTGAAAGCAATTCTCCCAAGCTGCTGGCTGGCCACTTTTAATGGAGTCAGCAGACTCACAGGCCCCACACAAACTCCGTGCACTCTGACCGCAGCAAAGACACCTGGCACCATCCACAGAGACAAGACACAGACAACAGCTTAATAGCTTTGAAGCGGGGGGGACCTTGCCAGGTCCAAAGGCACCAGATCCCAGATGTGCAGAGGGAGGAGCCCTGCCCCATCCTGGTCAGGGCGACACCACTGAGGACACAGACAGTGTGGTCATTGGCTGTAACTCAAAGAACCTGACGAGCATCATCAAGACAGGAGGCCAGTAACAGGCCTCTCTTGACAAGCTAGAACACACACCTTAACAAGAGCAAACAGAACTAGAATAAACGTCCACCAAAGGGGCTGAGCAGCTATGGAGCCAAGGACGAAGGCCACTCTTCAGCCGGGAGCCAGGGCTCTGCGAGGCAGCAATGGGCCCATGTCACGTACGTGTCGTTTCCACTGCTGCACACAACACCTGTCCAAACAGGCCCTGCATGTTTGTTGGCTAAAGAGTGAAGAGGGCCCTGAGCACTATTTTCAGTTCTGCAAACCATATTTTTTAAAATGTTTTTGCTCCTGTTTCTAGTCTGCAGATCATGCTCCACAGAATAGAAGATGAGGCAAAAAAGAAACCAGGCAGTTCTGCTCTCTGTTACCACCCCACGCTTTCCCCAAGGAGGCCCTGTCCTTCCCTTTTCAGCCAGCTCAGCATCTTGCCGTCCATTATCTGGTTCTAACTGCACAGGGAACAGTTTCTCACATCAGTGCTTAAGGGTGGTGTCCCTTCCTCCTTCTGTACCAAAGACCAACGTGCTCACTGCATGAGGCTGCCGTGGGTCCCAGCCCCACATTCAGGGCAGCCCCCAAGCAGATGCAGGACCAGCTGCTCTCCACAGAAAGGGGATGCCTTTCTGCCCACGATGCCTACAGAAGCAGCTGAACCTGGATGGCCACTCCTCAGCCTCTGTCTCCAGAAGACATACCCCTTCCAGCAACTGTCACTCAACAAAGTCAAACTAGCACACAAGAAAATAGATCTAAAGACAGAGTGATGGTTACAGCCTCAGAGAAAACAACTTAGAAGAACAAACAAGTCTTAGTGAGCTCCACCCACACACGATCAAGCCTGAGGTCAGTGCGGGGAAGCCAAGGGCCTGCCCAGCTGGGGGAGGTCAGGGAGCAAAACTAGGATCAGCTCACAAGGGTGGACCCGAATCGGTGGTCCTGCCCCAGTTCCGATACCAAGGCAGCCGTTCCTAACCCTGAGGCTGACAGGAAGGTGGCAGCACCATAACAGAGGGGCCTGTCTGGTGGCCACTGCCTGGGCATGCCAGGCCTCTGAGATGGATGGAGGACTGACACTGGCTCAGGAGCAAGCAGTCCCCCCTTTCAAGCTGGGCTCCACAGCTCCCCTGGTATAGCTTCCTCCTGTTTGCCATGGCTACACCAGTCGGCCTGGTCAGGGTTCAACTGGTATCTGGTTTAGACCAGAGTTTCCTGGGGGAGGACCTGATCCACCCCACAGGCCCTGTGAACTCCCCTACCAGGAGGTCAGAGGAGGCCCTTCCTGTCCAGACCCTGCCTGAGCAGAGGGCAGTGACACACCAAAAAACAAAAAAACAAAACAAAAAAAACCCTGTAACCTCAGCTCTATGTCCACCAATTGCCCACACTGGAAACCTGGGAACCCCCTCTTCACTTCCTAATTCTGACTTCTGTTCCTTAAAATCCAAGTCCTCACCCCATCTCTCACTGTACCTTTGGTGGTCCTTCTTCATAGGCTTCTGTCTCCCGGTCCCACTCCTACCACCTCTGCCAGCTTCCCAAGCCACATGACTGCCAGTGGGAGTGGGAAGTGACCCAGGCTCTGTCCCCACCTGCCTCAAGGGCCTCGCTCCTTACCAGCAAGGCAGACACTGTGGAGCCCACTCCCTCAGCCCCCCAGAGCCCTGCTGCCAAGTATACTGCCAACCATCCCCCCAGCCCTGCCTGTTGGGCCCTCCAACCATGCTCCTACCGAGGCACCCCCACTCATTGCCTCAGAGAAACCTCATGGTCACCCTGGCCACACCCGAGGCAGCTCCTGTGGGAACTGTCAGCTCCCTGTCGGTCAGCCCTGCTTGTCCTATGAACACCTTGAGAGCAGAGATTGGTATGCAGCAGGCAGTAATCAGTACCACATAACTGCCTATTTTTAACACAAGGAGTGGTAATGCCATGCATTTTGACAGGTCACAATATACAGAATTGAGAATCAGTGTGGCAGATACAGGAGAAATCAATCCTCGAATAAGCACACCCAGGCAGCAGAAGCCAGGGTGACAGGAAAGGTATGTGCCAAGATGGGTGGAAGTGCTGGGCACTGGACCTGCAGGAAGCAGACAGAGGAAGAAGGGCCTGGGCTCCAGAATCACCCAGAAATCACACATACTGGGGGCTCAAATTCCAACCTGGTCACTGGCCAGCTCTGGGTCTTGGCAGAGGCACTCCATCTCCCCCACACACATACACACACATGCTCCTCATAAAGAAGCTCTCTGAAAGGGCTGTGGTTAGAATGAAGGCAGGTGCACAGAAGAGTCAGGGTGTGAGGACAGGCCCAGCCTTGGCACAGCCTGCACAGCTCCTGTCCAGCATCCGGCCTACATTTTTTTCTGTCCCCAAATTGGGAAACTCAATTTGTCAACTGGAGTTGGTTCATATTCTTTGTAACACAAATCAGTGCAGGATAAGGCAAAAAAACTACAAACTGTGTCCTGGGAAGGTATGCATGGATGTAAGCTCCAAGTGTTTTAATGCTCCAGCCTGCCCCTTGCGACTCCACCCGCCAGCCGGTGACCCTGGATACAGCATCTGGATACAGACGCGGTGTGTCCTTACCTCATGGGGCTGGTCTGAGGATTACAGTAATGATGTCAGGCACTTGGCACACAGGAAGCACTAGGGTGTGTTACAGAAATCAGAAAGCAGTCTGCCTAACTGCGCAGTAAGACTGCATCCCAAAATACCTCCAACGTTCGATGATGCTGGTGTCGCTCCCTTCCTAGCAGATGACAGCAGTCTCCCTCAGGCAGAGCTGCTCTCCTACTGAAGCCGAGCCACCTGGAAGTGTGCCCCAGCAGCTGCACACTTCTCAGGAAGGGGCTTTGAGTGGGTGTGCTGATGAGAAACATTAAGCGGCCTTCCCTGCTCTCCGGCTGCCTGACCCTCCCATCATGCTCCATTCCAAAGGGCCCTGGTTCACACCCAACGGTCTTTCCACCTCTCCTGACAGCACCCTCTTCAATGCCACACGCTTCTCCAGACTCAACCACCTCTGCCATTGCTGAACGTGTGCTCACATTCACAGAAGAGCGAGCCCATCTGGTCTCCTGCTGCTGTCTAAAGCAGGAAGGTTCTTTCCTCTCTCAGTCACTCACCCTCCTAGCTTCAGGTGGACAGGATGCCCATCTATCTGTGTGAGGCTTCTTTTTTTTTTTTTTTTTAATTTTTGGGACAGACAGAGACAGAGCATGAACAGGGGAGGGGCAGAGAGAGAGGGAGACACAGAATCGGAAACAGGCTCCAGGCTCTGAGCCATCAGCCCAGAGCCTGACGCGGGGCTCGAACTCACGGACCGCGAGATCGTGACCTGGCTGAAGTCGGACGCTTAACCGACTGCGCCACCCAGGCGCCCCTGTGTGAGGCTTCTGTTCTGCCCCGAGGAAACCTCTCCTCATTTGAGAACCACACAACCATCAAGCAACTGACCTCTCACAGGGCAGGAATTTTGCCAGCCCCGCCTCTCCCCACCCTACAAGAGAAGCCTCCAGATGAAGTGGCACCTGCATGTGCAAAGAGTCTGTTCAACTACCTAGGACCTTGCAGTTTACATGGGTGACCCTTCACCCTGTTTGTGTAAAAGCCCCAATTTTATGAACCTCAAGATAACAGGAGAATACTTACATAACACTGGGATGAGGAAGGCTTTCCTAAGCACACCATCAAAAGACACCATATAGGGAAAAAGATCTTGCCAAGTTAAAAAAGAATCCTACCAAAATTTTACCAACCATCTACCAAAGAGATAAGGAAAAGGTGCCCCTGATACTCCAGACCCTGGGCACTTCAAGTCCGCCGCTGATACCAGAGAAGCAAGGCTCTGGCATCCCTGCTTCCCTATCAGGTGCTCAGGACAGCACCCACCCCACCCTCACCCCATGCCTATGCAATTGTCGTGTATGTGTGGGAGTAAGCTCCCAGCACTTGTGGCACAGCCCAGGAATGCTCTGTTTGGTAAAGCAGAGCTCAGGCCAGCACAAGAGAGAGCTGTCCCACCCTCTCTAAATGCCGGCTGGGTCTAAGCATTGCCCATGGTTGAGGCCTGTCCCAAACTTTCTGCCCTGCCTCAGAGGAGGAATCCTATGAGCCCACCCCTAGAAGGGCCAGGAAGTGAAGACAGACCAGAAGGAAAGCAAATCACTACACTGGTCCTGAGCAGGAAACACAGTTTTGACTTAAATTAAGCTAGCTTAAGCTACAGTGCAAATAAACATGTCCCCTGCAATAATTTCATTTAAAAATAAAATTAAATATGAACCTCCAGGCTGGCATAAGGAACTGAACCTGCACGTCTAATTTTGTTCCGTCTTAAAACCCCACTAAAACTACCGATAAAGGAGGATTTTGTTTTTCTTTAACACAAACTCACAAAGCCAGGAAGGACAGGAGTAATGGCTCCAACAACAGGATTTTAGAATCTAGAAAGCCGATGGTCCAGTGGTGATAGACACGGCAAGCTAAGAAAGCAGAGTCCTAAGTAAGTGACAGTGAGGAGGGCTGAGGGCCAACGCAGTGACAGCTCCAGATCTTGGCAAAGCTCAGGACAGGGTGTGCCAGGCACTCAGGAACCAAGGGTAAATGGAAAGATTCCTGTGTGAAAGCCTTCCCCACATCCCCTCCTCCACTTCACACCGCTGGGTAACCATTCCCACACCAGCAGATACCAGAGATTTATTCTCTGGAGAAGAGTCACTGGACTGGGAGGGGTCAACCCACCCAGGTGAGAGGGCAAGGGGAGGATAATGAAAAAAGTGAACTATGTGGCCACTGAGTGTCTAGATCCACACTAACTGTTGAAGCCCACCTGTCTCCCTTCTGCCCACCCGTGGCTTCCTCCAGTGTAGCACCCAGGCCTTCACTCTACAGCCCAGTGTTTAGAAGACCATGTTTTGGAGGAAAGACACAGAGCCTGAAGCTAAATGAACCTCTGGGGAAGCTCCCAGTGGACAAGCCCCTCCTGCTAAAAGCATCTGCCTGCCTTCCTGGTACCCCTGTCCTCTTGAGGTGAGCCACCAACCAAGGGCTTCCCAAGACACCCTTACGTGGCAGATGAAGACCCCATGAGAAAAAATGCCAAGAAACTATCTTTACTATCCAAAGATAAGACATTGCATCCATTTAACAAGAACAGGAGTCTACAAAACAGGAAGTCAGGTTACAAAAAGCAAAGCAAAGAGTTCTTAGGATTAAAAGCATGTTAGCAATGAAAAGTCAGAGATAAAACTGAAATCTCCCACAGAACGCAGCAAAAGGACAAAGAGATGGATATAGAAGATAAAAGATAAATTACAAGAGGACCAAAGGGCCAACATTCAGACACAGGGGGGCAGAGGGAACACAGGGAGCAGAAGGAACGTGACACGACATGATTTGGAGGAACTTTCCCTGAAGCACCAGACATGAGTTGTGGCAGTGAGACAAGTCGCCTCGAAGCTCACTGGGAGAAGTGCTGGGCCCGCACAAGCAGCACGAGAAACAAGAAAACAGCGGGATGCACTTCTCAATCCTTGACTTAGTATTTCCAAACCAGAAGCCCATGTGCACCCAATGGACATGGCCTCCAGAAATTGAGTTCTTTCTCTAGAAGCTAGTGGGATGAGGGAGTGAATCAAAAAGAACACACCACAGGATACAGGAAACAAGAAACCCAACAATGGAGCTGTGCAGCTCAAGAGACTAGCACTGCCTCTGGCCTGTGCCCATGAGAGCTCCAGAAGGAAGTCCAGGGAAAAAGCCAGAGCTGACAGACAGCCTGGCAGCACTGAGCATGGGGATGACCGTACTGAGCGGTGACTGGAAGATACAGGAAAAGTCAGCCACAGGTACACAGAAAACTGGGCACATTTTTAAGAAGGCAATTTAATTCTGGAGAAAAAAAATAATGGTCATCTGTAGGATATCATTTGTATAGGCATAAAACGTTAAGTATTCCTTACGGATTTACCCAGAAGGTAAAATACTGGCAGAATGAGGGAGAAGCACAGATAATGGCTGTGTAAAGGGAGCTACAGAGAAAGTCAATAGATAATTTATGAAACTCATAAACGTGATGACCTGAGATAGAGGCACATGCACGTTACACGGAATCACGGGCACATGCCAGAAGGAAGAGCAGAGAGTCACAGGGGAGTACTCAGTGAGTGGGGACACACCACGGTTTCTTGTCTTTTACCACTCCTTGACTTCTAAAACTGAATGTGCATATATTATTTGATAAAATAAGAATTGAAAGTTCAATGACAAAATCCACATAAAGAGTGTGCCACAGGGGCGCCTGGGTGGCGCAGTCGGTTAAGCGTACGACTTCAGCCAGGTCACGATCTTGCGGTCTGTGAGTTCGAGCCCCGCGTCGGGCTCTGGGCCGATGGCTCGGAGCCTGGAGCCTGTTTCCGATTCTGTGTCTCCCTCTCTCTCTGCCCCTCCCCCCGTTCATGCTCTGTCTCTCTCTGTCCCAAAAATAAATAAAAAACGTTGAAAAAAAAAATTAAAAAAAAAAAAAAAAAAAAGAGTGTGCCACAGACTCTGCCACAAAGAAATACTTAGTGAACACCAGCTGTTAATAAGGGTCTCCTCGGGCCACCTGCTTGGCTCAGTGGGTAGAGCATGTGACTCTTGAGTTCAAGCTCCATGTGGGACATAGAGATTACTTAAAAAAAAGGGGGGGGGTCTCCACCTTTCTTTTTTTTATCATCATTTATTTATTTTGAGAGAGAGCGTGAGCGTTCAGGAGGGGCAGAGAGACAGAATCCCTAGCAAACTGTGTGCTGACATTGTAGCAACACAGGGCTCGAACACACAAACTGTGAGATCATGACCTGAGCTGAAAATCAAGAGTTGGACACTTAACCAACGGAGCCGCCCAGGCGTCCCTCCTTCACCTTTCTAATCCTTCCAGACTCAGACAACACGGAGACATGATGCTCACACTTCATTGCCAATTTTGACCCCAGGAGCATCCCGAAAAGCCTACCACACATTCCACAGCCCCTCAGTCAGAGAAGTCCTGAGCAAAGCAGTCCCCTGCATCCTCCCATCCAGCTGAAAAAGCCCCCTCCTGTCCACCCCACCCCCCAAAGCACAGGACTGTTCGGTTGGGTCTTCAACCTTCACCAAGTCCTTAGGAAGCTCCAGAGCAGCCTCCCGTGCCTCTCTTGGTCTCCTCTCCTCTCAGTTCCGTGGCAGCAGTTTACTGCCCCAGGTGGTTTTGTCTAGGAGGCAGGCAATGACTAGACACCAATTGTTCAATCACCAATAGTAACCAATGCAAACACCTGGCCTCAACAGGGAGTGGGCCTTCTTGACCTCACAGGTAGCCATTAGCAGAATACAACTGCTTCCTTTTCTTTGTTGCCATCCTTCTGCATTCTGGTTCTCTGACTTTTTGAAGAAATATAAAGTGTTTTCTAACTAGATAAAAATCTGTGTTTCAGAATTTAGCCAGCCACCTACATGTAAGGAAAGAATATTTTAGTCTTGCAGAAAGAAATTTCTTAATCATACAAACACAAGAGACTGAAAGCACTTTCTTCTCACATTCCTCTTGGTTTGTTTGATCAAGCTCTCCAAATTCTGCCCTCAAGATTTCTCAATCCCCAACGAACTGGATCAACAGAAGAACTACTCCTAGAGAGAATATCATTACAACCTTTGTCATTTACTCCAATCTGCTGGTTTGGCCTCAACAGGTCCAGGAGAGTCCTCGAGATCCCTGTTCAGGCACTGGCCTCTGGGCTCCAGGCCTGCAACCACGTGCTGAGGATTCTCTCTGCCAAGCCAATAATTTATTAAAATGCTTATCTCACATGATTTTGTGGTATTTGGAGAGTAAAGCCCTATCGTCTACAGATCTGCACTCAAGGACTAGCAGTTGACATCATATGGTGTCTGGAATGTGATTGAAAATAGTCCAGAAGTGGGTGGAGAGTGATGGGTGAAACTGGCCATATGTTGCTAACTCTCCAAGTACCTGAGAGAACATTCTTCTATCTCTACTTCTGCAAATATTTGGAAAAGGCCATAATGGAACTTTTAACAAGATAGTAAATAAAAAGCTCGTGTCAAGCATGCAGGATGACTGCGCAGAGGAGCTTGGAGAAGGCTTACTCCCAAGACTGCCTCACTGTGAGGCCATCTTGGCTGTCACACAGGGAGTGACCATGCACTCTGAGTCACCCTGGCTGCACAGTCCCCCTCAGCCTAGGGAAGCATGGCCCTCTAGAAGGCAGCAACCAATAAATGTCTTAAGAAATCTGCTCCCACACCAGAGGTCAGTCCAGTTCCTCACAACCCAACCACGGGAAGAGTCCCATTGGCCAGAAGCTTTGCTGTTGTCCATGCCTCATATAAACTGGGGCCATAGCACACAGGTCCCAGCCAGAGTCACCCCCAGGAGATGAACACAATCTGAGCCGTGAAAAAGCCAAAACTCAAACCAAACTCAAGAGTTCAAGTATAAATTTTAAAAAAATTAAAGTTAAAAAAAAAAAGAGTTCAAGTATAAAAATATACAGGTATAAATAAACAAACAGAGGTGTGTGTGTGTGTAAATATATATATATATATATATATATATATATATATATATATATTCACATATTTAAAATACATACATATCTTGGCACAAAAACAGACCCTCAGATCAATGGAACAGAATAGAGAACCAGACAGAAATGGAACCACAAATGTATGGCCAACTAATCTTTGACAAAGCATGAAAGAATATCCGATGGAATAAAGACAGTCTTTTCATCAAGTGGTGCCAAGAAAACTGGATAGCGACATGCAGAAAAATGAACCTGGACCACTTTCTCACACCATACACAAAAATAAACTCAAAATGGATGAAAGACCTAAGACAGAAAGCCATAAACATCCTCAAGGAGAAAGCAGGCAAAAACCTCTTTGACCTCGGCTGCAGCAACTTCTTATTCAACATATATCCAGAGGCAAGGGAAACAAAAGCAAAAAGGAACTATTCGGACCTCGTCAAAATAAAAAGCTTCTGCACAGCAAAAGAAACAATCAGCAAAACTAAAAGGCAACCGACGGAATGGGAGAAGATATTTGCAAACGACGTATCAGGTAGAGTTAGTATCCAAAATCTATAAAGAACTTACCAAATTCCACACCCAAAAAACAAATAATCCAGTGAAGAAATGGGAAAAAGACATGCATAGACACTTCTCCAAAGAAGACATCCAGATGGCCAACCGACACATGAAAAAAGGCTCAACATCACTCATCATCAGGGAAATACAAATCAAAACCACAATGAGATACAACCTCACACCTGTCAGAATGGCTCACATTAACAACTCAGGCAACAACAGATGTTGGCGAGGATGCAGAGAAAGAGGATCTCTTTTGCATTGTTGGTGGGAATGCAAGCTGGTGCAACCACTCTGGAAAACAGTATGGAGGTTTCTCAAAAACTAAAAATAGAACTACCCTACGACCCAGCAATTGCACTACTAGGTATTTATCCAAAGGATACGAGTATGCTGTTTCAAAGAGACACACGCTCCCCAGTGTTTATAGTAGCACTATCAACAATAGCCCAAGTATGGAAAGAGCCCAAATGTCCATCGATGGATGAATGGATAAAGAAGATGTGGTATCTATATACAATGGAGTATTACTCGGCAATCAAAAAGAATGAAATCTTGCCATTTGCAACTACGTGGATGGAACTGGAGGGTATTATGTTAAGTGAAATGAGTCAGAGAAAGACAAATATATGACTTCACTCATAGGAGGGCTTTAAAATACAAAAAAGATGAACATAAAGGAAGGGAAACATAAATAATATAAAAACAGGGAGGGGGACAAAACATAAGAGACCCTTAAATATGGAGAAAAAACAGGGTTACTGGAGGTGTTGTGGGAGGGGGAATGGGCTAAATGGGTAAGGGGCATTAAGGGACCTACTCCTGAAATCATTGTTGCACTATATGCTAACTTGGATGTAAATTTAAAAAAATTAAAAAATAAATACATTTTAAAAATAAATAAAATACATACATATCAAAGCATACACCCACAGAAGCAGGACTGAAGAGAAAAAATTAAACTGTCAGCAATAGCCATCTCTGGGTAGAGAGAGTATGGAAAACATCTTCCTGTTTTGAAATCCTCTACAATGTTATCTGAAAGGGAATTAAGTACTGCACCCATCAGTCCTGAACACAATGACCAAAACAGGAGACAGAGGCAGGCCCAAGCTGCTGGGACTGGCTTCCCGTGCCCACACCGCCCCACCCCAGTCTCTCCGCACATCTCCTCTGCCCACCACACCCACCGCCAGAGCCTTCTGCCTGGCCTCCTCTGCAACTCCCACCCACTTCACAACTGCAGCTAACTGCTCTTCCAAGTTTGTTCCTTGCATCACCCACTGGCCGCTAGACTCTCTCCTTGGAAGGGTTGACACCCCACACACTCCACACACCATCACCTTAAATTTTTTCATTTATTTAATGTTTATTTATTTTTGAGAGAGAGACAGACAGAGCACGAGCAGGGAAGAGGCAGAGAGAGAGGGAGACACAGAATCCCAAGCAGGCTCCAGGCTCTAAGCTGTCAGCACAGAGCCTGACACAGGGCTCGAACCCATGAACAGAGAGATTATGACCTGAGCCGAAGTTGGACACTTAACTGACTGAGCCACCCAGGTGTCCCTATACACCATCACCTTGTACCCCACCTGTCAGAAGCAGCACAGAATCAGGGCCCATCTCCCTCAGGGGTGCATATCTGTGTCTTTCTCCTCCCCTTCCTCCTGCATGTACACACAGTTGCCAAATTTCAAAGCTTCCTTACATATAGGGTCTCTCCCTCCTAAATCATCCTCTCCATTCCCACTGTTGTGGCACCTAGTGGGTCTCAAATTTGAGTATGCATTCAAAATCAACAAGGATGCTTATTATAAAGGCAGGTTCCTTGACAATGTCAGATGTTGGTAAGGATGTCTGACAAGGGGAACACCCCACGTGGCTGGTGGGAAAAGTAAATGGATACATACCACCTGGGAAAACTGTCTGGCAGACTGCACCCCAACGTCCATCGAGTGTAGAACAGAACAGAAAAGTGATCTGGGGTAGAGTTGCACAATGGATGACACATGGCATAAGTAAGAATGGCTACCTAAAAGGTTGATCACCCATCACAGACATGCTAATTGAAAGAAGCTGCTGAGTGAAAGAAGCCAGACATGGTGTGACTCCAATGACAGGGAAGTTTAGGAACAAAAGTCTCCCTGGCCTGGGAAGCCAGAAGAGTGGGGGCACATTGGCTGAAGCACAGGGGGGAGCCTGCTGGGTGCTGGGCCTGTTCCAGATGCAGGCCTGGGCTGTGGCTAAGGGGGTGTTTTCATGTGTGAACATTCATCTGGTAGCGTCATGCTGAAGATGTGTCCTTGTGTCATTCACTGAAGTAGGTTTGTTATACTTCAATATAGAGAGGCACCATGTGAGACAACCAGAGCTCCTAAGCCCTGACCCCATCCCCAGGTTGGACTGGATTGGCCTTGAGCCTGAGTTCCTAGTACACAGCACCTGGTGAGGATTTGCTCTGCATTTTCACAGGCCTGAATCCCTCCATCATGAATCAGAGCAGACCCATGGCTTTTGGAGGGCACAGAGTGTTCCATCAGGGCTTCTCAGAGCAAATCTGGCATTCTTTGTAACAGGTGCTCCATGCCACACACAGTGGCCAGATCACTCAATAAAACATCACCTCTGATGAGGATTGAGAGGGAGTCAGAAAGGGGAGAGGGGGCAGAAAAGAAGGATGAGCCTCTGGAGGTGTGGAGAGGGGGGAGTTCTGGTCCAGGCCCCTTAGCCTGGATGTGCCCACCTGCCTGTCCCTCTCCTGGACTGGATGCGAGTGGGTCAGCTCAAAGGCAGCTGGGTCACTCCTATTCCCTACCCACCCTACCCGCCCCCCCCCCCCCAGCAGATTCCCAGGTGGGGAACTTAGAGAAGACTGTGGGGCCAAGGGCAAAGAGAAAACAGGGTCCAGAAGGAGGAGGGAGCAAGACAGAACTTGGCTGTTATTCACCAAGCATGAGCTCCAAGATGTGTATAAATGAGAAAATGGGTAAACCTGAGGGAAGGGTGTACCCAAGCACTCTATACTATCCTTACAATTCTGCATGTTTGAAACACTCTCAAAATAAAAAGCTCAAAGTAAGGAGAACAGGGACTTCAAGAGGTCAAATGTCTTCTCCAAAGGCTCACTGCTCTAAGTAACAGCTATGCCACCTCAAGATACTTAACTCATTCAATCAGTGATCTTTATTAACCCTCACCATGTTAGCAAGTGATTTGTTATTAAAATGGAAGGGAGCATCTCCATCACAGTATAGGTTTCAAGATTATTATGCCTGGGCTTCTAATGTATCTTCTTTGTTCTCCAGGATTGGATACTCATTTGTTTACCTGTTAAACAGAACCACCTACTAACCACCTGGACTCTCCATCTTTAATTTTTTTTTTTTTTTTAACGTTTATTATTGAGAGACAGAGAGAGACAGAGCATGAGCATAGGAGGGGCAGAGAAAGGGGGAGACACAGAATCTGAAGCAGGCTCCAGGCTCTGAGCTGTCAGCACAGAGCCCGACGCAGGGCCTGAACCCACAAACCACGAGATCATGACCTGAGCCGAAGTCAGATGCTTAACCAACTGAGCCACCCAGGTGCCCCTGAACTCTCCATCTTTAAATAAATGTCTTGATTTTTTTAAAAAAAGGCTCGGAATGCGAAGTGGTTCAATGTTTAGGTAGCACTGATGGAGAGAAAGCCCTGGAAGGCCATCAGAAGAGAAGCCAGCACTGCTTTCCACCATCCTACCTGTGATTATTATGCACCTCTTATCTAAGCCAAGGCATCATGCCAGGAGCTCAATGAGATGCAGAGGTACAAGACCAGATCCTACACTCTAGGAATTCATAATACTGTTGGCAAGGCAAAAAAATAATAATAATGAGTGTAAAAATAGCAAAAAAGAGTTAATCTGTTTAGTACATGCCAGGGTGCACCCAGTGCGGGCCCTACAAACTCAAGAGGAAGTAAGAATTGCCATGGTCTGAGCCATCAGGGCTCATGAGAAGGGGATGATGCCAAAGCCAAACCTCCAATAGGGAAGAGAAAGAACAGAGAAGTATGAAACCAGAGGGCCTGGCATGGAGGAGGGAGCATCTGGCTGGGCCTCTCATACCAGCATAGTGGGAAAGCCATCTGGAAGGACAGTTTCAGATTGAAAGGAGAATGCTTCTTAAAAGGGGTGGAAAGAAGCGTCTTAGGAAGGCTGTGGTGGCACTCAGGGCCCAGATGAGGGAGGACATCCACACTGAAGGCAGAACACATGTGACTTTCCATCTTATGGTAGCTATCTGTGACCATGGCTCCATCTTCCTCATGTGCACACAGGGCACTTCATCTGGACCACATGTTCTGCTTGCTAACCTGTTCTCAGTATCATTGGGTTATGAACATCTCTCGTGTCATTTTTTTAAAAAGATTTTTAAGTAATCTCTGCACCCCAAAGTGGGACTCAAACTTACAACCCCAAGATCAAGAGTCACATGTTCTACCGACTGAGCCAGCCAGGTGCCCCTCCCATGTCTTTTTTTTTTTTTTTTAATAAAGTTTATTCATTGGGGGGGAGAGGGAGGGAGTGACAGGAAGAGGGAGAGAAATAGAAAGAGAAAATGAATGAGCAGGAAAGGGACAGAGAGAGAGCGGACAGAGGATCCAAAGTGGCCTCTGCACTTACAGCAGAGAGCTCGAGGCAGAGCTCAAATTCAAACTGTGAGATCATGACCTAAGCTGAAGTCGGATACTCAACCAACTGAACCACCCAGGCGCCCCGTCTCATATCATTTTTTTTAAGCAATTTTAATGTTTATTTATTTTTGAGAGAGAGCGCAAGCGCACAAGTGGAGGAAAGGTGAAGAGAGGGGGACAGAGGATCCGAAGTGGGCTCTGTGCTGACAGCAGAGGCTCGAACCCATAAACCATGAGATCATGACCTGAGCCAAAGTTGACGCTTAACTGAGCCACCCAGACACCCTCTCCCATGTCATTTTTTAAAAATTGTTTTAATGTTTATTTTTGAGAGAGAGAGAGAGAGAGAGAGAGAAACAGAGCATGAGTGGTGAAGGAGCAGAGAGCAGGAGACAGAATCTGAAGCAGGCTCCAGGCTCTGAGCCGTCAGCACAGAGCCCTACACGGGTCTCAAACCCACATGCAGTGAGATCGTGACCTGAGCCCAAGTCGGAGCTTAACTGCCTGAGCCACTCAGGTGCCCTTCCCATGTCATTTTTAACAGCAGCACTGAACCTGCCATCTTCAGCTCCCACAACAAATCTAATCCAGCTCCACTGCTGGCTAATCTCCCCTGTCCCACTCCTGACTTGATATGGACATGAGCATCCTCACTGCCAACAGATTTTGAATACTCTCCTCCCTATAGCCTTGGAGGAAATGCCTAAGGAAGTAGACATTTTAAGCTTACGGGAATAAACGGTATTGCCAAATGGCCTTCCAGAAAAATGGCCTCATTTATGTGCCTCCAGCAGCAGCTTGTGAGGAATGTCGGTTTGTCTGTGTCTTCCTGTTCATGGTTCACTTTCTCCAACTTGGGGCGCCTGGCTGGCTCAATGGGCAGAGCATGTGACTCTTGACCTCAGGGTTTGGTTTTGTTTTTTAATTTATTTTTGAGAGAGAGAGAGCATACAAGCCGGGGAGGGGGTAGAGGGGGAGACAGAGAATCTTAAGCAGGCTCCATGCTCAGCGCAGAGCCCAATGTGGGGCTCCATCCCATCACCCTGGGATCATGACCTGAGCCAAATTCAAGAGTCAACATTCAACCGACTGAGCCTGAAGCTGAATATGGGTACATGGGCATGGGGTCTTTATACTACTTGGTTTCTGGATTTAAACATTCCATTTTGAATTCTTAAAAATTCATTAGAATTCCTTTAAAAATGTGCCCTCTAGTATGGAACCAACATTATTGCCCTGAGGAATGCTTTAAAGGGTACTCCCCTGCCCTGCATGACAGTGGCATGATGATCATGTGACCACCGGGAATGCCAAACATGGAGCCTGGGCTAACCACCCACCTTGTCACAAATGGTAGTAAGAGTCGGAAGACTTCTGGTCAGGAATGGATGTTAAGGGCTGCAGGTGTGGCAGGTGGGTGGGATCTCTTACAAAAGGGAGCTGGTGAGGCTGGGAGGCTGGCTACAGCCTGTGTGGAGGCCAAAGATCATCAGAGGCTTGCTGGCTGGCCCTTCCGCCACTGTTTGGGTCGCACTGACTCACAGGGAGTTGCTAAAACGGATGCCCACTGGCACTGGCTTGGGTTAATTTCCAGAGCTGCCATCTCCCCTCTACCCCTAAAAAAGGCATGACCTCTCTTTCAGATTATAAGGCAGTTTGCCTCTCCTGTCCTGCCATGGTTCAGCAAACATTCATTTGTAATATGTAGAGCATAACTATAAGCAGCAGTGACTTCTCCTCTACACCTCAGTTTCTTCCCCTTAAAAACAGGAGTAACAAGTGCATCGAATGACTCTGCAGGCATGAAGTCAATGGGCTAACATAGGTCACCTCCTGCATCAGGGGTTCATGTCAGCTGCTGTGTTGCTGCTGTTAAGGAAGCCCTGGACCCCTGAGCAGATGAGGGCTCACATCCCTTCAGGTTACTGTCACTCCTGGTCTAGAGGCAGTAGGGCCAAGGGTCAAGACTCTTGAAGTCAATGGCTCCACGATCACTTCCTGATTGCTGTCAGGGGCAGCAAGGCTTAAGGTGGTCAGACAGATGGGCCCCTGGCCTCAGGGAATGAACATTTTAGTGGTGGCTTATACACAGAAGCCTGCAAGCCAGCCCAGTTGTTGAGATACCGACCAGGCTATCAAGAAAGCAGAGGGGCTCAGGAGCTTCCCCACTGGAAAACAAGGGCCAGAATCGCACCAGGAGGGTACCAGGCTGTTGGGATGCCTGAACGCAATAAGCCACAGAAAAAGCTCACCCAAGACTCGCTCACTTCTGCTTGGAGGATAAAACATAACCCACAGGCAGAATCTAGACATGCAAGTTTCAGGGCACTCCCCATCCTTCTTCCTAAGGCCTCTCCAGGACCTTGGAAGTTGCTGTTCAGTTGTTTGTTCTTTGTTCCTTATGTTTTGTTTTGCTTTGTTTTATTACGTTTCTGGCTAAATAGCACTCAACTTTCTCCTTATGGTACAGGCAGAAAGCTCTCCATCTCCTAGGTCCCAACTTGGAGCTCAAATCTCTTTCAGAGGCTGCCTTGTCTGCCCTGAGTCTGCTTCATGCTCCCTAATCTCCTGGCACTTGAGTAGAGAGCCCTGATACACGCTGCCCTTCCCCCACCACCCGTATCTCCTCCCCTCTGCAATCTGTTCAACCCAACAGACATTTATTTATTTCATGTCTATATGTGCAACATGCTGTACTAAGAAGTGGGAGGCATAAAAAGTCTCAAGAATAAGATGGAAGAAAAATTTAGAAGAACCAGAAGAAGTGATTGACGAGGTCCTTTCATTCATTCACTGCTTACCTACTCCATTCCAGGCACAGTGCCGGCAACTACAAATACATGCTTGTTCTCTGGGATCCTACAGACCAGACCCATGGTCAACACTAATCCAACAATTCCCCCAGGAAGGCCCAAGGTCCACAAAGGCCAGCTTGAGAACTCTAAGGGGGGCTTCTCCTGGAGTGCTGCGGGGACGGTAGATGTTCAATGAAGAAATGATCTGAACTCACCAACAACATCACAACTACCCTCCCCACGAGCTCCTTTAAGTGTCATCAACTCCCATAACCAGCCTTAGGGGTTTCACCTTCACCTTCCAGGGCTCCTACTCCTGCAAGAGCCTAAGGAGGAGGCATCTGCTAGGGCTCAGGTGGAGGTCTTTTTATTTTCCCTCCACCTTTCCTGTTAAGACAGACTGGACTCCAGCCATTTCATAGATAAAGATGATGATCCAGAAAGGTTAAGTATCCTGCGCATGGTCACTTGGGCTAACAAGTAGAGAAAATGGGGTTTCCAGAGCTTCACAATGCACACTGGCACAGGTAAAGAAGACCACTGTAGAGAGAGCGGTGCACGCAGCCTCTAGGAAAACACTTACTCTTGCACATCTCAATAAGTGTTTTATTTGCCAGGTGCCATGTTTCATAGGACTGGGGTCCCACTAGAAACTACAAGGGGCTGAGATCCAACACATCGAAGGAGGTGACCCACTTTGGCCAGGTAGGCAGGGAAGGATCTGGAGTATTTGTTATTTAAGCAGACATTTAAAGGAAAGGAAGAGAAACTGGTCATAAGTGGGGGGGGGGGGGGGGGGTCTACCCATTGTCAAATACCCTAAATACTTGGTAATAACTTGTTTAAAAAGAGAAAAAAAAAAAAAAAAAAAACCTTAGAATGTTCAAGAAGCTGAAAAACCACAGAGAATGGAGCAAGCTGGGGGGTTTGAGAAGAGGTGGCTAGGCCAGGCCACCTGGAGTCTTATTAATGCTAAGAGAAGTCACAGAAGGTTTTCAGCAGGGCAGCAGAGAGCAAGGGGAGGTGCAGTCCAGAATGGGCCCAAATGAGGTAGAGGCGGTGGAGGGCTAAGAAGAGGCTATACTACAGAGTCCCTGCAAGGGCTCTCCTAACCAGCCCCAACTCAAAACTGCTTTTTCTCATGATGGACAAGAGACTAGATTATTGGGCCTGTGATCTGAAGCACTGTTCTCTTGGTAGATACTCAAGAGCAAGATGGAGAAAGTGAACGAGCTATCAGATGCTTCTCCTTCTGCTGAAACTCCCCAGCTCTTCACTATGCTTTCTTTACTCCCTCACTCATCTATAAACTACTCGGGTTCAAAACATTTCCCAAGATATCCACCTTCAACCAACAGCATGAACACCAGAGGAAGTCAGAATTAAACCCATGAACACAACAAATCAAGGTACCAAGAATCATGATTTTCAAAGTGAACCATAGAGATAAAACAGACAAATCTGCGAACTCAGAACACCACATCATGTTAGGCAGACAACCTCTGAAACTGCTCATCCCAGCAGTGGTAGCAGAAGGGCTCCCAAAGATGTCCATGGGAATCCATGAACACGCTACGTTATATTTACAGAGATAATTAAAGTTATGCACTTTAAAATAGGAACATCACCCTGGATTATCTGAGCGGCTCCAATCTAATCTGAGTCTTTACTAGAGAATTTTCTTGGCTGAAGTCAGAAAGATGCAGTAGAAGAACCCACACCTAATGGAGGGGGCCAAAATACAAAGTGTGAGACTGAATACAGGCCGCTTCCAGGAACAAAGACTGACCACTGGCTAACAAATAGTAAGGCACAAGAACACCTCAGTCCTACAACTGCATAGACTGAATCTGACCAACAACCTGAATGAGCCTGAAAAGCAAATTCTACTGCAGAGCCTCTGGGGGAAAAAAATGCACACCTAACCAACGTCTTGATTTCAGCTCTGTAAGACCCTAAGCAGAAGACTCAGCTGAGCCCACCTAGATCTCGGATCTACAGAAACTGCCAGGTAATAAATTTGTGTTGTTTTAAGCCACTGTATTTGTGGTATTTTGTTACGGCAACTAGGGAAAAACTAACACACAAGCAGCTATCTGGCGGAAAGGAAAGGGGAGGGGAGGGGAGGGGAGGGGGAGGGGGGAGGGGGGAGGGGGAGGGAAGGGAAGGGAAGGGAAGGGAAGGGAAGGGAAGGGAAGGGAAGGGAAGCGAAGCGAAGCGAAGGGAGGAAAGGAAAAGAAAAGAAAGAATCCAACTTCCCTAGAAGCAGAAGGAAGTTGAATCATGAAGTATACAGTCAGTCCTTGACACCCAGAGACTCTTCAATCGCCCTCCTTAACCTCTGACTCTCCCCCCACCCTCCCCAATTTCCTTTGATGACAACTCATCCTTCTGGTTCTTTTCTCCCCAAAGAGAAATCACTGCCCTGGGGGCTTTTCTTGCAGGAGCTCTGAAGTGGACCATCCATCAAGATTTCAGCTATAGACAACTCCAGGGCATCCAAAAAACCCCAAAAGCCAAAAAACAAAAAAAACCCAATATTATCGGATTCTGCAATATCTGCAGAATTGTCCCCAGACTACTCCATGGCAGTGCCCAGAGCCACTAACTCTACAGTCCCTATGCCTTCCACTGTACTAAGAGGCTTCCCAGCATTCCATCCCACTTCCTTCCTTCCACACTGCTGCATTCCACCCCCTCCAGTTAGTCATCAAGAACTGTCTATGCTTGCTCTCCCCTATCTCTGGAATGGTCTTCCTCTTTCAGTTTCCACCACTGTCTACTGCAGACCTTTATAATCTCCTGCCGACTAGGTCATTCCACAACCATTTTATGGAGCAACGTGACAGGCAGTGATCTAGCAGTAAGAATATAGGGATGAAAAATGAAAGGTCCCCAAACCCCAAGAGTTCAAAACTCATAATGGCCTAATTGGCCCCTCTCTCTCTCTCTCTCTCTCTCTCCTCTGTTCTTGATCCATCTCCAGGGACTCAGGGAATCTTCCCAACTTTGGCATTTCACCACCTCAAAGGAGGCCACATGCCAAATACAGGCTCAACTCCTTAGCACAGCACTCCCACCACTAACATGTCAGCACCTGCTCACCCTCATTCCATTACCATCTCCTGAACCTCCTTACTCCTCAAACTCCAGAAACCAGCCTACAGCAATGTCCTCCATGCAGTGAGCATTCACACTTCTCCACTATTCAGCCTGGAACGATGGCCTTTCACACTCCTACTTGTTTTTTTAGGGCTCAGTTTATTCGTTACCTACTCCACAGACTGCTCTTGGTCTGCTCACGCAAACTGACAATTCCTCCCAGAAGAAAGACGGCACTGTAACTACTCCTTTGTGGTAGCGCGTTCCCTGAGGGCAGAAGCTGTCTCAGGTAAATTTGTGGCTATCACCACACCAGTAAGCTCAGCAAAAGACTGCTAAACGAAACAAGTAGTCGGTGGTGAAGCCTAGGGCGCACTGGCAGCATGGAGGGGTTCAGCAGCTGAAACTGAGGACAAAGCACTAACCCCACCTCTTCATTCCGTCCTCCCAACCAAAGGTCGCTTCCTGACAACCTCTTCCTGCCACCCCTCGAGAAATCCACACTGGGGCGGGACTGGGGGGGCGGCGGAGGCAGGTTACCCCTAGATTCTCCATCCCCTACCGCCCTCAGCCCCAAGCACCTAGCCTCCGAACGTCATCCTCCAGCCACCCTCTTCCAATTTCTTTCTCTCATTCTGATGCGCTTTTCTTAAAGAGGAATCACAAAACACCCAGATCTGCTAAAGCCGCCACGGGCTGCCCCTTTCCTTTTTCGAATTCAGTGTTGATTCAAAGCAGGGGAAAGTCTGCAACCAAAGCACACAAATGACGAATGAGAAAGCTCAGGACGATGACTCATAACTCAGGACTCGCTGGTTTGCAGAGTTCGGCCCCAGGAAAGCTAACGAACAGTCCGTATCAGCGAAGAACGGAAGGGACAGCCGAAGGCTCGGCCGCGCCCTGGCGGGGCTCACGCGAGTCCCTGGCGCCTTCGGCCTCCCGGCACCCCCAAGCCCCCGCGGGTCCGGCCGCCCTAGGTCTCCCACGGGTCGGGCTCGGCCTCGCCCTCGCCCTCCGCGCGCAGGGGGGCTTGAGGGGGGAAAGGTCCGGGGATCTCGGCCTCTAGACCGGCCCCTACTCACATTTGACTGACCAACTTCTGCCGGAAGGCGGCGCTCCGCCAGTCGGTCTCCTGCCCCGAAACGTCCATGCCGGTCCCTCCGCTCCCACCGCCCGCGTCCCGCTCTGCCGCCGCTGCCGCTGCCGCCGCCTCTACCGCAGCGCCAGGCCTAAACCCGGAAGCCGTTGGAGGCGCCTCTGCCGCGCCGGAAGCCGAACGGGGATTGTGGGAAATGGAGTCGCGCGCGAGGGCCTATGGGAAATGGAGTTTCAAGGCCCAGCCGGGCAACTTCTCGGCGCGCGCCCCATCCCGCGTACCCCAAATCGCTGGCCTCTGTCCCAGCGCGGCTGTCGCGCGGGACGTTGAGCCCACATGCTCTGGGCTGACGAGAGCCGGTGTGCGGGAAACATGGCTGCATAGTAGTCCTGATACTGCCCTTAGCAGGCCCACGCTGGCCACCTGCATTTCTTGCGACCCTACTGCGTGCTAGTCTCACCAAATCAATGAGATCCGCACCTTTGGGCAGAGCTGCTAGCAGTCTACAGATGAAATGGAAAGATTGTTTATCTGTCAAATATTTATCAGCACCTACTGTGAGCCGAGTACTGTGCCAACATGATCCAGGTTCTGCTTTCCTGCCACTACCTCGCAGCGCCACATGCAAAGCGTGACCAGATAGACTTCTGTTACTGCTTCTGTTAGACTTGCAGAATCTCATATCCCACTGTATTTTGTAAGGGGTGGGGATGTAAGGAGCCTAAACTAAATCACATTTATTAAGTTTTAGACATGGGAAATCTTGCTTGGCCCAAGAGCCATGTCCTGTTCATGGAGAACACAGTCCAGATCCTCGCTGGTGGCCAGATATCACACAGACTTGTTGGGTGGAGGCAAGTGAGCTGGAGGTAGGATGCAAGGGAGTGAGAGGGCCTGAGGACGCTTTTAGAAGGATAAAAGTTCTGCTGGGTAGGATATATGTGGCCCTTGTCAGTGCCAAAGGGAAGGGAGGATAAGTGGCAAAAATTCTGAGCCAAAATGGTCCACAAGTGCCAAGTGGACAATCACCAACATGAGCCTCAGAGAGTATGAGCTGGCACCTACTGTTGACTGTTGAGTGCCAGGCCCAGGCTAGGCTGGGTACACCCCCTGTCTGGGTGTCCCAGGCAGGAGCTTAGGGTGGGGTGGAAATTGAGAGAGGAAATCGTGACAGTTTTCCCAGAAAGGCCCCTCTTGCCTACAGGGTTTCAGGTCTTGAGTCTATAAGAAAGCTTTTCACATCTTCAAACTTTTTTTGCTCATTCTCCTGAAAATAAGTTTTAAAACTCTGTATTTAGGATGATCAACTTGTTCTGGTTTCTCTAGGACTCTGTGGACTTTAGTTCTGAGATTCCTGCATCTCTGCAACTCCCTGAATCTAGGCCAACTGGCATAGTTGATGACCCTATCTATATCCCTCTTGCACATTTGTTTTCCTCTTGCACATTTTAAAAAAACATATAATTTGGAGCACCTGGGTGGCTCAGTTGGTTAAGCATCCGACTTTGGCACAGGTCATGATCTCACAGTTTGTGGGTTTAGGCCCTGCATGAGGCTCCGTGCTGCCAGCTCAGAGCCTGGAGCCTGCTTAGGATTCTGTCTCCCTCTCACTCTCTGCCCCTCCCCCACTTGTGTGCACGCATGTGCTCGCTCTCTCTCTCAAAAATAAATAAGCACTTTTTAAAAGTTGAGACATAATTCACATACCATATAATTCACCATTTTAAAGTGTATAATTCAGTGTTTTTTAGTATTATTCACACATTCATGAGGTTGGACAACCATCGCCACTCTCTTACACATTTTAATTTTTTTAAGTAGGCTTCACACTCAGCATAGGGCTTAAACTTATGACCCTGAAATCAAGAGTCACATGCTCTACTGTTTGAGCCAGCCAGGTATCCCACTCTTGCATATTTTTAAGTTGACATTTAAATACTTTTCTGTGCACCACTGGAAAGGTATGACTGCAGTGTATCCTATATTGTATATGGGCTCCAAATGCATTTTTTTCTTTTTTTTTTTTTTTAAGTATGTTTCATGCCCAGTGCAGAACCCAACATAGGGCTTGAACTCATGACCCCAAGATCAAAACCTAAGCTTAGAACAAGAGTTGGACTTGGGGCACCTGGGTGGCTCAATCAGTTAAGCATCCGACTTCAGCTCAGGTCATGATCTCACAGTTCACAAGTTCAAGCCCGCATGCTGACAGTTCACAGCCTGCAGCCTGCTTTGAATTCTGTGTGTGTGTGTCTCTCTCTGCCCCTCCCCTGCTCACACTCTGTCTGTCTGTCTCTCTCTCAAAAATAAACATTAAAAATTAAAAAAAAAAAGAGGTGGACACTTAACTAACTGAACCACCCAAGCACCTCTGCATTTTATTTATTTATTTTGAGAGAGAGAGCAGGGGAGGGGCAGAGAGAGAGAGAGAGAGAGAGTAAGAGAATCCCAAGTAGGCTCCACACTGTCAGTGCAGAGCCCAATGTAGGGCTCGATCCCACAAACTGTGAGATCATGACCTGAGCCAAAATCAAGAGTGGGACGCTCAACCGACTGAGCCACCCAGGTGCCTCAACCACCCCTGCATTTGTTCTTCATGTCCTTGGGCCTGCACATTCCATTCATCAGTTTATGGAAAACATTGGCCTCATAACCTCATTGGTAAAGCCAGTCCTCACTGTCAAATTCTTGGGCAAATGAGACTGAGACTCCCTAGGGTTCTGAAAGTAGAGAGTGAACTTCCTATCATGTTTAACCAAAATGAGCATTGACATTTCTCCCCCTTCTGCACTCTGTTTTGGGAAGGCTGATAGACACAGAGATTCACAGACAGAGACTGGGAGCTTGTCAAGAGTTTGTCATTGGGATAAAATTAAGTGCTACCCCCTTTGCTGTTTGCTCCAGAGCTCTATTTCTACTTGTCCCTTTGTGGCCCAGAGGTGGTAACTCCTAGGGCAGTGGTCTTTGGTTAGAATCTGGATGCGTGGCCAGGGAAGGAGAGGAGGTAGAGACAACCATAGACTACCTAGCCTCAGGGAGACAGGAAGTCCATGGGAAGGTGGATCCTGAAATGGACCTGTACTCTCTCAGCACCTGCAGACCCCCCTGGGGACCTCAGTGTGAAAGTGGGTAGTTTAGACCCTGAAAAGGAAATGATGGAGGAAGCTGAAGCCATTCCCAGCCTTGACCAATATCCCACACCACTTGAAGGTAAAGTCTCTGCCCTCCTGGTTCCTGCAGGCTACCTTGCCATTGCTGGATTCTGTCACTGGCCACACATTTTATGAATATGATCCTGGGCCCTGCAGGAACTGGGAGCTGGAAGCTTCTGGGGCAGATGAAACTTTCCTGTAGGGAGCCTTGCACATGATCTTTGAGCATTTGTCTCTGTCTCCCTTCAGCCTCATGTGAGGACCCCTCTGATTCCCCACCTTGTTTTGGTGCTCAATCCATGGAAGGTACTCAGCTGCCCCTCTTTCCACCCTAGCACCCTCTACTGTGTTAATCTGGAGCCTCCAATCACCTTTTTGTATGTGGATGGGGGTGGGGGGAGGTGGCGGTGATTATTGCTTCTACAAACAATACATGAAAACTTTAGAAAGGACCAAACATAAATCCCATCTATCAAAGGCAGCCATTATTTATATTTTGATAAATTTTCCTTTTCTCTCTTTCTCTCTCCCTCTATTAGTTTAAAAAATACAACAAATCATGGTGTAGATGCCATTTGATCCTGTGCTGTAAACCTAACATTGTAGAATAAGCATCTCCCAAGGATTAACAAATATTTAGCAATTGGAATTTTAATTATTAATTTATTTATTTATTGTTTTTTTCTTTAAAAAAACTTTTTTTAAGTTTATTTACTTTTGGGAGAGAGAGAGATACAAAGACAGAGACAGAGTGCAAGTGGGGGAGGGGCAGAGAAAGAGGGAGACACAGAATCTGAAGCAGGCTCCAGGTTCTGTTCTGCCAGCACAGAGCCCGACGTAGGGCTCAAACCCATGAACCATGAGATCATGACCTGAGCCAAAGCTGAACTCAACCAACTGACCCACCCAGGGTCAACCAACTGACCCACCCAGGCGTCCCTAATTATAATTTAGATTATAAAACTACATCATGGGAAAACCTATAAACAATCAACTGTAACCGGTGTAAAATACAATTTTAGTAATAGTATCATATACCGACTATGAAATCTGTCATCTCAGTCATTCCCCTGTTCTTGGACCTTTAGATTGTGGATGTTTAATTTCCTATTACAGATAATGTGTGACAAACATCTTTGTGCACAGATCTCTGTTAGTGTTTCAGAAAATTTCCGCAGCCCAGACCTGAGTCCTGGGTCCTGGGGACATACATTTGTAAGCTCTAAATTCATGCATTAAGCATATTAAAGAATAATTTTTTTAAATAGGTAAAATCATAACTTTCAAGCAGATATTAACTTATTGAAGAGAAAGCTGTTAGGGGCACCTGGCTGGCTCAGTTGGTAGAGCATGCAAGTCTTTTTTGTTTGTTTGTTTTTTAATGTTTATTTATTTTTGAGAGAGAGGGAGAGGGAGACAGAGGATCTGAAGCAGACTCTTGGATGAATGCAGAGAGCCCGATGCAGGGCTCAAACCCACAAGCCATGAGGTCATGACCTGAGCCGGAGTCAGACTCTCAAAGGACTGAGCCACCTAAGCTGCCAAGCATACAACTTTTAAAGAAATTTTTTTTAACGTTTATTTTTGAGACAAAGAGAGACAGAGCATGAATGGGGGAGGGTCAGAGAGAGGGAGACACAGAATCTGAAACAGGCTTCAGGCTCTGAGGGGTCAGCACAGAGCCTGATGCGGGACTTGAACTCATGGACCACGAGATCATGACCTGAGCTGAAGTCGGCCGCTTAACCGACTGAGCCACCCAGGCGCCCCCCAAGCATACAACTTTTGATCAGGGTCCTGAGTTCAAGCCCTATGTTGGGTGTGGTGGCTACATGAAAGAAAGAAAGAAAGAAAGAAAGAAAGAAAGAAAGAAAGAAAGAAAGAAAGAAAGAAAGAAAGAAAGAAAGAAGGAAGGAAGGAAGGAAGGAAGGAAGGAAGGAAGGAAGGAAAGAAGGAAGGAAGGAAAGAGGAAGCTGGTAATATATTACCAGCTTTTTAGTATTTGAGAATATTGCACTGAATATGTAAACGAGATAAAACTGGCCTCTTCTGCAGTGGGCGAGAGAAACCATTTGAATCTCCACCTGATATGATTTGCATGTCTATGGACAAGAATTATTTTGCATTGCTATTATCTACATTGGACAGAGTTGTAAATCAGCTAGGGTAAGGAAAGACTAGAATCCGATAAATGAGAAGGGTGTATTCTACACAATGCACAGTACCCCTTGAAGCATGAATTTTCCTTAAGTGCCTATCACATAATTTTTACAATTTTCTACTTTTTTCCAAGAAGAAAGCACTTTGCATGCCCACCAGCGGTTGTCACATTGTAGATTACAAAATTCAGTCTGGGTGAAACTACAGATCAAAGGACCTGGTTTCTTCAACAAGAAGAAAAATACAACATGAAAGGGAACTCAAAGATTAAAGGAGACTTTCGAGGTACCCCAACTATATGAACTATGAGTATGAGACCCTCGTTTGGATCTTGATTCAAATAAACTTCAAAAAGCAACAAAGAAGAACGTGTATAGGATAATAGGGAAATGTGATCCCTTGACTACTTGGTGATATTAAGAAATTATTGTTAATTGTGTGTGTGTGAGAGAATGGAATTGTGTGGGTGGAAGAGGTCAAAGGCAGGATGTTTACACAGCAGACCCTTGAGCTACTCAGAGGTTAGTATTGCCAACTCCTACGAAGCTGAAAATCTGGAAATCATTTCTAAGTCCTCCAAACTTAACTACTAATAGCCTACTATTGGCTGGGACTCTTACTGATAACATGGCCAGTTAACACCTATTTTATATACTTATTATATACTGTATTCTTACAACAAAGTAGACTAGAGAAAAGAAACTATTATTAAGAAAATTGTAAGAGGGGGCACCTGGCTGCCTCAGTTAGTAGAGCATGTGTCGTGAGTTCAAGCCCCACGTTGGACATGGAGTCTACTTAAATAAATAATATATTTATTTATTTATTTAAAAGAAAATCATAGAGGAAAGTACATTTACAGTATTCTACTGTAAAAAGTCCATGTGTAAGTGGAACTGTGCAGTTCCAATCCAAGTTGTTTCAAGGTCAACTGAATTTATAAGGCTTGGTGGGGGCAGGTCTTTTAGTGTTGGAGCCAGAGTAGAATTGGGCAGAACTCCTGATATATAATAGTTTGGGGGGTGATGGGCACAGCTAGAGGAGGGTTTGGAAACAGCCCTGAGGAGTAAAAAGTCTTGAAGGCACCCTGTCTATCTCACCCAATGAGCTATCTGCTACACATTGAGCTATCTGCTGTACTGACATGGGACTATTCCTTCTGATGGTGGCTAGGGCTAGTTGAACAGCCTATTGTTCAGATAAATAGATTCTCAGGAAGTTCCTGAAAGAAACAATACAGTTATTTGCAACCTCATCCTTCTGGATAAAGTCCTGTTCACCCAGTGGGGCATAATAAGAAGTCATCTTGATGGAGACAAGGAGCTAAAGTTTAGGATGGCTTTAATCCTCAAAGCTCTTGTTGTTTTCTGCACAAATGTTAGGATATGAATCTTTTCACAATTTGTCCTTGTCACTTACTGAAAGTTATTGCTACATCACCACCTCTAGATCGCCTGCTATAGGTCATTCCACAGTGCCAATGCACCATAGTTTATTGATGGACATTCACTTTGATTCTGCTTTTTCACAATTGAAAACATCCTCTGCCATGCTGTCTTACATCGTTCTGGGGATATTTCTCCAATACAGACACCCAGAAGTGGAATCATTGGTTGCAGAGAGCCGCTTTACATTTTATTTAAATGGTAATAGCTGCTGCCAATTGTTTTAGGGTATTAGTTATCTAATGCTACTGCATAAAAAATTACTCCACAGCCAAGCAGCTTATGACAGCAGTGATAAACATTTACTATCTTTCACAGGTTTTTTAAAAATTTTTTAACATTTATTTATTTTTGAGAGACAGAGAGAGACAGAGCATGGGCAGGGGAGGGGCAGAGAAAGAGGGAGACACAGAATCCGAAGCAGGCTCCAGGCTCTGAGCTGTCAGCACAGAGCCCCATGTGGGGCTCGAACTCACAAACCACGAGTTCATGACCTGAGCTGAAGTTGGACACTCAACTAATTGAGCCACCCAGGCGCCCTTCAGTTTTTTTTTTTTTTAACATTTATTTATTTTTGAGAGAGAGAGATGGAGTGCAAGTGAGTGGGGGAGGCGCAGAGAGAGAGGGAGATTCAGAATCCAAAGCAGGATCCAGGCTCTAAGCTCTCAGTATAGAGCCCAACACAGGGCTCGAACTCACAAACCGTGAGATCATGACCTGAGCCGAAGTCAGACGCTGACTGAGCCACCCAGGTCCCCCTCCTATTTTTCACAGTTTTTAGGGGTCAGGAATTCTGGGGAAGGTTAGCCAGGTCCTGGCTCAGTCTCCCTTGAAGTTCCAGGTAGATGCGGGACTTCAGAAGACTATAGTCTGGCAGAGAGACTGGAGGATCGACCTCCAATACAGTTCACTCATGTTCAGCAAGCTAGTAGCTGGCTTTGACAGAGGTGTTCGTTCTGTGGAGGCCTCTTCTTAGGGCTGCTTGAGTGTCTTCAGGACATGGTGGCTCACTTGCTGCAGACTCAACAAGACAGAAGCTGCAAAAGCTCAACAAGACAGAAGCTGCAAGACCTGGTCTTGAAAACCACAGGCTTTTTCTTCTGCCTCATTCCATTCCTTGGAAGGCAGTCACTAAGTACCGCCCATATTCAAGGAGAGGAAGTTTGGGCTTTACTTTTTGAAGGGAGGAGAGTCAAAGAATTTGCAGATATATTTTAAAACCACCGTGTGCTCCAAACTTGTCATTCTGATTTACATTCTTATCAGCAATGTTTGTATTCTTACCCACACCAACCAACACTGGATCTCATCCTATTTTATATTTGCCTTGCTGATGTTGACAAAGAGACTCTCCTTGACCGAACTTTAGTCAGGCTTCTCTGAGCCCTCTTCTCAACCAGGCCTCAGCCTTGGCCTCCTTGGCCTACCTAGCTCAGCCTTAGCAAAGAATTCTACTAAGTCAGTTTAGGGAGCATCCCCCATCCCCCATCCCCCACCTTTGATATCTAGTCAAGTTCTTCATCCCCCAGCTCTGATAACCCTGGTGGGCCAGTTTAGCAAGAATCTCCCTATCCTAATGCCTGATTTTAGTACTCTTACATCTACTGATCCTCTCAGTCTGCTCTTTGGCTATAAATCCCCAGCTCTCTTTGCTGTATTCAGGGTGGAGCCTGATCTCTTTCCCTATTGACATACCCCTATTACAATAGCCTTCCTGAATAGTCTTCCTTACTGTTTTAACAACTGTCAGATTAATTTTTTCATTAACAATGTATGAAAATGTGGTATATTGTTTGCACTTCCTGATTATTAATGAAATTGAACTTGACTTCCTTTGTTTATAGCCACCGGGACTTCTTTTTCTGTGAGTTTCTAGTAAATATCTTTTACTATTTTTCTGGCTGGTTGACTTTCTCATTCTCAATTTTTAGAAGTTCCTTATTTATTCTGGATAATAATCTTTTGTCTGTTATATATGTTGCAAAAAAACATTCGCTGATATATTTATTGTATCATTTGTGTTTTTGTTTTTTCTTTCACTGATGTTGATGATTCTCTCAGGCATTAAATGATTTGTTTATCCTCTTTTGAGTATTCTCCATTCATGTCCATTTCCACTTAACTGGAAATTCCTAATATCTTTTTGTTTTTAACTTTTAAGTTTTATTTATTTATTTTGACAGAGAGAGAGAGAGAGAGTGCGGAAGGGGCAGAGAGAGGGAGAGAGAAAGAATCCCAAGCAGGCTCCATACTGTCAGTGGAGTACCCGATGTGGGGCTCTAACTCATGAACCACAAGATCATGACCTGAGCCAAAATTAAGAGTTGGACACTTAAGCAACTGAGCCATCCAGGAGTCCCTGACCTGAGTACATTTTGAGATGATGGTCGCTCTAGCTCTGAGAAGACTTGGGAATGTCCTCTCTTCTCAGTCCTGGCCAGCATCCCACTTTGCTCCTGGCCTGCTCCCCTTCACTCATTCTCATTCTCTCTACCCTCCAGCTCCTCCCTCCATCCTGAAGGTGCTGTCTTCAGTCTCTTCTCAAGCTGTGGTCCCATCTGTCCTCATGTCGGAGGCCAGACCCATCCCTGCCATCTTCCGGTCTTCCCCCGCCCCCTGTCCTCTCCTCCTTTCACACCTCAGTCACTGAAGGCTGGCTTCTGCCACGCCAAGGGAAGGGCTCCTGTAAACACACCAAAGGCCTCCCCGTAGCAGATCCAGGGGCTTTGCCTCCTGTCCCCTCTGGGGCCACCCTCACACCTGGACCTTTGAGATTACTCTTCCCCTGTCTCCTCTATGGGTTCCTGCTTTCTGGGTGTCCCCCGGAACATCAATGTGCCTCATGCTCTGTCTTCAACTCACTCTCCTTTCATCACACATATACTAGTTCGGTGTATCACCTCTGGCTAAAGCGCATGATATGTCCATGACTTTACCTCTAGGCTGAAAGGTCCTTAGCTGGACATGTGTAGTTTCCTTACCCTGCCTGGGGCCAAAGTGAGCCTAGTCTTCCCCCAAACCTGCTCTTGCTCCAATGTCCTTGTGATGTGGGTAGCCTCATTGTTCTGCACCATCTCTTGGGCTCACTCTTCCTCCCACA
Source organism: Neofelis nebulosa (assembly GCF_028018385.1). Classification (NCBI taxonomy): domain Eukaryota; kingdom Metazoa; phylum Chordata; class Mammalia; order Carnivora; family Felidae; genus Neofelis; species Neofelis nebulosa. The sequence continues at coordinate 65,958,987 of NC_080792.1, forward strand.
TCTTTCATGTGCAGTGGAGAACTTGTGTCCTTCCCGGGTTTCCAGCCAGCGCCAACCTGTCTGCACTCCCTGCCCATCTGAGGCTATAGCTTCACTGCTGCCCTTACACTTGGCCTCCTCCCATCCTCTAGTCCAGAGTCTGCAACCCACCTTGGCATCTGCCATCCCTGGCTGAAGGCTGCCCTCCCAGTCACATCCACCTGCACCTCCAGAGGTAGTGTCTGCTTTCGTCTTACCTTCAGGTAAGAAACTCCTGGTGGCCTCTGGACCATTCATTCCTCTGGATCTCATCTTCGTGCCTCTGCTGACACTCCTCATTCTGGAATGCTTTTCCCACTCCCCCCAAATTCTAATTTGTTGTGTAGCTAGGGGGTCACCTCCTCCAGAAAGCCTTCCCAGAAGTCCACTCCTATTGGGAACCTCCGGTCCTGGAGTCTGGTCCTACTCTCCTGACCCTTGTCTAGACTCTTGGGCAGCTGTGTGGGCTCAGCCAGGACAGTGCCTCTCTTCCTCTTCTACATTCCCCTACACCTTTCTTTTTAACCAGGAGCCATCCCTAGCCACATCCTTCCACCACAGCTCCACCACTCTCCATAACACCTCTCATCAACAGCGGTGTGGAACACCCCAACTTTATCTATCAGGAGGCTCTGCTGGCTGGAACCTCTGGACAGGGCAATTACAAACGAGCTTCGGAGGACAAGATCCTCTTGTAGGTGAGGTGTGGAAAAATGAACGCCAAGAGCCTCCTGGCAGACTGCTGGGGTCTTTGGAATGGGAATTGGACTTACTCCAGAATCTTAGTAAACAGGAAAATACCTGTTCACTCTGACCGTGTTCATCTTTTCTCTCCAAGATCCAGCAGAGGGCAGGCGATCAACAGGGGCACTGTGGCCTAAAGGGACCAGGAGGGAAGGAAGCAATGAGTGAGAGATGGACTGAATGAGAATGAGTGAGAGAGATAATGAGGAGAAAAGGAATAAAGGAGGGAAGGGATCGAAGGAATGAATGAGTGAGGGATGAATAAGTGAGAGCGAAAGAGAGATGAAACGAGAGAAGAAAGGAGGAAATAGATTTACGGGCGCGATCCTCCCCAAAAGGCATTGCTCTATTTATTCACTTATTCATTTGTTCAGCCCCACTAGGTGTGAAGAGTTAAGCCAGATGCAGAGACGCACGTTCACCCGGGCGGCTGTAGCCCTTCTCCACTGAGCCAAGACCGGAGCCGCAACCTCACAAGAGCTGCTTGGGGCGGCGCCCCTCCTCCTGCCCCGGCCTGGCGCCCTTCCCCCAGCCCCCTAGTGAGGCGCCCCCTGGTCTCCGTGCGCACCCTGTCGGCGCCTGCGCAGCGCGGCCATGTGACTCGCTGAGGCCCCGCCCTGCGGCCGCCCGTCCGCCCCGCCCCCGCCTCCCGCGAGTGCGGCCTCGGCTTGCGGCGGCACCAGGTGAGCTGCGAAGCGCGGGTAGGGCGGGCCAAGTGGCAGAGAGCGCGGGTGGTAGGCGGCGGGCGGCCGCTGGGCCTGGGCGAGCAGCTCGGGAGGCGCGGGAACACAGGGGCAGGCGCGGGCCGGAGGCGCGGGAGTGGCGGCCTGAGGCTAGCCCTCGGCCTGACGTGGCGGGGGCGCGGCGGGCTGGACCCCCGGGCGCGGCCCGGGGTGGGGAGCTGGCGCTCGCAGAAGTACTCGGCCTCCGCTTGTAGGCAGGGACCCGCCGGCCTTCTAGCTCTCGGGAAGGCCTGTCACCTGCGGCGGGCCTTCCTAGCCGCGACCCTCCGCGCTGCGCGCGGGCGGGTTCTGCAACAGGCGGGCGGGGCGGGGCTGGGCTGCTGCCACCTGGTGTGACCTTGGACCTCGGCCTGCCTGCCTCAGTTTCCTCAGCGGCACACCCAGGCCCAGGGTCGGGGGCCCGCGGGTTGCAGCTGAGGGAGTCCAACCTCGCTGGCTGGCGAGGTTTCCCAAGAAAAGCCGGAGATCGCGCTGTCATTGCAAAATCTCAGGCCCCGAAGCGTCGGCTGCGGGTTCTAATTATTTCCAAGCCTGGGTGGGCTGGAGTCGCGGAGTTGCCATCGCCTGATGCCCAGGGTCCCTTTCGCGCTAGGTGTCCGTGGGGCCGGGCCTGGGCCGTAGGTTTGGCGCGCCAAGATGCCCCAACTCAGCTTTCTGGAAGACTTATGCCAGAGAGCACCTCAGTTGGAACCTCTGTGATAGCTCCACACTCTGGAAATTAGTACCCACTCCCTCGTCTCCTCTTCCCGACTGTCGTTTTCCCTGTATTGCAGACCTTGCTTCATGCTGCTAAGGATTGGGGTTCATTGAGTGCAGACGCTGTTTTGGGGCTCTACAGAGACCTGAGGGGTGCCTGCGCAATGAATGGTGTTGAGTTGGGGCACCTGGGTGGCTCAGTCGGTTGAGTATCCGACTTGGGCTTAGGTCATGATCTTATAGTTCTGTGAGTTCGAGCCCAACGTTGGGCTCTGTGCTGACAGCTTGGAGCCTGGACCCTGTTTCCTTCCAATTGTGTCTCCTACTCTCCCTGCCCCTTTCCTGCTCGTGTGTGCGGCCGCATGCTGGTGGGCCCGAGCTCTCGCGCGCTCTCTCTCTCTCTCTCTCAAAAATAAATAAGCATTAAAAAAAATTTTTTTTTGAATGGTATTGAGTTGAAAATTCTTTGAAAATGCTTTTGACTCTCATCCATGAGTTCATAAAAAAGCATTTTACATCTTTCAATTTGGGACATAAAGCTTCCTTCCTACTCACCTCAAAAACTTTTAACAACACAAAATGGAGGGGCCTTGCTTGTGATGAGTAGAATCAGAAATGCTCTGGAGCCAGAGGGAACTTAATCTAGGGAAGAGCTTCATGATAGAATAACTTCTGTAAAATGAATCGAAAAAGGTGACACCAAGTGAGCGCCCAAGAACATTTCAAATAAAGAATGACATGGGAAAGGAATCCCAAAAGAAGTGTTGCATTTGACCTAATTTTTTATTTTTTGAAGCTTTGTCAATTACTGAAGTATAATTATATTGTGGAATGCTGTTTTTCTTTGTCCTTTTTTTTTTTTTTTTTTTAATTTTTTTTTCAACGTTTTTTATTTATTTTTGGGACAGAGAGAGACAGAGCATGAACGGGGGAGGGGCAGAGACAGAGGGAGACACAGAATTGGAAACAGGCTCCAGGCTCCGAGCTGTCAGCACAGAGGCCGACGCGGGGCTCGAACTCACGGACCGCGAGATCGTGACCTGGCTGAAGTCGGCCGCTTAACCGACTGCGCCACCCAGGCGCCCCTCTTTGTCCTTTTTTAATGTTTATTTTTGAGAGAGTGAGAGCGCCTGTGGGCTTACACAAGTGGGGGAGGGGCAGAGAGGGGAAGAGAGGACAGCAGAGAGCCTGACTGGGGGCTCAAACACACAAACTGCTAGATCATCTGAGCCCAAGTTGGGTGCTTAACCTACAGAGCCACTCCAGGCACCCCTGAAATGATGTTTTCTTCTAAGTCAACAAAGAGTGAAAAGAAATGCTGTTGGTGGGCAAGACAGTGGTTGGAATCAGGTTCTCATACTTTGCTGGTGGGAGAATAAGTTAGTATAACCTCTATAGAGGGCAGTTTGGCCATATGCCTTACAATGACAAATATACATTAAAATTAATATGATCCAACAGTTCTGTATCTAGAACATTTTCCTCAGATCACTGCTGCATGTGTGGCACATACATCTAAAGGATTTTCAGTATGTAACTGCAAAAGCAAACAATTGGAGGAAACCCAGATGTCTCTCTGAAAAGAACTGGTTAAATATGCTTTATCCATACAACAGACTGTGGGAGGGATATTAAGTTTTCATATGCAAAAGTTAATAAAGGGTGAAATGGTGTAGATTTACAGATTTGCCTTCGAATCTAGATGCCCCCTGAAGGGAAGGTAGAATAGTAGTTTTCTTCCGGGAGAGGATCTGGTTGGGGCATAATTTGGAGGGAGACTTAAGTTTCACAATATGCCTTTCTGTGCCTTTTGAATTTGAATCATGTGAACATATTAAAAATAAGTTTGGGAATGTAATTTTTATTTTTATTATTATTATTTTTTTTTTACCATTTGTTTATTATTGAGAGACAGAGACAGACCGTGAGCAGGGGAGGGGCAGAGAGAGGGAGACACAGAATCCAAAGCAGGCTCCAGGCTCTGAGCTGTCAGCACAGAGCCTGATGCGGGGCTCGAACTCACAAACCGTGAGATCATGACCTGAGCCGAAGTCGGACGCCCAACCGACTGAGCCACCCAGGCGCCCCAGAGAATGTAATTTTTAAATATTTCATACTGACAGAAAAGTTACTCACCGCCTCTCCCTATCAGATCCTGATGTTTTGTCTTACTTGTTTTTTGTTTGTTTTAAAGAAAGAAAACATTCCCTTTTTCCGTGCTGGAGATAATCATGATCCTGAATTCCTTTAACGTGTCTATACTATCTTATACCATAACACCTATCTATAAGTAAAATTGAACGGCATTTTGTTGGGTGTTTTCAAACTTCCTGTACTATATGCTGTGGTGTGCTTGTTCCTCTGTGCGGCTTTGAGATTTCTCCATGGTCATGACTATAGCATGAGTTCTAGTTTGCTCATTTTAACTGATATCTAGTGTTCTGTCAGCTCACTGTGTGCAGCATCCGTTCCTCTGAGGATTGACATTTTGGTCGTGGCCAGTGCTTGCTAGCATATGAACAAGGCTGTGAATGTGTTGTGCTCCAAGCTTTGCTCCTTCAGAGCAGGAAGTCGGTTCATTTTTCTTCACACTGCACTCAGCACCTAGCTTAGTTCCTTAATTGTGCTTGGTGAATGTGCTTGGCTTACCCAAGGAGGCAGTCTTCTCATTGTACTGTATTCTGGACTTGTAGTAAGTGTAGCTACCATTGATCCCTTCCCAAAGGGGCAGAAGTGCTGATGTGCTCACAGAGTGTGGGGACTCACTGGGGACTGATGTCTGTTGGAGTAGTCAGTCGCCATTGCCACCACTAGAGACGGAGGCCCTCTTGACTCCCTAATGGTCATGGTAGTGAGGAGGAAGCTGAGGCTTGGAGATGAGCTAAGTGCCCAGAGTCCTGTGATTAGCAGGACTGTGATTAGACAGCCATGGGGTTCTGCGATGTGGGTGAGGTAAAGCCTTAGCTGGTGAGTAGCTAGAACAGCTGCATTGATGGAGCATACCTGTCATGTTCTTGATACAGTGACAGAGGGAGAAGTGATTGAGCTAGACCTTGACCAATATGGGGTTATAAAGAAACAGGCCTAGGTGGGAGTCTGAAGGTGTTCAGAGGATGACTCATGTCCCTTTTGGTCCTAGGGCTAGTGACGGTATAGGGGAAGGAACATTTTGAGCCAGATAGCGGGGAGATCTAAGCAGAAGGCAGTAGGGAGCTAGTGCTTGAGAAGCCAGGTGGTATACTCATTGGGCATCTGGGGACTCCCTGCAGCCTCAGCAGGGGAACTCAGGAGGATGGGATAGGAGGAAGCAAACCAGTTGGAGTGTCACTACTGTGGTCTCTGACCCAGAGTGGTGGCCATGGAGGACTAAGTGGATGGGCGTCTGAGATGGGAGAGAATGAATCAGAACTAGAGGGTCTGATAGGACACAAGGTATAAAAAGGAAAAGAGATCAGAGAACATTGAAACCATGAGGTTTCTGACATGGAAATGGTGGCTGTGTGAATAAGAAAACTAGACCAATGGAGAGGGCTGCTGGCTGGATTAGGCATTGAGCTGGAGGTGCATTTGCTAAAAGGCAAAAGATTTATATGATCTGAAGAGAAACTGGAGTATTGCATTTGGGAATATAGGGGAGATTCTTGGGAAAGAGGGCGAGGGCTGGGACAGAGTGTGTTGGCTGAAGGGAAGGGATCAGAAAAGAGGGCATTGCCATGCAGCAGCATATCAGGTCAGAAGTGGTTAGTGGGGGATATCCCTTGGCCTCGGCTGTCTGTGTATGAGCCAGTCTGGGGTGGGAAGGAAGAAGTGGATGGGTGAAGGTCCCAAATCCAGGAGGTACATTGAGGGGGCCAGCACAGAGGGGAATTGAATATGTTGGATGGGAAACAACAATGAGTCCAAAGCAATCAGGTGGAGTGGGGAAGAGGGGGAGGGGAAGGGGGAGGCAGTAGCAAGGGGTGCTCTTGAGCTCTAGTAGTGAGGAGGGAGGCCTCTTGCTTTTGGCAAGTTTTATAGTAGAATCTATTTTTCTTTTTTATTCTCTCTGTCTCTCTCTTTTTAATTTTAAGTAGACTCCATGCCCAATGTGGAGCTTGAACTGAAAACCCTGAGATTAAAAGTTGCCTGCTCTGCCCACTGAGTCAGCCAGGCCCCCCTATAATTTTTTCTCCTAAAGATACAGTCCAAGGGAATTGGAGAAGAAACTAATTTGGGGGAGGGGATAGTGGAATGGTGGTAGGTGGGGGAGGCAGATGTTCACAGGCAGTGAGGCAGGTGCCCCTTGGGCTATTGCCTGCTGGCTGGGTGTGACAGTATTGTGGCCTGGAGAGTGCGTAGCTCAGTCCCACAGTGCAGTGCAGGACTGGGTAATCCCCTAACTCAGAGTGAGTGACCCAAGTGTGTTTGAGGTAGGTTTGTTTTACTGACTGGGTTTCTGAGGCTCCAACTCATATTGTGTGCATGTTTTAAACATGCTGACTCAATTATTACAAAGTAACCTTGAATTAAAAACATGATGCAGATATCTTGAATGCAGCAGGTCTAGTTGAAGTTACTGTGCTTGACTCAGAATCTTGGTAAAAGAAGACAAGTCCTGGACCCTTCTCTGGGTCTCCTGGTCACCACTCAGGTCTCTTGTCATTTTTATGCATCCATTCTACATGATGGAACCCAATTTTGTTCTTTCTCTTTCTCTCTCTTTTTTAAGTAAACTCTGTACCCAATGTGGGGCTTGAACTCACAACCCCGAGATTAAAGAGTTGCATGCTCTACTGACTGAGCCAGCCAGGCACCCCAGTTTTGTTCTTTTATTTATCTATTCATTTGTTTAATTTTATTTTAAATGTTTCTTTATTTTTGAGAGAGAGAGAGGGTGCACACCTGCAGGAGGGGCAGAGAGACCAGGAGATGGAGGATCTTAAACGGACTCTGCAGCAGAGAGCCTGAAGCAAGGCCCAAACTCACGAATCTTGAGATCATGATCTGAACTGAAGTCAGATGCTTAGCTGACTGTGATACTCAGGCTCTTTTTTTTTTAATGTTTATTATTTTTGAAAGAGAGAGAGCATACCCACAGGAGGGGCAGACAGAGAGGGAGACAGAGGATCCAGGCAGGCTCCTCACTGTGAGTACAGAGTCTGATGTGGAGCTCGAACTTTTGAAATCAAGACCTGAGCTAAAGTTGAACGCTTAACCAACTGAGCCACCAGGCACCCAAGGTTTGTTCTTTCTTAATGGCAGAGAGGAAGAGCTCTTGAGAACCTGTTCTGTGCTGATGCTTTATATTCATTGTTTACCAGTTTTAGACTTTCCCAACAGGAGGGGTGATTTTTATTTCCCTTTTTTCATTTGAGGATCCTGAACTCAGGTTGGTCATGCAGTGAATCTGTGGTAGGGCCAGGGCCCCAACCAAGGTCAGTCTGTTTCCACAACCTTTTGTTTCCCAGAGATGCTAAAGGAGATAAAATTTAATGAAGAATCTTAGAGATGAAGGGACACGCAGGTCATCAGGAAGGAGGCTCCAGGTTCAGATGAGCAGTGGGAGGGAAGAGGAAATTCAGGGGTTTAAGACCATAGGGGCAGGGCACCTGTGTGGCTCATTCAGTTAAATGGCCGACTTGGGCTCAGGTCACAATCTCAACTGTCGGTGAGTTCTAGCCCAGCTTGAGTCGGGCTCTGTGCTGACAGCTCAGAGCCTGGAGCCTGCTTCGGATTCTGTGTCTCCCTCTGTATCTTCCCCTCCCCTACTCTCACTCTCTCTATCTCTCAAAACTGAATAAATGTTTAAAAAGAAAAAAAAAAAAACCCACAGAGGAAGCACAGGTGTGCTGGTGGGAGGAACAAAAGTGCCAGGAGCAGTAGGTGCCACTTGGGAGAAGAGCTGGCCAGTCTGCGTATTGTGTGGTGTTACTTCCCTGGCTTATTCTGTGTCCCCTCTGTCTTGCCAGCTGACAGCCGCAGTGGTGAGGTCTGGTGTGGTGGTCAGGATGGCAGAGGAGCAGGAGTTCACTCAGCTGTGCAAGTTGCCTGTGCAGCCCTCACACCCTCATTGTGTCAACAACACTTACCGGAGTGCACAGCACTCCCAGGCTCTGCTCCGGGGGCTGCTGGCTCTCCGAGACAGTGGCATCCTCTTTGATGTGGTCCTGGTGGTGGAGGGGAGACACATTGAGGCCCATCGAATCCTGCTGGCTGCGTCCTGCGATTACTTCAGGTGAGTTACGTCACGTGTTCTGTTCTTACGAGCAAGGTAACAGGTAGTCCTGGCTCCACTAGGTATTGTGTTGGCACCCACAGTGATCTGGTGGGAGGGACCAGCCAGAAGCTGCCAAGTCCCTTGCTTCTCCCCGAGCTTCTCCCACTGCTTGTTGTGATGACTCCCCAACAGTGAGTCGGACTGAGGGGTTTTTGAATCTGTTTTTCTTCCAGCTGTCTTGTTTTTGGGGCACCTTCTCTTTTTTCCTATTTCTCTTTTATTTATTTTTAAGTAATCTCTATACCCAACAAGGGGCTCGAACTCACAACCCCAAGGTCAAGAGTCGCATGCTTTTCTGACTGAACCAGCCAAGCGCCCCCCTTTCTTCCTGTTTTTTTAAAAAGTCAATGCTAGACTTTGTTGTGTTTTATAAAATGAATTTTCTATATCTTGGTATAAAACACATTTTTGTTCTATTTTACTCTGGTTTCCCCAATATTTCATTTTGAAAAATTTCAGATCTTTGGAAAAGTTGAAAGAATATTACGAACATCTTAATACCAGTTGTTGACATTTTGTCATATTTCCTTTCTCTTCACACACACAGACACACACACATACATGCCTCCCCCTTTTGTTTGAGAGAGTACACTCGTGTGCATGCCAGTAGGGAGGGGTGGGTGAGGGGGGAGAGAGGGAGAGAGGGAGAAGGAGAGAGGGAGAGGGAGAGAATCTTAAGCAGGCTCCACACACAGTGCAGAGCCTGACAACAGGGCCCCATCTAATGACCCTGGGATCATGACCTAAGCCGAAATCAAGAGTCAGGTGCTTAACTGACTGAGCCACCCAGGCGCCCCCATACACGCCTTTTTTAAGACATTGTGGCACTTTATACCTTAGTCTTTTAGTGCCCCCCCTCCCCCAGTGGTGTTCTTGTAAGGCTGGTTAGAAGCCCACCCGAGCGGGTGCCAAGACCAAGGCTGAGTGGTCAGTCCTGTATATGTAGTGTCCACATAGCCATGTGGTGTGAGGAATTGTGCCTTTTGTGCCCCTTCCCTGGCCGTCGACCTTCTGGCCCACACCTTCTCATCTTGAGGGCCTAAGTCTCTGACCTTCTTCCTTCCTCCCTGGATTCTTTGTCCCTTGGGGTTTCTCATGGCTTCCTGCATGACCCCATCCCAGCCATTGGCACATTGGGAAGAATTGGTGCCACTGCCCTCATTGCATGCTTGTGGGAGGAGGCTCAGGAGTGAGCCCCAGCCATGGCTGCCTGATTCCCATTCCAGTTCTGATTCTGATTGTTTTGTCTTCAAGTATTGGTTATAGTTCTTGGGTTTTTTTGTTTGTTTGTTTTTTAAGTAATCTCTATTCCAATGTGAGGCTTGAACTCATGACCCTGAGATCAAGAGTCACATGCTCCTCTGACTGATCTAGCCGGGCGCCCCAGATTGAGTGAAATATTTTTTCATGGTATAAGTGTCGGCCTCCTGTTTTCCCGAAAGAGTTTATACAGAACATGACCAGTGGTGGCCTAGGGCAGACATGGGCAGGCTCTCTTGCCCCTGTTTTTGCTGTTACTCAGCAGTGCTGCCCTTCTCTGCCTTTCCTGCCCTGCAATGATATCTTCCAGGCCCAGCTGAGGTGCATCTTCCTCTAGGGAGCTTGCTCTTCTTATCTTGCACCTTTTCCCAGCCCCTGCCTCTCAGGGCTAGCTCCTCCCTGCAGGCGGCTGCTGACCTCTTGGGGTTAAAGAGCTGGATGGCAGTTTTCTTAAGAGGCGCCCCCTACAGGAAGCCTCCTTTGGTATGCACTCTGCAGTGTTTAGGGATTGACTAAACCGTGATCTTGGGTCTTGGTTTTTTGGTTTGTGGTAAGAACTGTCCACTGTACTAATCTTTTGGCTCCTGTAACCCTCTCCTGCTTTGCCCTATCTACTCCTGGGCTGTGTGTCAGGTGGCTCAAGTGTTCTGTACTGTATGTGGCCTCTCTGGATCATGTATCCCTCCCTGTTTTCATACTGTGAATTGTAAGACAGTCAACTTAACTCAATGTCTGTGATTTTGAAAATTTGAATAAAACTGATGATTTTCTACAAAGTGTGTATTGATAGAACTTCATGTCTGAAACAGAAAGTTCTATTTTCCACGAAAGCATGAAACCCAGACACATCCTGGGGAGTTATCCCTTTTATGAACAAACTCTAATGCCATTTAAGCTTTTTCATAGCAGATAAAGAGAAAGGAAGTTTCCAAATTATTATTATTTTTTTAAATTTTTTAACGTTTATTTATTTTTGAGAGAAAGAGAGTGCGAGCAGGGAGGGGCAGAGAGTGAGGGAGACACAGAACCCAAAGCAGACTCCAGGTTCTGAGCTGTCAGCACAGAGCCCGACACGGGGCTCGAACTCACAAACTGCGAGATCATGACCTGAGCCGAAGTTGGATGCTCAACCGTCTGAGCCACCCAGGCGTCCCAGAAGTTTCCAAATTTTTAAAAAAGAGAGTTATATAACACAGGTATCAAAATTGGAGAGATTAGCCAACACACAAGAAAACTTCAGCTTGTTTGTGAATGACAGCATGACGTGTTCAGTGAGACCTCAGTACAGAGCTCCAGAGCACCACTGTCCCTAATGTTACTTGCAAAGCAGCAGACCCTAGCCCAGGGAGGCTTTGTTTCCATGTCAGAGAATCTTTTTTATAATGCAAGTCGTCCTTAATCGCTCAAAGGGGACCTTGTCTGTAGCCCTCCACAGACATCAGCATCCATTCCCACAGCTAAAATACTTTTTGAATATGTGGGAAAAAAGTTGAAAGCACCACTTTACCCCTGCCCTTCCTTCCATATCATCTCCCCACCTCCCCCTCACCCCCCATGGTAACTATTTTCAAAAGTTCCTATTCATCCGTACACTGTTTATTTTTGCAAATACTGGTCCTGAAATTGACAAATTGTTTTGTTTTTTTGTTGTTGTACCACATTGCCAAAATGTCATAAATGTGTTCAGGGGGTCTCTTTAGAGCTATTTTTGTTAGTTGGTAGCTGTCTAGTGGTTGATTTTGTGGGGGATAGGGAAAGGTGGGTTCTCCCACATTGCCATTTTTTCTATGAAGTTTTTTTGTTTTTTTGTTTTTATTTTTATTTTTTTTTTTTAATTTTTTTTTTTCAACGTTTTTTTTTAATTTTTATTTTTGGGACAGAGAGAGACAGAGCGTGAACGGGGGAGGGGCAGAGAGAGGGGAGACACAGAATCGGAAACAGGCTCCAGGCTCCGAGCCATCAGCCCAGAGCCTGACGCGGGGCTCGAACTCACGGACCGCGAGATCGTGACCTGGCTGAAGTCGGACGCTTAACCGACTGCGCCACCCAGGCGCCCCTGTTTTTTTGTTTTTAAATTTTGGTACAAATTTACTGAACCACAAAACCTGCCCTAAACTCATAGGAGGCTTATTTTATTTTATTTTATTTTATTTTATTTTATTTTATTTTATTTTTTAATATGAAATTTATTGTCAAATTGGTTTCCATACAACACCCAGTGCTCATCCCAACAGGTGCTCTCCTCAGTGCCCATCACCCCCTTTCCCTTCGCTCCCACCCCCCATCAACCCTCAGTTTATTCTCAGTTTTGTTTTGTTTTTTTAATATATGAAATTTATTGTCAAATTGGTTTCCATACAACACCCAGTGCTCATCCCAACAGGTGCTCTCCTCAGTGCCCATCACCTCCTTTCCCTTCCCTCCCACCCCCCATCAACCCTCAGTTTATTCTCAGTTTTTAAGAGTCTCTTATGGTTTGGCTCCCTCCCTAATTTTATTTTATTTTTATCCCACTCAATATACTTGGAAATATTAAGGAGTTTGGATATGAGATACTGACCTAGGCCCTTCAGGGGTGTGACATCATACATGGCATGGGTGCAGTGTTTTTCCAGTTGAAGCCTCTTGAATTCTTTTTTTTTTTATTTTATTTTTTTATTTAAAAAAAATTTTTTTTAACGTTTATTTATTTTTGAGACAGAGAGAGACACAGCATGAACGGGGGAGGGGCAGAGAGAGAGGGAGACACAGAATCAGAAGCAAGCTCCAGGCTCTGAGCCATCAGCCCAGAGCCCGACGTGGGGCTCGAACTCGCGGACCGCGAGATCGTGACCTGAGCTGAAGTCGGACGCTCAACCGACTGAGCCACCCAGGCGCCCCGAAGCCTTTTGAATTCTGAAACACACTTGGGCCTCTAGGATTTGGACCAGGGATTGGGGGCCTGAACAAGCTCATGTAGGGAATGTTCCTCACTGGACATCAGAGGGAGCTTACTGGACATCTGGTTATGGTATTCTAGCAGTAGAGGCAGCCCTCATTATTATTCTGCAGTGTTCTGTGGTGGTCATGCCCTGCATTTATTTTGTTGGTCCCCTGCTGTGATTTTAAGCATATACGATAAGATTTACCATCTTAACCATTTTTTTATGTTTATTTTTGAGAGAGAGAGAGAGAGAGAGTATGCACATGTATGTGAAAGCAGGGGAGGGGCAGAGAGAGGGAGACTGTCTGAAGCAGGTTCTGAGCTGACGGCAGAGAGCCCAACGCGGGGCTTGAACCCATGAACTGAGAGATCATGACCTGAGCTGAAGTCAGACGCTTAACCAACTGAGCCACCCAGAGTTTTTAAGAGTACAGCTGAATAGTGTTAAGTGTATTCACACTGTTGTGGAAGGGGTCTCTAGAACTTTATCATCTCGCAAAACTGAAATTCTGCACCCATTAAACAACAACTTTCCATACCCTCCTCCCAGCCCTACCATTTCACTTTCTGTTTCTAGGAACTTTTTTTTTTTTTTAACATTTATTTTGAGAGCTCATGTGTGCATGTGCATACACATGCAAGCGGGGAGAGGGGCAGAGAGCAAGGGAGAGAGAGAAACCCAAGCAGGCTCCGCACTGAGCGTGGAGCCCCATGAACCTTGAGATCATGACCTGAGCCAAAATCAAGAGTTGATGCTTAACTTACTGAACCACCCAGGCACCCCTCTAGAACTTTTTATAAGTGGAATCCTATGTATTTGTCCTTTTGTGACTGGTTTCTTTCACTTAGCATAATCTCAAGTTTCATTCACGTTGTAGCATGTGTCAGAATTTCCTTCCTCTTTAAGGCTGAACAATGTCTCATTGTATGAATATACCATTTTGTTAATCCATTCATTTCTCAATGGATACTTGGGTTGTTTTGCCTCTTGGCTATTGTGAACGATGCTGTTATGAATGTGGATGTACAAATACCTTCTTAACACCTTCCTTTCAGTTCTTTTGGGTATGTACCCAAAAGTGGAATTGCTGGGTCATATGTTAATTCCATGTTTAATTTTTTGAGGAATTGTCATGCTGTTTTCCACAGCAGCTGCCATCAGTTTAACATTCCCTCCAACAATGCAGAAGAGTTCCATTTTCTCTGTATTCTCACCAATACTTGTTACTTTGTTTTTGGTTCTTTTGTTTTTGTTTTTGTTTTTGGGTTTTTTTTTTTTTTTTTTTTTGGTAGTGGGCCATCCTAATAGGTATGAGGTATGGACATCATTTCAAAAGTTTTTCCCCTTTTAAAGTTTTTATTTTGACATAATTTCAGTGTTACAGAAAAGGGGTAAGACTATGATAAAGAATTAAGCACCCATTTTTGGTTAAAAACAACAAAACCAGAAGGAGTGCCTGCATATTTTATTTTTCTTTTGGCCTTTTTTTTTTTTTTTTTTTTTAATTTTTTTTTTTCAACGTTTTTTATTTATTTTTGGGACAGAGAGAGACAGAGCATGAACGGGGGAGGGGCAGAGAGAGAGGGAGACACAGAATCGGAAACAGGCTCCAGGCTCCGAGCCATCAGCCCAGAGCCTGACGCGGGGCTCGAACTCACGGACCGCGAGATCGTGACCTGGCTGAAGTCGGACGCTTAACCGACTGCGCCACCCAGGCGCCCCTCTTTTGGCCTTTTTTTTCCCTCCCTAACTCTTGTTTTTTTTTTGTTTTTTTTTGTTTTTTTTTTTAACGTTTATTTATTTTTGAGACAGAGAGAGACAGAGCGTGAACAGGTGAGGAACAGAGAGAGAGGGAGACACAGAATCTGAAACAGGCTCCAGGCTCTGAGCTGTCAGCACAGAGCCCGATGCGGGGCTCAAACTCACGGACCGTGAGATCATGACCTGAGCTGAAGTCGGACGCTTAACCGACCAAGCCACCCAGGCGCCCCCCTAACTCTTGTTTTGAAAGATATCAATCCTATAGAAAAGCTGCAAGATCAGTGGAGTGAACACACCTGTGACCTTTACTTAGATTCATTGGTTAACATTTTGCATATTCACTTCAGAGTAAGTTGCAGATATGACAGTTTTACTGGAAATACTTTATTGCACTTCTAAGAATAAGGGCCTTCTCTGGTATATCTTTAGTACCATTATAAATCTAAGAACATTTACAGTCATTCCATAATTTTATCTGATGTTCATATTTAGATTTCCCTAGTTTTCCTCAAAATGTTTTCTGTCTCCTCCCACCCCTCCCCATTCAGGATCTAGTCAAGGTCCATGCAATGCTTGGATACCCCAAAGAGTGAGTCAGGGTACCACAGAGTGGGAAAGCACCCCCTGAGAGTGTATGCATGGAGTAAAATATCTAGGAATTAGACATAACGTGCGAGTGTCAAGTCTGTGAGCAGGTGACCTATAAGACCTGCAAAGAGACCCAGAGGCTGGCTTGTGAGATAGAGTCCATTGTGTCCATCACAAAGATGCTAGCTCTCTCTGTATGAGTCTAGATGTGTAATGCATTCCCTATAAAAACATCAAGAGACTTGAGGCACCTGGTGGCTCAGTTGGTTGGGCATCTGACTTCAGCTCAGGTTATGATCTCAGTTTGTGAGTTCATGCCCTGCCTCAGGTTCTCTGCTATCAGCACAGAGCCTGTTTCAGATCCTCTGTCCCTCTCTCTATCTGCCCCTCCCTCCCCCCCAAAGTAAATAAACATTAAAAATTTTTTATTTTATTTTTTTAATGTTTATTTTTGAGAAAGAGCACGAGTAGGGGAGGGGCAGAGAGGGAGACACAGAATCTGAAGCAGGCTCTGGGCTCTGAGCTATCAGCACAGAGCCCAACGCTGGACTCCAACTCACAAACCATAAGATCTTGACCTGAGCTGAAGACAGACATTCAGCCGACTGAGCCAACCAGGCGCCCCAACATAAAAAAAAATTTTTTTTTAAATCAAGAGACTTTATGGGGGTGGGAATTGCACATACTGATTCTAAAGTCCAAATTTTCAAAAGCAAGCAAGGCCAGGAAATTGTTGAGAAGGTAATGAAAGGAGACTGGCCCTACCCTACGTTAGTTAATGCATGTAACAGAGCTGCAGTAATCCAGGCTCCTGGTGCCTGAAGAAATGTTGGAATGTTACTGGGAAAGATGAGAGGTTTGAACACAGACACAAGCCTACCACGAACTTTGTATGTGGTAGAGATGGCATCCCAAGTGGGGGAAGGTGATGATGGGGTAGTCCTCTTGAAAAACATAAAGTTGGACTGTTTTTAAAATTTTTGTTATGTTTATTTATTTTTGAGAGGGAGACACAGAGTGTGAGCCGGGGAGGGGCAGAGAGAGAGGGAGACACAGAAGCAGGCTCCAGGCTCCGAGCTGTTAGCACAGAGCCTGATGTGGGGCTCAAAGTCAGGAGCTCCGAGATCATGACCTGAGCAGAAGTTGGACGCTTAACCGATTGAGCCACCCAGGTGCCCCTGGTTTTTTTTTTTTGTTTTTTGTTTTTAAATGTTTGTTTGGGGGCGCCTGGGTGGCGCAGTCGGTTAAGCGTCCGACTTCAGCCAGGTCACGATCTCGCGGTCTGTGAGTTCGAGCCCCGTGTCAGGCTCTGGGCTGATGGCTCGGAGCCTGGAGGCTGTTTCCGATTCTGTGTCTCCCTCTCTCTCTGCCCCTCCCCCGTTCATGCTCTGTCTCTCTCTGTCCCAAAAATAAATAAAAAATGTTGAAAAAAAAAATTAAAAAAAAAAAAAATGTTTGTTTGTTTGTTTGTTTCAGAAAGAGAGGGAGCACAAATGGGAGAGGGGCAGTGAGGGAGACACAGAATCCGAAGCAGGCTCCAGGCTCCCAGCTGTCAGCTCAGAGCACAACGCGGGGCCCAAACCCACAAACTGTGAGATCATAACCTGAGCCAAAGTCAGATGTTTGACTGAGCTACCCAGGTGCCCCCTGGATAAATGTTTTTGATGTTTTTCCCTCATAGGGAAGAGCTGTTTTAAGTTTGGCGTAAAACTCACAGGCAAAAAAAGAAAATGAGAAATTTGCATTCAAAACAGACAGACTTCTCCATGACAAAAGGCATCATAAAATCAAAAGATCTGAGGTAGAAGAAAAAATTTCAACTCATCCAAAAAAGGGCAGATTTTTCAAATTAACAAGACAGAGTCTAATAGAAAATGGACAAAGAATCTGGACTGTTCAGAAAGAATATAGAAATGACACTTTAAGGAGCACCTGGCTGTCTCAGTCAGAAGAGCATGTGACTCTTGATCTCGAGGTCGTGAGTTCAAGCCCTATATTGGGTGTAGAGCTTATTAAAAAAGAAGAAGAAGAAGAAGAAGAAGAAGAAGAAGAAGAAGAAGAAGAAGAAGAAGAAAAAAAAAAATAATAATAATAATGGCACTTAAACACTTGACAAGATTATCTGTCTGGTTCATTATAAGATTTCTCCCTTAGAAGATTGTTAGTATGTAGGCAGTATTATCAAAGTATAAATATATATAAACCCTGTGTCCCAGCAATTGCTTTCATAAGAATCCTGGCAAGCACTTAAGCAAAATGTAAGACCATCTGTCTGGTGAAATAATGGGAGATTAGAAGTAACCCAGGTATATCCCAGCAGCAGGGGGTTAAATCAACCATGATAGCCTTTACAGGAAGAGGGGCAGCCCTATGTATACCAGTAAGGAGCCATTTCCAAGATGCATTGCTAAGTCAAAACGTGATGTAGAATACAAGGTGCATACATGGAGTGTCTCTGGGTATAGTGCTGCCCTGGAAAGAGGAACTGATGGCCTGGAGCAGAGGAGGAAGGGCTAGAGGGAGACTTTCACCCTGTTGTATATTTTAAGTCATGTACTGCACATATAATTTACCTAGTTGAAAAATAAACAAAAGGTAAAAAATAGCTACTCTGTCCTCTGTATGTTGCTGACTGTCATATTTCAGCCCTGCTGCCTCCCCTTTCTCCCCCAACCTTCTTCCCTCTGAACAACTAATTAAGTGGCTCCCCACTGGGATGCCTCAGAGGCATCTCACTGATGGTAACTGTGCTCTCTGGCCCCATTCCTCTCAAGTCCCCATCAGCCCAGCTAACCCAGCCAAGGGCCCTGATTCTTCCAGTGCTCTCCTAGATTTGGTTCTTCAGCATATTCTCCCTGCCACGGGGCCCTTCCCAGGCCTGCAGGAACCCTCCCTCCTGCAAAGTCTACTCATACCACTCTCCTGTGTAAAGTTCCCTGACAGTGCCTGGATTTTAATCCTGGCTCAGTCTTGACCTGGGGGAAGCAGGACCTGGCCCTGTTTTACCTGTTCAGTTCTTCCTTGCCCTGGCCTGGCTGCCTTGTTTACTGAACTCATCCTTGCTCCAGGACTTTGGCACCCGTCTCCTCTACCTGGAATGCTGTCTGCTGGCTGGTGAGGTGCCACCCAGCCCCATCTTGGTTCCTGAGAGCTAGCCTGTCTCTGCTCCTCATCACTCTCCACCGCTCCCCTCTCCCAGCTTGGTGCTCCTAGATCAGATGCCCAGTTGTGTTTCTTCCTAGCATTTCCTCACTCAGAAATGCCTTGTTCTTTAATTGCTGTTCTCTCTAGCATCAAACTCCATGTAAGTAGGAATCTTACACTTTACTTGACTATTACACCTTTGACTCCGATTGGTATAGTTAGGCGCTCAGTTAATATATTTTGAATGGAATGAGTTTTATTGTTTCCCATTCATCCATTCTTTCATGACATGCCCTGGGCTGCTGCTGTGATCCAGGAAGTATATCATGGATACAGCAGAAAGCAAGCTGGACATTGTCCCTGTCCCTAAGAAGCTCATTCATGACACCTTGCAGCCCATGATGGTGATTTCTAGGATGGCTATCCAAATTTGGTCAGGAGTTTGTGGGCACCTTCTGTGGCAAGCATCAGTGCCCAGAGCACAGAGTGAGCTGATACTCTATTGCACGTCACTGCTGGGTCAGCCTGCCTCCTGTTCTGGATGCTCTCACTCTTTGCGGCCTGGGCTGGCATTCTGATTGATAATACATTGATACGACAACACTGTTTCATGTTTTTACTTTGCAGAGGGATGTTTGCTGGAGGATTGAAGGAGATGGAGCAGGAAGAAGTCCTGATCCACGGCGTGTCCTACAATGCCATGTGCCAAATCCTGCATTTCATTTATACCTCTGAGTTGGAGCTCAGCCTGAGCAATGTTCAGGAGACGCTGGTTGCTGCCTGCCAGCTGCAGGTGAGGCTGCCCTCGCTCCAGCAAGGCAGACCCAAACCCAGGGGTGTTCTGCAGGTATCTGCAGGGCAGTGGTATGAGGAGGATCAGCAGGCGAAGATGCCAGGCAGCAAAAGAGCCTACAGGTCGGGCAGAGGCTCTTGGGTGGTACATGGCTCAGCCAGTTCTGGGCGCTGAAGCATAGCTGCTCCAAATGCCTCCAGGTCCAGGCTCCTTCTCTGCCTTTGCCCTCTGCTCTTCTGCTGGTTACTTTCCTTCTACCTGGCCTCTGCCACTCAGAAGATCCTGCATGTAAACACGGGGGCCGACCCTGAGGTGGGTACGTGATGTCCTTTGTGCCCCAGCGTCCGACAAAGCTGAGCTCCCATGGTTGCCCAGGCCCTTTCTGCTCGTCCCCCCACTTGGCTTTGTCAGTCTGTTTGAAACCACTTTCCTTTTTGTCATTGAACTTTGAATAGTTGTTTTCCTACAGAACGCCGAAAGTTTTCTGAGGCTTTGACAGTGTGACTTATATTTTAGAAGGCTGTATTAGCTCGGCAGTGTGGGTACAGTCACTCAGGGGTGGGCCTGCCTGTGCCTTTGCTCTCAGGAGCCATCATCAGATGGTTTCCTCTGGCTGGAGAGACTTCTCGCCTTACATTTGTTGAAAGTGAAAATGAAATGCTATGGTGAGTTTATTATCCTGACCTTTTCTCAGGTCAGAGCATGTTTGGGGCCATCAGAAAGAATGCAGTTCTGGAAAACCAACCTGTTTAGGGGTGTCAGGAGGCCCCACCCTGCGTGGCAGGGCCCCAGCAGTTCCCTGCACATTCACTCACACATGGGCGGGTGGGGGGCCCGTACTTGTTGGGTTGGTTTGACCACAGCTCTTCCTATGCCATGAGTAGGTAGAGCCAGTGCTCCTGAGCACTTTAGTGTCTCTGAGGTCTTTTTTTTTTTTTTAATGCTCATTTATTTTGAGAGAGAACAAGCACGTGGGAGGGGAAGAGAGAGAGGAAAGAGAATCCCAAACAGGCACTGTAAATGTGGAGCCCAATGAGGGGCTTGATCCCACAGCCCTGGGATCATGACCTGAGCCGAAATCAAGAGTCAGATGCTCAACCAACTGAGTATCCCTGGTGCCCCTGCAGTTTTGTTTTTTGTTTTTTATTTGTGTGTTTTTGGGGTTTTTTGTTTTTTGTTTTGTTTTTAATTTTATTCAAATCCCAGCCAGTTAACATACAGTGTGGTAATGGTTTCAGGAGTAGAATTTAGTGATTCATCACTTACATATAACACCCAGTGCTCATCCCAACAAGTGCCTTGCAATGTGGTTTTTTTTTTTTTAATTTTTTTTTTTTTCAACATTTTTTATTTATTTTTGGGACAGAGAGAGACAGAGCATGAACGGGGGAGGGGCAGAGAGAGAGGGAGACACAGAATCGGAAACAGGCTCCAGGCTCCGAGCCATCAGCCCAGAGCCTGACGCGGGGCTCGAACTCACGGACCGCGAGATCGTGACCTGGCTGAAGTCGGACGCTTAACCGACTGCGCCACCCAGGCGCCCCTGCAATGTGGTTTTTAAAGCAAGTTTGACTTGGCATAAGAGTTCCAAGTCCATAGGCCCACCAGGGTCCTGTTTGTTCATGTAGCCAGTGACCACATTCTCCCCTTGCACTGTGCCTTGCACTAATTCAGGATCACACTGTTCGTGGTGTCCCCAGAGACTTGGATTTGAATCTCAGTGAGACTGTCACCACTGGGTAACCTCTAGCAAGGACTCCTTTCTCCGAGCCTCTTGTGGGCTCCTGCACTGGGCAAGCCTGGGGTGATTCCTCTGTGAGCTTCCCCAGCAGAGGGTCCACTGCTGTGACCATGAGGATGGAAAGGAGACAATGACATGGCCCCTGGATTCTTCAGGAGCTGCTTCTCCGACCCACTGAGAGCTGTTTGCTCTCACTTTCAATCCTGAAACTGGTCCTCAGTGTCCTGGTCTGTGACAGATCAGAAGTAGTATTTTAGGAAGACAAGGCAAAGCAGAAGTGCCTGCCAAGGGAGAAAACAGGTGGTCAAGTGAACTTTTAGGGCTTAACAAAGCACAGTGGGAATGCTCCATGTGGGGCAGACGCATTCCTGGCACTTGGCAGGTTTTCCTTCAGCTCTCATCTTGTGACCTGGCAAGCACTGAGTATCTTGTGAATGTGAAAAAAATAAAGGTAAAAAGATTTTAAACGTTTATTAATAAGCTTCACATGCCAGCAGAATTATTGTATGTGCAATGGTTAATTTGTTGATGATAAGTGAGATATTCACATTAAAATTTTTTTTAATGTTTATTTTTGAAAGAGAGAGAGAGAAACAGTGTGAGTGGGGGTGGGGGAGGGGCAGAGAGAGAGGGAGACACAAAACTCAAAGCGGGCTCTAGGCTCCACACTGTCAGCACAGAGCCCCATGTGGGGCTCATACTCACGAACTGTGAGATCATGACCTGAGCCAAAGTCGGATGCTTACCGACTAAGCCACCCAGCACCTCAAGGCATTTCCGCTTTTAGGGCTATTCTAAAATCCTGTTTTCCTAAAGAACTTAGCGATGCTTGGGCAGCTTTCCCCAGAGCCCTCCCCTCTGTCTCCGCCCTGCCTTGCTCTGGTTGTTTAATCACCAAGTGGCCTCTAAGCCTGTGGCTCACTTCTCAGCTCCCACCTCAGCAGTGTTGTTTCTCGCTCTCCTTCCATCTCATTCGTTCTTCTGCACGATTGGACACGGGCAGGTGCCAGCCACCTGTGACCCCTGTGCTAGCTGGAGTCATGCGGGCCTCTGCCCAGTCAGGGTGGCTCCCAGCCTTTTAAGAACCTAGTGGGATTCCCAGGATGGGTGCTAGGCAAGCGTCTGGAACGCTCTGCTGGCAGTTCTTAGTGCGTGGGTGCTTCAGGGCCATCTCCTGGGGAAGGGGGTGGGTTCCCTGGGCCTGCATCTTTGGCTGAGCCTGCAGTTGTGGGGGTTGTGGCAGGACAAGAGAGCTGGATGTTTCTAGAGAGCCTGGGTAGGGGGGGCATGAGTCCTAGGTGCCTTCCAAACCAGGGGTAATTGATACAGTGGCCAGTGTGCTGCTTCCTGATTCTCTGGAGATTCAGTACTTCTGATCTGAAAGGTTTTACTCTGTGCCAGGTAGTTCCTGGGTACCATCTCATCTTCAACTTACTGCTCTCCACTTTACTTTATTTTTTTCATTTTTATTTTTTTTGAGTTAATTATTTTTTTTTTGTTTTCTTATTTTTTTAATATAATTTATTGTCAGATTGGCTGAAATACAACACCCAGTGCTGATCCCAGCAAGTGCCCTCCTCAATGCCCATCACCCATTTTCCCCTCTCCCCCACCCCCCCATCCACCCTGTTTGTTCTCAGTATTTAAGAGTCTTTTGCAGTTTGCCTCCCTCCCTCTCTGTTTGTAACTATTTTTTCCCCTTCCCTTCCCCCATGGTCTTCTGTTAAGTTTCTTAAGATCCACATATGAGTGAAAACATATGATATCTGTCCTTTTCTGACTGACTTTTTCACTCAGCATAATACCTTCCTGTTCCATCCATGTTGCTGCAAATGGCATGATTTCATTCTTTCTCATTGCCAAATAGTATTCCATTATATATATAAACCACATCTTTATCCATTCATTGGTTGATGAACATTTAGGCTCTTTCCATAATTTGGCTATTGTTGAAAGCACTGCTATAAACATTGGGGTACATGTGCCCCTATAAATCAGCACCCTTGTATCCCTTGGGTAAATTCCTAGTAGTGCTATTGCTGGGTCATAGGGTAGTTCTATTTTTAATTTTTTCAGGAACCTCCACACTTCCAGAGCAGCTGCACCAGTTTGCATTCCCACCAATAGTGCAAGAGGGTTCCTGTTTCTCCATTTCCTTGCTAGCATCTATTGTTTCCTGAGTTGTTAATTTTAGCCACTCTGGTGTGAGGTGGTATCTCAGTGTGGCTTTGATTTGTGTTTCCCTGATGATGAGTGACATTGAGCATCTTTTCATGTGTCTGTTGGCCATCTGGATGTCTTCTTTGGAAAAGTGTCTATTCATGTCTTCTGCCCATTTCTTTACTGGATTATTTGTTTTTTGGGTGTTGAGTTTGGTAAGTTCTTTATAGATTTTGGACACTAGCCCTTTATCCGATATGTTATTTGCAAAATATCTTTTCCCATTCCGTTGGTTGCCTTTTAGTTTTGTTGATTGTTTCCTTTGCAGTGCAGAAGCTTTTTATCTTGATGAGGTCCCAATAGTTCATTTTTGCTTTTAATTCCCTTGCCTTTGGAGATGTGTCAAGTAAGAAATTGCTGCAGCTGAGGTCAAAGAGGTTTGTTGCCTGCTTTCTCCTCTAGGGTTTTGAAGGTTTCCTGTCTCACATTTAGGTCTTTCATCCATTTTGAGTTTATTTTTGTGTATGGTGTAAGAAAGTGATCTAGTTTCATTCTTCTACATGTCCAGTTCTCCCAGTACCATTTGCTAAAGAGACTTTTTTCCATTGGATGCTATTTCCTGCTTTGTCAAAGATTAGTTGGCCATACATTTGTGGGTCTAATTCCGGGTTCTCTATTCTAGTCCATTGGTGTATGTGTCTGTTTTTGTACCAATACCGTACTGTCTTGATGTTTACAGCTTTGTAGTAGAGGGTAAAGTCTGGGCTTGTGATGCCTCCTGCTTTGGTTTTCTTTTTTAGTATCACTTTGGCTATTCAGGATCTTCTTGTGGTTCCATACAAACTTTAGGATTGTTCTAGCTTTGAGAAGAATGCCAGCGCGTTTTGATTGGGATCGATTGAATGTGTAGATTGCTTTAGGTAGTATTGATGTTTTAACAATATTTATTCTTCTAATCCAGGACTGCTCTCTACTTTAATTGCTTCTCTTATAAATGAGGAAACTGAGGCTCAGAGAGGTTAAGAATGTGCTACAGATCTCTTTGAAGCCCAGGTTTAAACCCAGTCAGTCTGCAGTGAGCCCCAATCATCTCTACTATTGGGGGAGAGCAGCTGCGCCAGGCCTCCACTTCGGGAAAGGTCAGGGGTGGTGGAAGGGGGCCAGCTGTAAACAATAGCTTCGCGTCCACAGTTATCCTCTGTCTCTCTCACTCAGACACTGTTCCCAGCCCAGGCTTGAATGGGGCTTGTTCTTTTCACAGATCCCAGAAATCATCCATTTCTGCTGTGATTTCCTCATGTCCTGGGTGGATGAAGAGAACATCCTTGATGTCTACCGGCTGGCGGAGCTGTTTGACTTGAGCCGTCTGACTGAGCAGCTGGACACCTACATCCTCAAAAACTTTGTGGCCTTCTCTCGGACTGACAAGTACCGCCAGCTTCCCCTGGAGAAGGTCTACTCCCTCCTTAGCAGCAACCGCCTGGAGGTCTCCTGTGAGACCGAAGTGTATGAGGGTGCCCTGCTCTACCATTACACCCTGGAGCAGGTGCAGGCCGACCAGATCTCGCTGCACGAGCCCCCCAAGCTCCTTGAGACCGTGCGTTTCCCCCTGATGGAAGCTGAGGTCCTCCAGCGGCTGCACGATAAGCTGGACCCCAGCCCACTGAGGGACACGGTGGCCAATGCCCTCATGTACCACCGCAATGAGAGCCTGCAGCCCAGCTTGCAGGGCCCTCAGACAGAGCTGCGGTCGGACTTCCAGTGTGTTGTGGGCTTTGGGGGCATTCATTCCACGCCATCCACTGTCCTGAGTGACCAGGCCAAGTACCTGAACCCCCTGCTGGGAGAGTGGAAGCACTTTACCGCCTCCCTGGCCCCCCGCATGTCCAACCAGGGCATTGCGGTGCTCAACAACTTTGTGTACCTGATCGGAGGGGACAACAATGTCCAGGGCTTTCGTGCCGAGTCCCGGTGCTGGAGGTAGGCATGGGTGCTTGGCTGAGACTTGGTCTGTGGGTGACGCTGTGGTGCAGGAGTTGTGGGCCCAGGAGGCTGCTTATGGAGTGGGGTCTGCAAGGTCCGAGGCTATAGCCTTTTAAATTAATCTTGTGGCTCGTCGGGGTAGGTCTGTTTTGTGGAGTAAAGTCCAGGTTAATTTGGAGAGTGAGGGCTGTGGTGAGGCAAGGAAGAGAGGACCCAGCATGCTTCCTTTCGCTGTTCTTTTCCTCTCAAACCCACTCACCATGGGTCATACCCACTGTCTTGTTGGTGAGGGTCTAGGTTGTGATTGTGCACTTGGACTGGCCAAACACAGGGAGGGGACCTAGTTGCCAGGAACACTGGGCAGGGCAGCTTCTCCTTGCATCTCGCCCTCTCCAGCTTTGACATGTATCATCCAGGGCTCCCTCTGCTAGGCAGC
This sequence comes from Neofelis nebulosa, assembly GCF_028018385.1. Taxonomy (NCBI): domain Eukaryota; kingdom Metazoa; phylum Chordata; class Mammalia; order Carnivora; family Felidae; genus Neofelis; species Neofelis nebulosa. The sequence continues at coordinate 65,984,234 of NC_080792.1, forward strand.
TCTGCCCTCTGAAGCACAGGCGTTGGTGGAGGATGGCTTCCAGTCCTCCCTCCCTCTTCTGCAGTGTACAGTTCTCAGCCTACGGGACCCAAAAGACAGGCATCGCTGAACCTCGTGCCAGGTTTCACCACCCTTGCCTGCCCTGTCGTCAGTGGTGTTGCCGGACATGGGGTCCCCCGAGGTCCTCTGAGGAGGCAGTTTTTCAAGAAGGAGTGGGATATTGTGATGTACTATATATGTTTTTGCTATATGTTAGGTCTATATCCACAGTTTCTGGTTCACAGCTCCCAGAACTCAGAATTTCCTAAGGGAGGAGAGTGCTAATTTTGTCTTGTGTTATGTTAATGAGGTGACTTTGGAAGACCCCAAGTGTAAGGGGGTGCTGGTTACTGGGAGAACCAGCCCTGTGTTTAGAGGGTTGGAATTTCAGGCCTACCCGCTGACCTTGGGGAGGGCAGAAGGGCTGGTGGCTGAGTCAGTCACCAGTGGCCAGTGATTTAATCAATCATGCCTATATCGTGAAGCCTCCATAAAAACCCAAAAGAGGGGGTTGGGAGAGCTTTGGGATTGGTGAACACCGAGTTGGAGGTGCTGGGAGATTGGCACACCTGGAGGGGGCAAGGAAGCTCCCTACTCTTTCCCCAGACCTTGCTCTATCTATCTCTTCCTGTCTGGCTATGGCTGTTCCTGATTTATATCCTTTTATAACAAACAGGTAATCTAGTAAATACGTTTTTCTGAGTTCTGTGAGCCGCTCTAGCAGGTTAATTGAAACCCAAGTAGGGGTTCATGGGAACCTCTGATTTATAGCCAGTTGGTCATAGGCACAACCTGGTGCTTCAGAGTGATATTCTGAGCCAGAGGGGGTTATTGGAACCTCCAGCTGGTAGCTCGTAGGTCAGAAGCATAGTAAACAGCCTGAGCTTGTGAGTAGTGTCTGAAATGGGGACAGGTGGGGTGGGGAGGCATCTTGTAGACTGAGCCCTTAGCCTGTGGGATCTGATGCTTTCTCCAGATAGATAGTGTTAGAATTGAGTTGAATTGTAGGACTCAGCTGGTGTTCCAAGAATTGCTTATTAATGTGCAGAAAGTGTTGTGGTTCCCCCCACCCCACCCCCCGCCACCGCCCTGCCCCAATACGCATTGGAACTGAGTACAGAAACCCAAAAGAGGGGGTTTTGTGGGCTGTCATGGTCTGTAGGATGCTTCCAGCTCTGTCAGTCTATGGAGCTATGATCTCACAAATCCACTTTTTAGGGCAGAACAAAGAAACCAACGCAGATCCCCATAGCCTCAGCTACCATTAGGTGTCTAGGGCCCCTCCACTGTGCTTTGGCTTGATATCGTGGGATTTGGTGCATGTGGGAAGTCTCCATCTTCTGTAGGCTGAAGGAAAGCTGGCATTGCAGAGAGAGAGATTGCCAGCTGCTTCCATGGCTGTGAGGTACTGACCAAGTTCATGTTCATGTTTCCATCTTTGGGGGTGGAGGTGGGATCTGGCCTGGCCATGCCCCATGAGGGCCCCAGCACTTCTGCTGGGAAGAAATCACCTTTGTTAAACTGATGAGACGCAAAGCTTGGCAGCTCAGTTGAGGTTAAACAGGAGGACATGCTGAGTACAGAAAGGAGGAAACAATACTTTGATTTTCTCTCTAACAGAATACCCTCCACAGTGGGTGTGGCAGCACCAGGTTCAGCCTTCCCTTGAAAAGCCTCAAAGCTTCCTTTTTAGGGGCCTGTTTCTTTCACAGTGGGAGGCCCAAAGCCACATCTCCCTGCTGAGGCAACCCACAGACCTACAAAACAGACCTCTCCAGGGTGTTATGGTCACCAGCCTTTAGCATACAACGGGGTGGTTGTGTGCCCACTGGGAGGCCAGCCCTGGGGCTTTCCCAGAGGGCCATGCCGGCAACAGTTGGGGCCACTGCCTGCCCTTAGTCTGCCCTTTTACTGCTTTGATGTCCGTTGCACTCAAGACTAGTCTAAATTTCCCATTGGTGAACATGTGCTCTGAGTCCCAAGCCAAACTCTGGAAAATGCTAGTATCAGCACCAGTGTTTGATAACCATGGCCTCAAACTCCAGTGAGAAGGTTAGGTCACTGTGGCAGGTAGGGTTGGTGAGGCCTACCTGGCAAGGGGAGGTATCTCAGAAGGGTTGGGATGCAGTATCTGCCTGGGGTGATGGGGTGGTGGTGAGGGCCCTGGTGTCTGTTCTCTCTATAGGGTGAGAGTTCCTTTAATCTCTTCATAGACTTTTAAAACTGCCAGATGGGTCTTAATTTGAATGGTCTAAGAGTTAGGTTCTCTTCCCTCTCCCCTTCCTTAATTTACCAGCCTTAGGGTCTACAGACTCTCAGAATATGAAAAGACAAAATTTGCAGTTAGAGTTTGCATTTTGAGGCTTGAGGATTTAACAGATTATATCAGAACACTGGTATAGGAGCTGCATATAGGAAGTTAACTCTCTTGGAGCAAATTTTATTTGTACCCCTCCCCCACCCCGCTTTCAAAAGTCCACATTATTCCACTTTGCTTTCATGAAAGACCTATGTTAGTGCCTATTTTCACTAACCAGTAGAATTCCAAAGAGGATTTTCACTTTTACAAAAACAAGACGAAAAGAGAAGATCATGTTCAGCATTGGTTTAGCAGTGAGCCTTTATAGAGGAGCTTGCACCCTTAGCGAGATGGCCCTTCCAAGTGCCTTCCCCAGGAATGACACCCAGCATCTCAGCATCAAGTGGCCATAGCTTTGAACTCTATTTGTAAGCATCTGTGCTTTATCTCCATTTATTTTGTGCATTCATTAGCAAGGTGTCACTTCAGGTATCAGAAAAGCCCTGAGAACGGTTATTTTTTGGGCCTGGGAATGCTCAAATTTTTTTCCATGTAAACTAATTGTAATTGCTCTGTTTTATGCCATTTCAACTTCTGAAAGGTTTCCAAGAACACCCTACTTTCAGATGGGAGAGGGCAGAGCCTGTACTGATATGCCTTACCTGGGAGTGGCTTTTTGCCCTCTGACCTTACTTAGAATAGCCACTTGTTTTTAACGTGGGGCATTCCCATGTCTGTTTGTATTTTAAAATATATTTTAAACATTTCTTTGATTGTAATGGACTTCATTAATAGTCATAGGAATGTTGGAGCGCCTGGGTGGCTCAGTTGGTTAAGCATCTGACTTCGGCTCGGGTCATGATCTCACGGTTTGTGAGTTTGAGCCCCGCATCAGTCTCTGTGCTGACAGCTCAGAGCCTGGAGCAACTTCAGATTCTGTGTCTCCCTCTCTCTGCCCCTCCCCTGCTCATGCTCATGCTCTCTCTCTCTCTCTCTCAAAGAATAAACAAACATTAAAAAAAAAAGTCATAGGAATGTTGGGGCACCTGGGTGGGTCAGTCGATTGAGTGTCCAACTTCAGCTCAGGTCATGATCTCACAGTTTGTAAGTTTTGAGCCCTTCATTGGGCTCACTGCTGTCAACATAGAGCCCACTTCGGATCCTCTGTTCCCCTTTCTCTCTGCCCCTCCCTGCTCTTGCACATGCTTTCTCTCAGAAGTAAATAAACATTAAAAAAAAAAAATAGCCATGGGAATGCTTAAGTTCTGGAAATACAGAAGAAAAACGGTCTGCTCAATTTAACAAGGACTCCAGAGCGTTTTGTATCCACTGTAGCTTGAGCTTCCGAGTTTGCAGTAGGGTGATCTAAATTCTGCCTTAAAGTGACTAGAACTGTTTATATCCTTCTGTAGCTAGTTTTTATTAGAAAAAATATTACTTGAGAACTTATTCTGACAAAGTAGAAAATCAAGAAAGAAATGTGGAATACAGGACACAGTGGGGAGATAAGAAATGAGTGCAACTGTGATTGTGTCTAAATTACTGATGTATGGTGTGTGTATGTATTGCGTGTGTGTGTGTGCGCACGCACACGCACGCACACACACGTGCGTGTGTTAAATCTGAAACTGCAAATCCAAATGAATGCATCTGAGGCAGCTGTGAGGGCCGGAAGGAAGCAAGCGGAAGCATCAGGTGGGTCTTGCTTGTCTCACTCTGGTGGATGATGCCGACTTGCACTTAACTAGAAACGGGGTTGGGGGAACATGTACATGAATGAGTGTTGTACACAGGAAAGGCAGTGGGAAGCGCCATCCCAGTCAGTTGGCAGGGCCTCACGAGTGCCGAGCCCCTGGACTGGCTTGGGCTCCAGTCCCCAGCTGGACCTTCAACTGGCTGGGCCTCTCGTCATTGAGTTCTTAACCGCCATCTCCTTGGGAGGCCCTTCCTGGTCCCCGTGAGAGAGCTCTGACCTCCCGGCCCCCTCTGCCCAATAGATTATGATCTCTGAGTAGATCACCCTCTCTGTACCTCAGTTCTTGTCCTTTGTGGCGTTTGTCATTATATGGAGTGCTTGCTTACGTGTTCTCTTTAGCCTGCTTCCCATCTACAATGGAAAGAAGGGTCCTGGTCTGGAGTTTGCCTCTGGATTCGCAGCACTGAGCACCGTGCCTGATCCATGTTGGGTTGCCGGTGAATATTTGCAGAGTGACTGAATGATTTCACCTATGGTAATCTTTGTTCAATTCACTGATCCCTGAGTTACAGCGAAGTCTAGGAATACAGACTTGAGTCAGTCTTAACGAAGTCTCTTTCTGAGCCCTCACAATAGCTTTTGGAGGCTGGTGGCATCCCCCTGTTGGCCAGGTGCGGAAACTGAGTGAATGTCAAGGGAGGGAAATCAATGCCTAGACACACCCAGCTGGATGGGGCAGACCAGCTGTCCATCCTGGGTCTGTGTGACCCACATGCGTGTTCTTTCTCTCCTGTTGGCCCCAACCCCTGAGCACCTTGTTTCCTGTCATTCCTGTCTGTCAGGGAAGAGCTGGCCAAAAGGTGCAGGCAGGAAGAAGCAGCTGCCTAGCGCATCTGGATGAAACTTATCTCTTCACCAACCAGTGTGGGGCACAGACCCAGACCAAAGCAAACTTTGCTCACTCTCTAATGAGCCAGTTGAAGTTCAGCTTGTCTTCTTGGGGTTGGTCTTTCTGTGGAGAAATAACCACTTATCTGAAAGCGGCTGTAATTATGCATGAGCTATTGAGCAAGGAGGCTTCAGAAGCAGGCACTCAAGATGCTGGTGCCTGAGTGGATGTCCAAGGGAAGGGGACAGATGCAGGTCAGGGGAAGAGTGGGCTTGGCCCTTGGGCTCTCAGGGTCCTGGTCCCTCAAGGTTCTGTAATCGTCTGTATTGACCCAAGTAGCATACTCGCCAGTGTGCCCCACGGAGTGCCAGGCCTGGGGCATGGAGTGCGGCAGGGCTGAGTGCTGGCAAGGTTGGTGTGGACTGGGCTGTAAGGGCCTCCCCAGCTGCTAGGCTAGTGAGGATTTTGGTGTGAGTGGGGGCTTTGCTGCTGAGGGTAGGATCGGTGGGCAGAGGGAGTGTGGGGTTCCGTTCAGGACCGGTGAGCAGCCAGCTGGAGATGGTTAGGAGGCCTTTGCAGTGTGGGTCTGACATGCAGGAGGAGGAAGTGAGGGGTGATAGCTTGTCTCCTGGGGTGATTGAGATCCCGTGGGTTGGGCATGTGAGGCCCCTCAAAGGCAGATGAGGGGAAGCACGACCTCAGGGGGGCTATGGGAGGGGGGCAGCCACACAAAGCAGGTCAGAATGAAGTTGCTTGGGGATACGACTTTTTAAAAAAATGTTTATTTTTGAGAGAGAGAGTGGGCGATGGGCAGAGAGGGGTACAGAGGATCCAAAGCAGGCTCTGCGGTGACAGCAGAGAGCCCAGTGCGGAGCTTGATCTCCATGATTTGAGCTGAAGTCAGACACTTAACCGACTGAGCCATCCAGGCGCCCCTCTCCATCAGCCTTTTAAAAAATCATATCCCCGGGGTGCCTGGGTGGCTTAGTTGGTTAAGCATCATACTTGGCCCAGGTCATGATCTCGTGGTTTATGAGTCCCACGTGGGACTCTGCATTGACGGTGTGGAGCCTGCTTGAGATCCCCCCTCCCCCCGCCCAATCTCACTCTCTCTCTCCCTCTCTTTCTACTCCTCCCCCATTTGTGCTTTCTCTTGCTCTCTCATGATAAATAAACCTTTAAAAAAAGGTTGATGGAGAAAGAGAGATGTGGGAGATGGCTCTCATTCCACCAGCTGGCAACAGGACAGCTTAGGAGAGGTACCTGAAGTGATGGAGGTGTGGTCTGTGACAGGATGCTGGCAGACGACTCTGGAGGGAGTGTTGGCATTGGCCATAGGCCGGGAGGCTGTTGTGCCTGTCCAGGGATGGGCATTCTTCAATGGGGATGGGACTGTGGGGACCATGGATCTGGATAGGTGAGATGGGGCAGCCTGGGGTGGACAGATAGGTGGGCTAGAAACCCCCCATGAGGTCACCCCTAGAATATGATGGCATCATGGGCAGAAACCCGAGTTCCTGGTCATGCTTTCCAGGCTCCATGCTGGGGACATATCCGTGTTCAGGCATGTAGCGGCCTGCTGGTGTGGCTGTGGGTAGGCCTGTGCCCTCACACGAGGGCAGCTGGGGTACAGTGATGGAGCAGGAGGTGTGGGCCTGCTGGGCAGGCTTTCTGGCCTATCAATGATGCACTGCCTTCATGTTCCCTCAAAAGGTATGACCCAAGGCACAACCGCTGGTTCCAGATCCAGTCCCTGCAGCAGGAACACGCCGACCTGTGTGTGTGTGTTGTGGGCAGGTACATCTATGCGGTGGCGGGTCGCGACTACCATAACGATCTGAATGCTGTGGAGCGTTATGATCCCACCACCAACTCCTGGGCTTATGTGGCTCCGCTCAAGAGGGAGGTAAGGAAGCCCCTCCAAGTGGGGCCTTCTCCTGTCTGCTTTCCTTAGATGGTGTGCAGAGTGAATGTGTGGCCAGGCCAGGGAACTAGGCCCAGTGGGTACCTCCAAAGACTCTGCACTGTGATTGGGCGGGGGACCCCTGAGGTTCAGCCACCCCCGGGGAGATCCTCCCGAAGCACGCATCAGACTCCATTCCCCAGAATTTCACCTCTGTCTCGCCCATCAAGGGTCTCGCCACCTTGTCCCAGGAAGCTGCTTTAACCCTGCAGTTCAAATGTAGACAGAAGCCTTCCCCTTGTCTGTCCTTCAGGACAGTGGAGCTGAGCTGGGACATGTCCAAAAATGTTAAACAGAAGGGACACTACCATAGAGGAGGTCTCAGGAGCCTCAGACTTACACAGGCCTCCTGGAGGGTGGGGCCTTTGAAAAGCCAGAAAACCAGTTTAGAAGTCGTATTTCATATTTATTCATTTGTTTTTTAAAATCATGTGCATCCTGCATAGTACTTTGGTCCGATTTGAAGATGTTTAAAATATGGTCATTGTGCAAAGGTGGTGTTTTAGGGATGTGCCTGTCTTATCTTATGGACTTGGGATATTAGGACCCTGGCTGTAAAACCAGGCACAAGTTCCTAGAGCAAGGAAGAGGCCTCAGTGATCCAGGTCCCATGTTTTGGGTCCTACCTCAGAGCGGGGTAGGCACCCTTCCCATATTGGCATTATAACTCGGGGAGCACCTTCTATGGCCCAGGCTACTTTTGGGCATCTCTGAGCCTCTAGTGGCAGAGGATGGTGTGGGGACACACATGGGGCTATTTCCCAGGCTCTGCCGTCAGAGCTCCTGCCTTTCTGAACCTCTTTCCAAACCTCCCCTCTTTATCTCTCACCTCTCTCCCAATTCCCTCAGGGTAGATTTTGACCTCAGGGGGCTGAGGGTCTTCCTGATGGGCCCAGCTCTTTTCCAGGGCCCATGAGGCCTCTGAGACTGGGGTCTCCCACTGTAGTTCTCCCAGGTAGGAAGCTAGCCTGCTCCTTGCTCTTCAGCTTTGGGGAAGGAAGCCCCCTTTGGTGGGGTACTCACTATCCTCATTCTGGAAAAAGGAAAATATTTCATATGGGAAAGATCAGGGGGTCATTGAGACCTGATGGACACCTGAATTCTGTTCTGGAAAGGAGTGAGTGGGAATGGGGGGCTCCTGGGGTTCTTTGTCTGGGGCTGCCTGGTGAAGCTGTAGTTCTCCGATGTGGCCACAGAGGGGCAGCCTCGATCTTCAACCTGCTTCTCCCCAGAATGTCAGTGTTCCTTCCTTCCTTCCTTCGTACTGTTTGTTCATTTCAGCTACTTTTTATTAAGCACCTACCATATACCGTGTTCTGGGGATCCAGTGGTGATAAGAAATGGGAAAGGATTTCGCACGCGCGCACACACACAGGTCATGGCGCTCACAGCCCATGTTAAGAGAGACTGCTTTTAACCTCTAAACAAATCATTAAAGTAACTGTCTATTGTGCTAAGTGTGTTGAAGGAAATTGAGAGAGTTGAGCTCAGCATTGCTCAGGGAGGGGTCTTTGGCAGGACTAACCCAAAAAGACTGGGGAAGACCCAAGCAAGATGTTGATTAGACCAGGGTCTAAAGGAAGCAGCTGTTGGGAGAGGGAAAAGAAGCTCCCAGGCCAGGAGGGGGACTTCCCAGTTCTGAATAAAGAGGGTTGGCATGAGGAGGGATTGTGAAGGGATGAGGGTAGAGGGGAGCAGCTCCTGAGCCATCAGGTGGTCCAGGTAGGGACCACTGTGGCTTGTGCTAGGGTGGAGGCTATGGGGAAGGAGGGAGATGGGCAGGTTCGAGGTGTAGTTTGGAAGTAAACTGACCAGACTTGCTGATGGATCAGATGTTAGAGAATGAAAGGGGATAGATCATGGAAGATGCCCAGGTGCCAGGTTTGAGCACCTGTGCTGATGACCAGGCTGCTGACCAAGAAGACAAATGAGTTTGGGAATGAAAAAGAAAAGGAAAGGTTTCATCTAGGACACGATAAATATTGCAGTTGGAAATGTCAGTTTGGCATTAAAAGTGAGCTCAGGGGAAATAGAAATGTGGGGGATTTGTCAGGACATGATGGTGTGCACATGAACAGTTGTGATGAGCTCAGAGGAGCAGGGATGAAGAGAAGGTTGTGGAGGGGCAGCCAAGGAGGTAGACAAGAAGCCTGCCAGAGAACAGGGGATTTTCTCCTGTGAGCAAAGGGGGCCCACAGGTCCCAGAGAAGGCAGCTATGCAGTCCACATTGCCAACTCAGAACCCACATTCAGACATAGCAAATGGCCGAGAGGAAAAAGCTGTCACACAACCCCATCCATTTGTCATGTCCTCTCACCTGTTTCTTAGGGACCCTCATAATGCTGAGTCCCACCAACATGGCATCATTAAGAACTGGTTGCTGACATGCCCCCAACAGACCATGAACTCTCTGCCCCAGCAGCAGGCAGAGTGTTGCCTTCCTGTGTTCCAGAGGAGAAAAAGGAGATCTCTGCAGGGATCTCTACTCACTTAAAAAACCCCTCCAAGAGAATTCACACTTCTAGGAAGATAGAGTAGATACATTGTTCTTGATTCCTCTGTGCTAAGTACAACTCAAAACTCTGGGCATTATACATAAACTTAAGACTCGGAATGGTTGAGAGAAGGCAGTTCAGCTAGAGATCTCAAGAACTGAGGATAACACCACACACTAATGTGTTCCCTGGGTTTTCTTTTTGCCTCATATATCTCATACTTGTAAGTAAAGACGCTGACAGCTGGTAACACCGATGGGAAGCAAACTTCAATGAATGTATAAAAATTGAAATCCTACAGTGTGTTCTCCTACTCAAATAGACTCAAACTAGCAATCACCAACAGAAATCTCCAAATCATTGGAAACTGAACAACACACTTCTTCTTTTTTTTTTTTTTTTTTTTAAACGTTTTTTATTTATTTTTGGGACAGAGAGAGACAGAGCATGAACGGGGGAGGGGCAGAGAGAGAGGGAGACACAGAATCGGAAACAGGCTCCAGGCTCCGAGCCATCAGCCCAGAGCCTGACGCGGGGCTCGAACTCACGGACCGCGAGATCGTGACCTGGCTGAAGTCGGACGCTTAACCGACTGCGCCACCCAGGCGCCCCTGAACAACACACTTCTAAATAATCCATGGGTCAGAGGGGAATAATAAAAATACCTTGAAGTGAATGAAAATGGAAAGGCAACATGTCAAAATTTGTGGCATCCAGCTAAAGCTGTGCAGAGAAGGGAATTTGTGGCACTGAAAGCATATGTTAGAGAAGAAGTAAATCTCAAATCATTTATACAAACTCCTATCTTAAGAATTTGGGAGGGGCGCCTGGGTGGCTCAGTCGGTTAAGCGTCCGACTTCAGCTCAGGTCACGATCTCGGGGTCCATGAGTTCGAACCCCGCGTCGGGCTCTGGGCTGACGGCTCAGAGCCTGGAGCCTGCTTCCGATTCTGTGTCTCCCTCTCTCTCTGACCCTCCCCCGTTCATGCTCTGTCTCTCTCTGTCTCAAAAATAAATAAACGTTAAAAAATTAAAAAAAAAAAAAATTTGGGGGGGGGGAGCAAAATAAAGCCAAACCAAGCAGAAGAAAGGAAATATCAAAGAGCAGAAATTAGAAGTTAAAAGCAGTAAAATCATAGAGAAAATCAACAAAATAAAGAACTGGCATCTTATTAACAAGATCAACAAAATTGACAAACCTCTAGTAAGTTTGAGAAAGAAAAAAGAGAAGACACAATTTAAAATATCAAGAATATAACGGGACATAATTACAACCCCTGCAAACTTCAAGAGGATGATAAGGGGGATGATACTATGAACAACTCTACACATGTAAACTTGATTACAGATGAAATGGACTAATTCCCCCAAAATACAACTTAACACAACTGACTCAAAAGTAAATAGATAACTTGAATAGCCCTATACCTGGTAAGAAAATTAAACTTCGCAGAAAGAAATGTCCAGGCCTAGTAGTATTGAGGAATTCTAAACATTGAAAGAAAAGCTAATACCAAATCTGCATGAATTTTTTTTTCTAGAAAATGGAAAAGGAGGGAATACTTCCCAATTTATGTTACAGGGTTAATATCGATAGCAAAACCAGACAAAGATGGTACCAAAAAAAGACAAATCTCTCAAATCTCTCATATGTATATCTCTCATATACATATAATATCCTTCACTGAATGTTAGCTAATACAATTAACCCCCTTCAATAAATACATGACAAAATGGAATTGATTACAGAGATGGGAGGCTAGTTCCGTATTTGAAATTTAATCAGCGCATACTTGACCATGTTAAAAAATCACATGTCAGTCAAAGCAGAAAAACGATTTGACAATATGTTGCATCCATTTGTGATTAAACTTAGGAACTTAGAATAGAGATGCTTTTCTTCGACTTGCTGAAGAACATCTATAAAAATCCTACTGCTAGTAGTGTGTTTAATGGTGAAAGACTGAATTGAATGCTTTTTTCTTAAGTTGGGGAGCAGGGCAAGGATGTCTGTTCTCACCACTCTTATTCATCATAGTTCTGGAGGGTCTAGCCAGGGAAACATGGCAAGAAAAGAAAATAAACGCATGCAGCTTGAAAAGAAAGAAATAAAACTGACCCTACAAATCAATAAATTGTCAAAAATCTAAAGGAATATACAAAAAAAAAAATCCTAGCACTAATAAGTGAGATCAGTAAAATTGCAAGATATAAGATAAAAGCATATAAGATATAAGCATAAAAAAATCAATTGCACAGTGCCTGGGTGGCTTAGTCAGTTAGGCATCCATCTTTGGCTCAGGTCATGATCTCGCAGTCCGTGAGTTCAAGCGCCATGTCAGGCTCTGTGTTCACAGCTCGGAGCCTGGAGCCTGCTTCAGATTCTGTGTCTCCCCCTCTCTCTGCCCCTCCCCTGCTCATGCTCGCTCGCTCCTTCTGTCTCTCTCTCTCTCTGTCTCTCAAAAATAAATAAAGATTAAAAAATTTTTTTAAATCAGTTGCATTTTTGTGTACTAGCAACAAACGTGGACACTGAAATTATGAAGATAATACTATTTACAATTGCTCAAAAAAATGAAATACATAAGTATATATTTAACACTTACAGGATTGATATGCTGAAAATTAGAAAATACTAATGAAAGTTATAAAAGAAGATGTAAATGAGTGGGGAGACATACCATGTATATGGATTGGAGGACTCAAATAATAAAGATGTCAGTTCTTCCCATATCAATATATGGGCCTAGAATACCTCCATTGTGTAAAAGAATAAAGTGGGAAGAATCAATCTGCCTGATTTCAACACTTAACTACATAGTTATGGTAGTCACAACCATGATATTGGCAGGGGGATAGACACATAGATCAGTGGAACAGAATGGAGAACCCACAATAGACCCACACAAAATGCCCATCTGAATTTTGACAAAGATGCAGAAGCAATTGAATGGAGGAAAGATAATCTTTCAACAAATTATGCTGGAGCAGTTGGACATCCATAGGCAAAGAAAGTGAACATCAACCCAAGTCTCATAGTTTATATAAAAATTAACTCAAATGCCTTATGGGCTTATATGTAAAACAAAGAGCTATATTTATTGGGGGAAAGTAGAGAAGTAGAAGAAAATCTTTGGGATCTAGGGCTAGGCAACAAGGACTTGGACTTGACCTTTCCCAAAGGATGAGCCGTAAAAAGAAAAATTGATAAAATGGACTTCAGCAAAAGTACAGAGGGGATGTACAGATGGCAAACAAGCACATGAGAAGATTTGCAACATCATTAGCCATTAGGGAAGCTCAAATTAAATTCATAGTGAGAAAACCACCTATCAGAGAAACTAAAAAAGAGGACTAAAAAATGGCAACACCCAGTGCTGGCAAGGATGCTGAGAAGCTAGGTTTCTCATACGTTGCTGGTGGGAATGTAAAATGGCACAGCTACACTGGGAAAGAACTTCACAGTGTCTTTAAAAAGTTGACTTCCAATATCTTGGGTATTTTCCCCAGAGAAATGAAAATTTTGTACTCAAATATTTGTATTGGTTTATTGGTAACAACCAGAAATCGGGGCGAGGGACATAGGTGTGATTACAAATCGGCAACAGGATTACAAATTGGCAAATCCTAGTGGAAGTGGCAATGTCCTGTGTCTTGACTATGTCAACATAAGTGTCCTGGTTGTGTTTATTGTGCTACAGTTATAGTAGCTCTTACTACTGGGGAGTCTGGGTAAAGGGTACATATGGTCTGTATTATTTCTTACAACTACATGTGAATCTACACTTCAAAATGAAAAGTTTAATTTAAAAAAGCACCAAAACCTCCCAACCCCTACCACTGATGGGAGAAGACCCAGACCCTTGGTATATGTCCTGCCCAGTGCTCTCTCCCCTGTTCTCCACCCTGTCCACCTCTCCAGCCCTTTACTGTGTCCCCACACAACCTGAATGTTAGTGACTGGCTCTGTAACACAACTCTGGAGCTTCCACACCCCATGGGGCTCCTCTACCCCTAAAACACACAGTGCTCTGCCTTGGGGCCCATGGGCCCAGCATGAAGGGCCTTGCTCAGGGTGGGTGGAGTGAGTGGGTAGGAGAGAGGAGGATGTGGTAGGGACCAGTGTGAGGAGTCCAGCTGGCGGGGCAGGGAGGAGATCCTCTGCCAGGGTGCATGCATAAGGCTGAAGACCAAAATCAAAAGCAGGGTGGTGTATTTTCCTCCTCCACACATAAGTATCACTAAAATGGCATTATTCTTGGTGTTGATTTTGCATCTCACTTTTTTCCTCATCATGTCATTATATATTATTTGTGAACAGATTTTGAAAGTGGGGTCAGCAGTCCTGGAGGATTGGCTGGCCATTGGGAGTGGGGGTGTGGGGTTGCGGGGGGAGGTGGAGGGCACTGAGCGTGGGTCAGGCAGTCCCAGAAGTGCTATCTATTCTCCTGTGTCTGGCTCTGAAAGCTGTGCTTTGAATGCTTTGGGCCCCCCATGAAGACATCTCCTTTAGGGGCAAGGGAAAGAGAGATTCCATTCTCCACCTTGTAGAAACTCAGAGTTACCTCTGGGTCCACACACTGTCCCCTGTTGGAGTAAGGTCGGGGTGGATGACTTGGACTGTATCAGGGAATATGCTTGCAGAACGTGAGGTGGAAGTTGGGATGCCATGAGGCATGGGGCAGCTTTGGGGGTATGAGTGGCCTTGGCAAGGGCTCCTGGTTGCCCTCCCTCATGGCCCTCTTGCCCCCTTCCCACTGTCCCGGTTCTCTTGGTGGCCCTGAGCAGGTGTATGCCCACGCGGGCGCCTCGCTGGAGGGGAAGATGTACATTACCTGCGGCCGCAGAGGGGAGGACTACCTAAAGGAGACACACTGCTATGACCCAGACAGCAACACCTGGCACAGCCTGGCGGACGGACCTGTGCGGCGGGCCTGGCACGGCATGGCCACTCTCCTGGACAAGCTGTATGTGATTGGGGGCAGCAACAATGATGCTGGCTACAGGAGGGACGTGCATCAGGTGAGCAGAGCTGGGCTGCCCACCTACACATTATTCCCATCCCTTTTAATTGTTATGGATGAAAAATTAATTGTAATGTGTATGCCTTTTTAAAAAATAGACTTTATTTACTAAAGTTTATGTATTTTGAGAGAGAGAGTGGATGTGGGGAAGGGGTAGTGAGAGGGAGAGACAGAATCCCAAGCAGGCTCTGTGCTATTAGTGCAGAGCCAGACTCAGGGCTCGAATTCATGAACTGTGAGATCATACCTGAGCTGAGATCAAGAGTCGGACACTTAAAACCACCCAGGTGCCCAATAGACTTTTTTTTTTTTTATGTTTACTTATTTTTGAGAGAGAGACAGAGTTTGAGCAGGGGAGGGGCAGAGAGAGAGGGAGACACAACTCAAAGCAGGCTCTAGGCTCTAAGCTGTGAGCACAGAGCCCGACGTGGGGCTTGAACCCACGAACTGTGAGAGCATGACCTGAGCCAGTCAGACACTTAATGACTGAGCCTCCCTGGCACCCCTAGACTTTATTTTTTATAGCAGTTTTAGATTCTTGGCAAAATTGAGCAGAAGGTACAGAGATTTCCCATATACCCCCACCCCCGCACACATGGTCTCCTCACTATCAACATCCCCCACCAGAGTGAGACCTTTGTTACAGTCAGTGAACCTACGGTGACGTGTTGTTACCCCAAGTCCAAAGTTTACATTAGGGCTCACTCTTGGTGGTGTACATTCTATGGGTTTGGAAAAATGACATGTATCCACCATTATAGTATCGTACAGGGTACTTTCATTTGTTTTTATTATTAAAAACATTAATCATAAAATTAATATAACCACCTTGCAAAATGTTTGAATAATGGATAAGGGTGAGGAAAAGCACCCATAATCCAGCTCAGTGCCACTATTTTTTAGTCCTACCCGTGCATAGTTTCCACCTAATTGTAGGTAAAGAGCATTCCATTCTGCTTCTGGCTAAAGTTTGTTATGGCTGTTTTCCAGTTTAATTCTTGATCTCCATAGCCACCTCTTCTACCTCAGTGGCTCTGCAGAATTCTGTCACGTTGATGCATCATTTGGATTGGTTCAAGTTTTAACTATTTCAAGTAACATAAGTAATATTTGCTTTGTAGAACTTTTCAGGTATTTTGGATTATTTCCTTAGGTGAGAGCCATTCTTCTCAAAGCATGGTCCCAGACTACCAGCATCCAATCACCTGGGAACTTGTTAGCAATGTAGGTTCTCAGGACCCACGCCAGACCCATGCCCGACCCACTGAATTGGAAACTTTGGGGGCAGGGCTCAGCAAATCTGTTTTTATTTATTTATTTATTTTTAATGTTTATTTATTTTTTTTGAGAGAGACAGAGTGCAAGCCAGGGAGGGGAAGAGAGAGAGGGAGACACAGAATTCAAAGCAGGCTCCAGGCTCTGAGCCGTTAGCACAGAGCCCGACGCAGGGCTCGAACTCACAAGCTGTGAGATCATGACCTGAGCCAAAGTCAGATGCTTAACTGACTGAGCCACTCAGGTGCCCCTGAGCAAATCTGTTTTAATAGGTCTTGAGTGGTAAGAACCCCTGGGCTATAGTGGATTAGTTTCCTATTGCTGCCATGACAAATCACCACCAACTTAATCACTTAAAACAACATAAGCAAGTGTATTCTTACAGTTTGTAGGTCCTAAGTCTGATGCGGTCTCACTGGGCTAAAATCCAGGTGTCATCAGGGTATCTGTCCTTTATAGAGGCCCTTGGGAAGAATCTGCTCCTTGCTCACTCAGGTTATCAGAATTCAGTTACCCGCGTTTGTAGAACTGAGGTCCCTGTTTCTTTTCTGGCTGTCGGCTAAAGGTCCTTCTTGGCTTCTGGTCGCCTCTGCATTCCCTGGCATGGGACCGCTTCATCCTCAGCCAGCAATGGCAGGTTGTCCTTTGACTTCTCTCGTGTTAGACTTTCTCCCCTCTCCTTTCAAGGACTTGTGCAATTAGGTGGGTCCACCCACAATATCCAGGATAACCTCCCCATCTCTAGATCCAAACCCTTAAGCATGTTGGCAAAGTCCCTTTTGCCATGTAAAGTAACACAGATTTTAGAGATTTAGGGCATGGACATCTTTGGAGGGTCACTTTAATGCCGACCACAGCTGGAGAACCGAGTGTGATTATTAAGTCAAAAAGTAAGATTTTTGTGGCTCTTAGTACACATTGCCAAATAGCTGTCGTGGAGTGTCAAATGCACAGTAGTATGGCTTCATTACACATTTGCCAGCACTGGATCTTGTGATTTTTCTTCCCCCAGTGTGGCTGCCTGTTGTCAGGGACAAATTTAACTCCTATTTTACATTTTTTGGATTATTAATAGGTTGAACATTTTCCCATGTATTTGTTTACTGTTTGGGGTAATTTTGGAGACATGAGAACGTTGATGGTCATCTCTAGTCATCAAGTTAACTATTTCCACATTTTATCTGCACTTCCCTCTGTGTTGGGTACTTTGTGGGGCAGTTACTTGGGGTCCTTGTCCTCAGTCAGTTTCAGTCTTATGGAGGGGAGAGAACCCAAGACCTTGGAGAAGAACAGCATGCCAGTGTGCCAACTGGGAGATGTCCACACACCTGGGGCCACAGGCTGGCTGAGGGCCCTGGAGGCAGGGCAGAGCCTGGTCCATGGACAGGACATTTTGACGCTGGCCCCAAATTCTTCCTCCAGGGGAGCCGGGTTTACACATAGCCTGGCTGCATCCCTCAGCCTTGGTCTGAATCCAGGGCCTGGCTGAGAGTGCCGCCCTGCCCAGCTGGCCCAGGACAGGCTGGCAGCTCTGTCCCAGCAGGTGTCCAGCTTTACTCTGACCTTGGCTTTGCAGGTGGCCTGCTACAGCTGCACGTCTGGGCAGTGGTCGTCCGTCTGCCCGCTCCCAGCTGGACACGGTGAGCCTGGCATCGCTGTGCTGGACACCAGGATCTACGTGCTGGGTGGCCGCTCTCACAACCGTGGCAGCCGCACAGGCTATGTGCACATCTACGATGTGGAGAAGGACTGCTGGGAGGAGGGGCCGCAGCTGGACAACTCCATCTCGGGCCTGGCAGCCTGTGTGCTCACCCTGCCCCGCTCCCTGCTCCTCGAGCCGCCTCGTGGGACCCCTGACCGCAGCCAGGCCGACCCAGACTTTGCTTCCGAGGTGATGAGTGTGTCTGACTGGGAGGAGTTTGACAACTCGAGTGAGGACTAGGGCTCCGGCACCTGGTGTCAGAGGGAAGGTGGCAGGAGCTCTGAGGGCAGCAGGTCCTCAAGTGGTCCTTCCTGCTGGCACCGCCTGCTTGCTGGCTCCTGCCACCTATCCTTCACACCAGCCTGCCTGCCGGCCCATAGCAGTTATTTGGGGAGCTCTGCAGATCTGTGGCTGTAATTACCCTACGTTGGGGAATGCTTACAGAGGGCTCTGGTTCTCTGGAGGAGTTGACTGGGCCCACTCCTCCTCAGCTCGGACAGGGTGTGGCATCACCAGCTGTCTTGGCCTCCCCAGTCCCTGGTTCTAGTCCCTGCTGGGCTGAGACGGCACCCTTCTCCAAAGGGACCTGGGAACTGGCCTCACGGGTGAGGGGGCCCGGGCACATTGCGCCCCCTTCCGTGGGCAGGGAGGGGGTGGAGTGAGCCCGTTGCCTGCCTGGCATCTGGGGGTTTGAGCTATTGCAAGCTCCCTGGAGAGAGAACAGAGATACATAGAATTGCCCGAGACTGGTTCTAGTAATAAAAAAGATCCCCTACAGCTGGGCTTTTCTGACCCTATGTTGTTGACAAATGAAATAAATCCTCTTACAAAAGGTGTGAATTGTTTTTCTATGGCCATGGCCACACTCCTTTCATAGCCTGTGCAAGCCTGCCCCACCGGGCTTCCCAGGGTCAGAGCTGCTGAGTGGCAGTGGGAAGCCAGGAGCCCCCCTCTGAGGGAGAAGCACAGTACACCCCCAGCTAGAGAGGCTGTTACTGGGAAACCTGGAAACCTACCCTGGTCTGCTGACAAGTGGTCGCTTGGCCTGCTGGAGCACCTTCTCTGGTGAGGTGCTCTTCTCTGAACCTGGGTCCACCTCAATTAGCAATCTCTTGGCCCCAAGTAAAGCCCAGCCTGACATTGAGAAAACTGCCGCATGCCTGGGGAGGGAAGCCCAGTCACGATAGGCTTCCCCCAGCTTGCTGGATCTGAGTGTGGCCGGGATAGGAAGGGGAGAGCTGCATTTCCTGTAGGTTCACTAGCTAGCTGAGTTCTTAGCACACCGTCTCAAGGGTCATGCTGCTACAGTGGATGGGAACCTCTCTGGGCCACCAGCGAATGGGCTGAGCTTCCAGCACCAACCTGGCTTCTCCACAGCTGAGCTTCTACCTGAACATCCTTTCCTCCTGCTGTAGTTTCTGTACTTGCAAACTCCCAACAGCAGGCCTCCCTGCCAGCAACACCCTGCTGGTGATCTGTGACTTCCCAAGTCTCCCGGGCAGAGCATGGGGACAACTGGGGCTTCTTTCTGTACCCCAGTGCCTTGCCCAGAGCCTGAGGCAGCTGGCACCCTGTCGTGGATGGAAGAGAGCAGAGAGGCAGTGTGTGCTACTTGATGGAAGGAAGAGGGTAGGATCCAGGTACCCTAAAGACTTTGGGGTGTGGGGTGAGGCCAGTGGGAATTGCTGTGCTGCTCAACACCATATGTATGATCTTCATAGCTGTCTCTTGGGGCTCGGGTACTCCTGTGCAAATATGCCCCCAATCACTGACCACAACATGATCTCATGCCCTTACGCTTCGGGTGGCAATCCTAGTGTTGACCCTAATGGGTCACTTCTAATGGGACAGGATGGCCACATCCTTCAGTGTCCTCTCCCCTGCTCCTTTAGGGGCTCTCAGTAGGAACCCAGCATTTCCTGTCTCTGCCACTACCTTGCAGGCCAGGGAGGCAGTTCCTACAGACCCCAGAATTTCTGGGAAGGAGAAGCACCAGAAATGCCAACCCCCCTCTGCTGTCCCCCGGGCTTGCTGGTTCCATCCCCCTACCCAGAGCCATCAAGTTGCGGCCACAGCTTTATAAGAGACCTCTGCTCTTCAGGGGAGGAAAGGAGGATCTGTGAGGCCCTGTGGAGCATGGGATGGGGTAGACGCAAGCCCTGAAAGGAGTCTTGCCACTGTCCCATGTGGAGGCATTCATGGCTATCCACCACCACCCCCCACCCCCCTACCTCCTGTCTCAGGACCTAGGCAGCCTGGGCTCTCCAGCTTGGCAGGCTCTCAGGCCCAGCATTCATACCTTCACTCAGCTCAATGCTCATCCCTCTCTGTCTGCAAAATCCTCACCCTCTCAAGTACCCCAGGGAAGCCATCCTGGCTGGAACGGGTAGGCCCAGGCTCTGGACCCCATGGTGTGTCTTGTGTGGTTGTTAGTCTGTGGGTGCCTGTGAACCCACAGCTTCCACAGGGCAACAGGCCAGCCATAGGGATGATCACTCACCCGCATTTCTCCATCTCCTGATAGGGATGTGGTGGCTGGGACAGACATGGGTCTTGCACTTGACACCTGAACTTGGCATCGACTAGGAGGTGGCCATGATGGGACACATGTAGGGGACTGTGGGTCTTGAGTGAGATGAGGCTAGGGACAGTTCTGCGGGCAGTGGGGGGCAGTCAGATGTGATTAGAAAGACTATTCTGGGTCATAAACTGATGGGTAGGTAGAGATTTGAAACATTCATGAAGTCTTGCTGATGGCATGGATTGGGGGCATCATCCAGCTGGTGCCCTTCCCAGAGGTGGGAATTTGGGGGTGGCAAGCAGTTCTGAGGGAAGGGAAAGAAGAGGATGGAGTTTGAGATATCTGTACATGAACTCAGCCCAGCTGGGGTGAATGCCCAAAGCCCTGGGGCCTGTGCCTCTAAAGCCAGGAGCTGGGCTACCACAAGCTGCTGGGCAGACCCTGCAGCCACATGGGCCTCTTTTGGCCTCTGTTGCTGGCAGGCTACAGGGGCCTCCATGGGAAGGGCCCTAGCACTGGGAGGGTGCTTCTGAGGTCAGGGCCGTGCCCAGGCGGAGCTGCCCACAAGTGGCCAGCCTGTTTACTTGTCTCCAAGAAGTGTTTGTGATCTCAGGGGTGCAACTTCCCCTTCCAGTCCACCCAGCTCACCTGCCTCTGGCTTCCCTCCTTCACCAGCAAGGCTGAGGGAAGGTCCCCAACCCCTGAAGCTCCCTACCCTGCTCTTCCCATCTCACCCTCCTATGACCTGCCCTGGACAGGTCTCCCTTCCAGCCAGCTTGGTGATGCCCACAGTCTTGGGCCTTCCAATGGCCATGTTTCCAAGTCCCTCCTTTGGGCCACCTTCTACTTGGATCACCTCCACATAAGTGAGGAAGGACACTGCCTCTCCCTCCTTAGGGAGTCTGTATTCAGCCTGCTCTTCAAGAGAAGACAGGTGCCCCCTCCTGCACAGGTCCTCCCACCAACTCCCAAGTCTGCAAAAGACAAGCTCATCTTTGCTGGGACCAGGATGCCCCCCTTTTATTCCACCCCCAGGCCTGTCTACCTTTCCTGTTCCATGGGTCCTGTGATTGGGTCTGTGCCCCAGAGCACTGGTCACCCCTCTGCTTCCTGGGCCCAGATTTCCTCTTCCTCCCTGTCCCCCTAGGCCCTGTTCCTCTCAACTCACCCCCTCCACCCAACTGCCCCTGCTCCATTCTATGCTGTCACCCCCATTCTTCCTGATGCAGGAACCCCCAGGCCTCCACCCTTGACTCCATCTTTTGGACTTTTCCACTGGTGATCCAATAGCCTTCTCAACTAGAATTCTTCAACCAGGCTCACCTTTCACCCCTGGACGGGATTACAGGGTCTCAGTCCTGGAATACTCCCGTCTCCTCCCTCTGCCTTTGCCCCCACCTGCATTTACCTCCACCTTCTATCCGAGCCCACTGTTGGGCCATGCTACCGTCCGGGTACGTGTGCAGTCCGTACCTACGAAGACACCCGTTGCCCAAGGCCTCAAGTCCAGAGCGAGTTGACCCATAGGCCTCAAGCATCCTGTTCGGCTGTCCTCTGCAAGGTTTGCACGAAGTGAGCAGAAGGAGCCGACAGAACAACCCAGCTCTACAAGGGCTTTGCGTCGGGGAGCAGAGGCCGGCTTGCGGCCTTGACCCGGGCACTCTTTGGGCCGCCCTCCCCCGGCCGGTTCCGAGGTCCTGGGGGACGAGGGAGCTTCCGTGAGTTGCGTCCTCATCCCCACCCCCTTTCCCACCCGGGCCTGGCTGCGCATTGAACGCGCAGGGGCAGCTTCTCTGGTGGGTGGTTGGAGAGGGAGCGGAAAGGCTCGCGGACAGGGGATTCCTTGGGCGCCCCCCCCCTCCCCCGCGCTGGCCCCTCCCTCTTTCAAAGCTCCGCGGGCCTCCTCCAAGTTCGCCCCCAAGTTTGCTAGCGGCCGCGTGGGGGCGGGGGCCGCGCGGAGGGGCGGTGGCGCGGCCGGAGGGTGGGGTCTGGCGCGCGGGGCGGGCGCTGCCGCCTGGCCGGCCGCGGCTGGCCCGGGATCAGGGAGCCGATGTGGAATTTCCTGCCCGGCCCGGCGCCCCTCCTGCCGCCCCCCGCCCGGCCGCGCACTCCGCTTCCGGCCGCTCTCGCTGCGGCCGCACCCGCGCCCGCCCCGCGCCTGCCCCGCGCCGCATGGAGGGCGCAGGGCCCCGGGGGGCCGGGCCGGCGCGGCGCCGGGGAGCCGGGGGGCCGCCGTCGCCGCTGCTGCCACCGCTGCTGCTGCTGCTGCTGCTCTGGCTGCTGCCCGGCCCCGCGGCGTCCCAGGAGCTGAACCCGCGCGGCCGCAACGTGTGCCGTGCTCCCGGGTAGGAGCCCGGCCTGGCTGGGGGAGGGGGTCGAGGGGGACGCTAGGGGCCGAGGGGAGGGGGCACCCGGGACCTTCCTAAGCTAAACGCTCTAGACCTTTTCGCCGCCCTCGCCGACGCAGACTCCTCTCCAGGCCGAGCCTGGGCACCGGGCCACAACGGTGCATCCGAGGATACCCCAGACGAGAAGTCAGTCGATGGGAGAACGGAGTGCAGTAAGCGCCCCGAAGGGTGACAGACGGTGTCTGAGATTTCAGACCTTGAAAAAGGAACCCTTGGGCCGGGTTGTGAAGGCCATAGGGAGAAGTCGGGGAAGGGCATTCCAAGCAGATGGAAGAGTATGTGCAAAGTGCAAAGGCCCCAGGCACGAGTGTGGCTCGAGGCGGGAGGGAGGGTGAGGGCCGAGTGGAGATGGAGCAGCACTCCTGAGAGGTGGGAGCCGACGCATCTTGAGGCTGGCAGGACTCGGAAGGACAGATTTGTATCTTAGAGGCAGGCGCGGGTGGGAGGAGGATGGTGATGGAGCTCGCACTGAGGAGCCTGCGCTCAGAGTGGACCAGAAGCGGGATTCAAAAAGACAATGACGTGCACCACGGTCGGAAAGATGTGGAAATCCCGGTGGGGATTCTGGGTGCGCGGAAGGGCCGCGCAGACGGGACGCCACGAGGTGTCGGTTGGGGAAGCCAGCGTGGGACAGGCAATGGGCAGGCCCCGCGGAAAAGCGGCGGGCCGAAGATCTTGCCTGGAGGGAAAAGAGCGGAGGACAGACGCTAGGAGTGGGCGCAGAGGTCAGAGGACTTGGTCGGCCGGTCAGGGGCCACAGCGAGGTCAAGAACAACTCCGCTCTCGGGATCAAGGAGCTGGCGTATGGGGGTGCCTTGGTGCAAGTTGGGGGGCGCCGCGCGGGTGGGAAGCTGGAGAGGCGGCCTCGGGACTCCGGTCTGGGTTCCGTCGGGGGGCCCTGAGCCGCAGGGCTATGGGAGGCCGCGTCCGGGGGCTTGGCAGTCGCCGCAGACAAGGGGCTGCAAGGGGGCCGCGCGGGGTTTCCGAGCTCGGATCCCGCGGCGCACAGACCCCTCCCCACTGTGAGCCCCGCCTCCGGGGCGGGGGCCGGCCTGGCCCGCCATCTGCTTCACATCGACGCCGCCGCCGCCGCCGCCGCCTCCCGGGCCTCCCCGGCCCCAGGAATGCAGTGGCAGTGGCGGGCGGGGCCGTGCCTGGAGAGGGGGAGGGCGCGATCGCTGACGGCCTTGTCTCTCCGCCTCAGTCCTCCTTCCCCGATGGGGCTCCGTGCTGGGGGATCCGGTGGCAGGCTCAAGCTGTCGGGAGCCTGAGCCCTTCGCTCCATGTCCGGTTGCCTGGACGCCTCCCCATGAGGCGGCCTGTTTCAGTAGCCCAGAGCCCGGAGTTGAATTTCGGAGCCAGATGCCACCTCTCCCCACCTGTGTGGACTGGGAACAAATCGCTTAACCTCTCTGAGCCTGACTCTGACCCTGTCAAATGGGGTTAGTGGTGGTGTCCCCCTCATGGGGTGGAGAGGGGAAGACTGAGTTTGTGTGGAGCTGGTTAATGGGAAGGACGGCCACTCTGGGCACTGTCCACTCAGGGTCTGGGCCATCTCTTTCAATACCCTTCCAAGGCTCCCACCCGCGGTTCCTTTTCCCCAGAGGCAGGAGAACCTGAAGAGGGGAGCGGATGGGCAGCCAGTAAAATCCCATGCACCTACTGTGATTGGAGCAGCCATACAGCGGCCAGGACAAATGTCACTGTCCTCGCAGTGGAGGAGACTTACAGAAAGTCATCTGATATTTAGCAAGTGCTGGGTAGGAGGTGTTCAGTTGGGGAGCGCTGTATTCTTCAGGGTGATCTAGGGAGACCCATGGGGAGGTGATGAGTAGTCAGAGGTTTGCAGGAGAGGAGGTGGAGCCCTGCAGTGCCTGGGGCAAGGCTCTAAGTGCAAAGGGCTTGTTGGAAGTGCAGAAAAGAGCCATGGGGGCGGGGCAGAGCCTCGGAGGAGGATGGTGGAGGAGAAGCGGAGGAAGAATGAGGATGGGCAGGCCACAGTGGGTCTTTTTCTCTGAGGGACACGGGAGCCCCCAGGGGCTTTACACCCAGGAGGGGTGGGATCTGACCATGTTCAGCTGCCAGGTGGCAGATGAACAGGGCTTACTTAGGCGGGTAAAAGGGAGAACCAGTTAGGAAGTCATCCAGGAGAAACCAGGGAGAGCGAGGTGGGCTCTCACAAGGCTTGGGCAGAGCAGGGAGAAGTGGCTCATCCCTTCTTAGATCCAGTTTGGAGAATAGAGTGGCATGGTTCCCTATGAATCAGGTGTGTGCTGTGAGTGGAGTCTCAGTCACCACAGAGTGGGTGCTCTGGGGTTTCAGCCTCCCCACCTGCAAGGATGGAGCTACCTGAGATGGGGAAGGCTCCTCTGGGGGGAGGCTAGGAGTTCAGTCTGGGGAGGTGGGCCCCACTAGAAAGAGGGCTCTGAGCATTTGCAGTGCCTCATCTAGATGTGACCCAGGGGAGCATCCTGAGGGAGTGGACAGAGGAGAGGTAAGGACAAAGCCAAGGAGGGGGACAGAAACCAGAGGAGGGGTGTCCACGGGGCAGGTGGAAAGCAGGGGAGTATGGGATTCCAGGTGATGGTGGGCAGAGGAGCCTCCAGGCTGGATTGGAGAGAGAATGAGGACAGACATTGGCACAGTGAGCAAGCAGTTCAGTTCTTTGAAACGGGTGCTTTGCTGCGGGTTCAAGATCACACGGTTTGAATCATGGCAGTTTTGTTTACAGTGACTGTGATCTCTAGAGGGGGCAGCCCGAAGCAAGGCGTGCTTGCTAAGGGGCCTGGCCCGACCTGCAGCCTGGCTCCTGAGGGTCTCACCAACTTACAGTTTGAGTGTGGGAACTGTCCCCTGCACCAGGCCATTTTTCTCCTCATCTCAGTTTTGTAAGTTCTTGAGAGGGTGGGCTTGCCACCTGTCTTGTCTGCCAACCCGTCCCAGAAGGAAAAGCAGCTATCCCATAGGCTCCTCCTCATGCTCTTGCTGAATTCCCATGGGGCTCCCTCCTTGCTGGGGTAGAGGGTGTTAGCTCTGCTGGGGTGGGACCTGGGTGCCTCCCATGCTGGGGGTGAACTTAGGTGAACTCAGGGGGCTTCCTGGAGCCTGCACAGCATGGACTGGAGAGCAGACTACAGCCTTGGCTGAGCTCTTAGTTTGTGCTTTCCGAATACTCCAGCCAGATCCATGGGCCCCTTTCTATAAATAAGGAGTCTGAAGGTCAGAGAGGTTAAGTTCTGTGCCCAAAGTCACACAGGCATCAAATCCAGCTTAGTGTGGCCCTAACACCAGACTCCTAGCCACAGAGCCATGTGGCCAGGGCAGAAAGTGGTCAGTGCTTCCAGGGCCATCACCATCCCAGCTGGCCAGCTGGCAAGGCCGCCTACCCAAGGGACACCTACAGAGGCTCCCCACCCAGAAACCTGGGCTCAGAACTGGCAGAAAAGGCAGGAGGGTGATAGGCTGGCAGACCTGGCTCTCCCCTGAAGATGGGCATGTATGCATCCTGTGGCCAGGCTGGGTGGGTGGAAAAGCCTGGTGAGGGGTGCGGGAAAGCCAAGCCTGCTTTGTGTTTCTGGGTCTGGTTTCCAGTTTCATTTGTGGAAAATAAGCTGGGCCCATCCCTTGCAGGCTGGGATTTTATGATTCCTGTTCCCAAGGTTCCTCATCTTTGGACTGAGGGAGAATCAAACTGTTTGGGGGGGGGGGGCATCCCAGGTGTGGCATTGTTCTCTGCTGGGGAAAGGATAGGGGGCATTTTGAAGGGCACAATACGGACATCTGCAGCCTTTCCCTTCCCAGCTGGTCCCACCCACCAGGGTCTCACGCCTCCTCCTTACTGCCTCCCAACACCACTTCCTGGTTCTAGATCAGACTCCTGAAGGGGCATACTCCTTTTCTCAAATAGCAATAGCTGCTCTGTGACTTCAGGATCTGGGTGAAGTTCTAGGTCTGCTGGGACCCACGAACCTGCAGCCTGAGTGTCCATTCCTTCTTCTCAGCCTCCTTTGTTCCCCAAATGTGGACACATCCCCTGTGAACCCCCACTCGCCCTCTCGAGTGGCACCTTTCACTCTGGCAGGGCCTCCAAACTTTTGTGCCCAGGGGTTTGGGAGGCTGTACTATCCTGAAATGCAACAGTTCTGTTATTTACCTCCTACTGAGCTAACGTCATGTACCTTGTAAAACCAAATAAAATCACAATAAGATGTTTAAAACACATAAGTAGATGCTCTAATATCTCCTCCCTCCATTCCAAGTCTTGCCCTCGTGCTCTGGAGCCCTCACTGTTTTGCTTTCCTTGCTGTCATGGAGGACTCCCAGGGTGTGCCCTGCCCCTCCACCGAGTGGACACCAACCGGGTATCCAGGTGTGCCTGTCAGGCCCCACCAGTCCCAGCTGTCCAGGTCACAGCTAGATTCTGACACCCATCTGGCCGGACCCCCACCTCCAGTGATGTCACTTTAAGCAGGTCCTGGAGACTCACGGACCTCTCTCACCAGCCCATTCTGGGACACCTGGGGTTCTTTTCTCAGGCCTAGTTGGAGTGGGGGTGGATCACAGAGGAGTTAGGTGGAATGGGGAGGGGAGGGAAGACCCTTTATAGAAGGGACTGAGAAGTTCTTGGAAGTTAGATCTCTTGGTGGTCTGCCCTCTGCAGCTTCCCATTGTCTGCTCCCCAGGGCTGGAGTGTGTGTCTTATTTGCTGGAAATCTGAACCTACAACAGTACCTGGCATATGGCAAGGCCTCCATAACCACCTCCCCAGGGCAGGGTGGATGTTGCTGGGGAGCCCTAGCAAGGACAGGGGTTGGGGCTCAGGCTCAGGAGCTCTTTCTTTGCCTGCAGCTCTCAGGAGCCCACATGCTGCACTGGCTGGAAGCAGCAGGGGGACGAGTGTGGGGTCGGTGAGTGGGGCACACTGGGGACCTGGGCAGGGGGTGGGGGCACGGAGAGGAGGAGGGGATAGTGTGGGGGCATCACACGCGGCAGCTGAGACCCGTTTTGTCCGCAGCGGTGTGCGAAGGCAACTCCACGTGTTCGGAGAATGAGGTGTGCGTGCGGCCTGGCGAGTGCCGCTGCCGCCATGGCTACTTCGGTGCCAACTGCGACACCAGTGAGCTAGGATCCGGGTGGGCGCTGGGGAGTGGGGCAGAGTCTGTGAGTGGGAGCGGTCTGATCCGGGAAAGGAATCCAGCATGGGAGGAGGGTCCCCAAAGGCGGAGGGCGGGACGCGGGTAGGTTCTGGCTGGATCTGGGCTCCCTCGAGAGCACCCTGGCCTCACACCCTTTCCGTCCGCTCCTGCAGAGTGCCCGCGCCAGTTCTGGGGCCCCGACTGCAAGGAGCTGTGTATCTGCCACCCGCATGGGCAGTGCGAGGATGTGACAGGCCAGTGTACGTGTCACGCGCGGCGCTGGGGCGCACGCTGCGAGCATGCGTGCCAGTGCCAACACGGCGTGTGCCACCCGCGGAGCGGCGCGTGTCGCTGCGAGCCTGGCTGGTGGGGCGCTCAGTGCGCCAGCGCGTGCTACTGCAGCGCCACGTCGCGCTGCGACCCACAGACGGGCGCGTGCCTGTGCCACGCAGGCTGGTGGGGCCGCAGCTGCAACAATCAGTGCGCCTGCAACACATCGCCGTGCGAGCAACAGAGCGGCCGCTGCCAGTGCCGCGAGCGTACATTCGGCGCGCGCTGCGAGCGCTACTGCCAATGCTTTCGCGGCCGCTGCCACCCTGTGGACGGCACGTGCGCCTGCGAGCCGGGCTACCGTGGCAAGTACTGCCGGGAGCCGTGCCCTGCCGGCTTCTACGGCCTGGGCTGCCGCCGCCGGTAAGCTCGGGCCCCGGGCTGGGGAGGGGAGGAGGGGGGCGGAGCGCCGAAGGGGACCGGGGTGAGGTGGCTCTGGGCCCCGCCTAGCCTCCCGCCCCTTCCCCAGATGCGGCCAGTGCAAGGGCCAGCAGCCTTGCACGGTGGCCGAGGGCCGCTGCCTGACATGCGAGCCAGGCTGGAACGGCACCAAGTGTGACCAGCCATGCGCCACCGGCTTCTACGGCGAGGGCTGCGGCCACCGCTGCCCGCCGTGCCGCGACGGGCATGCCTGCAACCACGTCACCGGCAAGTGCACGCGCTGCAACGCGGGCTGGATCGGCGACCGGTGAGCAAGCAGACCATGCCCGAACGTATCCCAGGCACGCAGCCCCAGCCCCGCCAATCCCCGAATGCTCTCCGCGGAGCGCACTATGGGCTTTTGGTTTGTTTGCTTCCGTTTCCACTGACTCTCTCTCCCCGCGTTCCGAGGTGCGAGACCAAGTGCAGCAATGGCACTTACGGCGAGGACTGTGCATTCGTGTGCGCCGATTGCGGCAGCGGCCACTGCGACTTCCAGTCGGGGCGTTGCCTGTGCAGCCCCGGCGTCCATGGGCCCCAGTGAGTGCCCAGGGACCCAAAGGGGGTTAGGGGATATGTACTCCTCACAGGGCTCCAGCTACACCCCAGGTGCTGCTATGGTGACCGACTGAGACCCGACTAGACTAGGCCCTTCAGCCTAGGTCCGCTTACCACAGCTAGGGAGTCCTGTCAGACTCTTTGGGGCCATTTCCTGCTCTGGTGTGTAGCCCGTGCTCAGAGAAGGGGTTGGCAACCAGTTCGGCCTGTGGTCAGTGGGCTCCTGAGGACTGCACGACTGAGGTGACCCCAAGCTGGTGCAGACAGAGCAGAGACCTCCACTTATAGCCAAGAGCCTGGTCTGGCAGCCCCTCTTCTCACCCACCCAAGAGTCAGCCCCAGAAGTGGACACTGAGTCTGGGTGACCCCATCCCGCTGGTTGTGCAACATATCATTTCCAAAACATTGATCGTTCAGTGTGTGCCTGGCGGTGGTGGTGGGCGTCAAACCCCAGAGAATGGAGTTAGAGAACCTGGCTCTGGAACCCGGGCTGGCTCGCGGCAGGGGCGAAGGCAGGTGGCATCACGGGGTGGGGGGGGGGGGGGGCGGCTGTGGCCCTCCCTGATCCCGTGTCCCCGTAGCTGTAACCTGACGTGTCCGCCTGGGCTCCATGGCGTGGACTGCGCCCACGCCTGCAGTTGCCACGAGGACTCGTGTGACCCGGTCACTGGTGCCTGCCGCCTGGGTGAGTGGTCCAGGGGGACATGGTATTGAGGGGGACGCAAGGGGTACCGGCACCCACGCTGACCCCGGTGCCCTCCCATACAGAGACCAACCAGCGCAAGGGCGTGATGGGCGCGGGCGCGTTGCTTGCCCTGCTCCTCGGCCTGCTGCTCTCGCTGCTCGGCTGCTGCTGCGCCTGCCGCGGCAAGGACCCGGCGCGCCGGTGAGGCCCGACGTCGTCCCGCTGTCTCGGGTTCAGGCCGAACTCTCAGTGGCACTGCGCGCCCTTCCCTAGGCTGCTCCAGGCCCCTGCTCCGCCCGGGGGTGTGGCACTGCCTATCTTTAGCTCAGGCCCCGCCCTTCCTGTGTCTGGGCTCCAGCAGAGATCAAACTGTCCCATCCAGGCCCCGCCCCACCCCTTTACTCAGGCCCCGCCCCCGCAGGGAGCTCACGCTCGGGAGGAAGAAGGCGCCGCAGCGACTGTGCGGGCGCTTCAGCCGCATCAGCATGAAGCTGCCCCGGATCCCGCTCCGCAGGCAGAAGCTGCCGAAGGTTGTAGGTAAGGATATCCGCACGGGGTCTCTGGGGGAACACTTCCCGATGCAGGAGGCTGTTGGGAAATGGGTGTGAAGGAGTCGGTGTAGGAAATGCGGGCCTTGAGTGTTGGTGTGGGTGGGCTGGGGAGGGATGGAAAGAGGGTCTCCTGAGGTAGGCGAGCCCGGGGAGGAAGGACGGAGTCCTTGGTGTGCAGGCAAATGTGGGAGGTTTGGGCCCTGTCTGGGTGAGTGACGGTGATTGCATCTGGAGTGTGTGGACATGCCGGTGGGCAGAACCCCTACAATCTGTAGCAGTGCACTAGAAGTCTTGGTGGGTAGCTGCAGGTGAACCGGGGTTGGGGCAGGGGAAACTTGTGCATGGAAATGCCCTGTCACAGGGAGCACTCCTCGCCCCCCCCCCCCCACCCCCTGCCCACCTAGATCCCCTGCAGTGCTCTGGGTCCTTCCTGGAAAGTGGGCAGGCTGGTCTCCAGACTCTCAACCCTAAGTCAGGACTCCACGTGCAGACTCTCTCCGTCTGCACCGACACACCAGGAGTGGACTCCCTTTTTGCTATTTGTTTCTGAAGATGAAGGGAGATAAAGATGGAGGCAGCTGAGAAAACCCCTTGGCCCACTCAGCAGAGTGTGATCTGTGGACACAGGTGTGGGGCTGGACCCCACATCACAACTGTGAAAGGCAGATAGGCCAGCCGGCCTCTGAGATTCCCCCACTTGTTGGGGCTAGGCCCTGGGGGGTTCAGTCTGCTGAAATGGGCTGAGCCAAATGGTGGCCTCACCACTGCACATTTGAGCTGGGGAAAAAACAAAACAAAACAAACCTCATGTCTTTCTGGGTCCTACAGGGCAGGGTCCAAACATGGCTTGGAGGCCCTGATGGCCTGTCCCAGCCAGGTGTTCTCTCCAGTCCTCTCTTTCCAATGCTTCAGCCCATCCTTGTTCAGCTCTCTAGCAGCACACACTAACCCTGCACCTTTGACTACGTTGTTTCCCCTTATTTCTTTTTACTAGTTCACTTCTACCCATTCTCCCATCTTGTTTTGGTTTAGTGTCACTCTGCCTGGTGAATTGCCTGCTCCACCCACAGTCTTAGGATAGGACTGTTCTTGGTTACTCTGTCATTTGTTGCAGGAGGGCTAGTGAGGGCACAGGCTGGAACAGGGCAGGGCCCCTGGCAGCTGTGCCTCCCTCCTTCCCCAGTGGCCCACCACGACCTGGATAACACACTCAACTGCAGCTTCCTGGAGCCACCCTCAGGGCTGGAGCAGCCCTCTCCATCATGGTCCTCCCGGGCCTCCTTCTCTTCCTTTGACACCACTGATGAAGGCCCTGTGTACTGTGTACCCCATGAAGGTGAGCACTGCTCTGCTTGGGCCTCCCTCCAGCCCAGTGAAATGTTTCAGCTGAAAAGGTTTCTGTGCTCTGAGGGACGGGCAGCACGGGAGGAAGGGCGTGGTGATATTCCTAGCTAGGGGTTGGACACAGAGCTGAGGCTGCAGAATGGGGTTCTGTGCTGCTCAGCGCTGGGCTGGGATAGGGTCTGGGGAGGTGGGTGGGCTCTTCTGTCTCTAGCCACAGCCCAGATTCACTTCTTTGGGAGACCGTTCATAGAGAAGGTTCTGGGCCTGGGTAGAAGATGGCAGAGGAGATAGGAGCAGGGGTCTATGGGATATGGGGGCACACTTTTGCCTGAAGCTTTGGCCCAAAAACACCTGGAAGGAGCTTGACTAGCTGTGGCCTTGGGCTCTCTCCTTTCCTATCCCCCTGGGTGACCTTGAGCAGGCGACTAACCTCTCTGAGCCTTAGAAACCTTATCTCTTTATGAGGAATAATGAATCACCTAGCAGGTGTTCCAGAACCATATCTGATGATCCGACTTCCCCTCCCACTCGGGTTTGGGGATGTGGTGGGAAGGGATGCAAGGCCAGGCCCAGGTTGGGGCTTCAGCCTCAGGAACGTGCCCTTCATTCCCCAGGACCAGGCCTCACACCCTGGGTCTCAGAACTAAGTTTGTGGTTGATGCTATGATTTCGCCAGGCATGTCTGGATACCAGGGCGACTGAGCATCAGCTGGGGCGGGGAAGAGGAGGAAAGGCAGGGTTTTGCTTGAAGGCTGGATGGCCCAGCTCTCTGTGGAGGCCGTGACTGCCAGCTCTTCTTCCCTTGTCAGAGACCGCAACGGAGAGCAGGGACGCGGAGCCCCCCACATCCCCTTCGGAGGCACTGGCGTCATCCCCCGCGCTGGTGACCACGCTGGCTTCCGCAGAGGAGGCGACGCCCTTCCCCCCGTCCTCTGACAGCGAGCGGTCGGCATCCAGCGTGGAGGGGCCCGGCGGGGCGCTGTATGCGCGCGTGGCCCGGCGCGAGGCCCGGCCGGCCCGGGCCCGGGGCGAGGCTGGAGGCCTGTCGCTTTCGCCATCTCCCGAGCGCAGGAAGCCGCCTCCACCCGACCCTGCCACCAAGCCCAAGGTGTCCTGGATCCACGGCAAGCACGGCGCCGCTGCCGGTGCGCCTTCTCCGCCACTCTCGGGACCCGAGGCTGCGCCCAGCCCCACCAAGAGGAAACGGACGCCCAGCGACACGTCGGCGCGGCCGGATGAGCCCAGCAGTCCCCGGGCCCGTGACCCGACGCCTCGGCCCCCCGGGCTGGCGGAGGAGGGGCCTGCCCTCGCCTCCCCCTCGCCGCCTAGGGCTCGGGCGCGGGGCCGCGGCCCTGGCCTCTCAGAGCCCACGGACGCTGGCGGTCCCCCGCGCGGAGCGCCCGAGGTCGCCTCCATGCTGGCCGCGGAGCTGCGCGACAAGACTCGCAGCCTGGGCCGCGCCGAAGGGGCTACGGTCGCGCAGGGCCCCCGAGAGAAGCCGCCGCCGCCGCAGAAGGCCAAGCGATCGGTGCTGCCCTCCTCGCCTGCCCGCGCGTCCCCCGCGCTTGAGGCCCCGGGGCCCGAGAAGGCGGCAGCCGGCGCGCCCGCGCCAGACACCCCCAGGAAGAAGACCCCCATCCAGAAGCCGCCGCGCAAGAAGAGCCGGGAAGCGGCGGGCGACCTGGGCAGGGCGGGCGCGCCCACCCTGTAGCAGGCGGCAGCCCGGCCGTGCCCGCAGATTCCCCAGGCTTAGAAGCGCTGCTTGCCACCCCGCGTAATGCGCCAGCCCGGCGCGCCCCGCGGCGGCCCGGGCACGGCGGCCTCCTGGGGCTTCGTACGGGAGCAGCCAGGCGGGAGGCTGGGTCTCATTGGCTCAGGCTCCAGCGGCGGCTCCTGGATTGGAGCACTGCTCTCGGGCGGGAAGGCCCCATTCCATTGGTCGAGGCCTGACAGGAGCTTAGCTGGCGATTTCCTTCCCATTGGCCGAGGGCTCCGACCAGTCAGGGTCTCAAAGGCCGGAGACAGGAGGGTTCGGCCTAGAGGTCACCTCTTACGGGCCCAGAATGCACTCGGCCGGGGCTACCTTCTCATTGGTCGAGGCCAGAAGCATTTCTGTCTCGACTGCCTCATTGGCCAAGGCCTGGCGCCTCTGGCTGGAGAGCTTTTGATCGTAGCCGAGGGATACTTCCCTGGCCAGGCCTCAGGGCATCTGGTTGTCTGGAGCCTGGGGAGGAGAGCTGGTCTCTGCTCCTCAAAGGGCTCAGCGTCCCCGGGGCCCGGCCTGGCCCCCCACTGCCCCTCCCTGCGCCCCCAGCCCCAGCCTCCCTAACCCCGGCCCCTCAGCTGTCGAGCTGGTTTTGATGGCCTCCCACCACCCCACATGCCGCGGGAATCCGAAGGGCAACTCCAGTAGCCCGAGGAGATGTATTTATAGGCCCCCGGCAGGGCTGCTCCCACCCCATCCGGGTGCCCCAGGATGGGCTCCTCCCGGCAGGGGCTTGGCCAAAGCTTTCTTAATAAAGTGCCTTTTTTTTTCTCCTGTGCTTTGCCTGCTTCCTATCTCACCTTCCTCCTGCAAGATTCCTTCCTCAGAGAATTTGTGTGACCTTTTCTAGCCTGCACTCACCCACAAGACTCCTCTACCTAAGCAGAACCTGGAAGCCCACGTGTGGCTCTCCAGGGGCTAAGCTGGATGTGGGTTGTGTCCAATCGCCCATCATTTCTTTATCAAGTTTATTGGGCACCCACCTTGGGCCGCTCCATTCTCAACTAGCAGCCTGGGAGTCCCTTGGCTACAGGGAGCTTGTACTTGGGGCTGACCTGTGCTGCTCCCAGTGGCCACTGCTGTTACACTTGGGGGCACCGAGCTGTTTGGTGTGGCTGGGAGAGGTCAGAGGCTGGGGCCAGGGGCAGTGGGCCACAGGCACAGCTCCAGCAGGGCCTCACCAGGCACAAACAAGATGGTCTGGCCCTGCACAGAGCCCTGCTGTCTGCCTCAATGGGCTCCTTGTCCTCAGCCGGAAACTCTCACCCGCCCGCCCTCCCCACCAGGCTGAGGGAGGTGGGGGAGAGGGAAGGGAGTGTGCCTGGCCCAGAGCCCTGGCTGGCCTCGCAGGCAGTCCCTGCTCTGGCCTGGCCTTTTATCTGTGACCATTTGCCGCCCCCCGCCCCAATGTCTTCACTGCTTCTGGCCCTCAGGCAGGCCACAGACCCCTTACCTTTCTATGGCACCCACTGGCCTCTGTCCATCTTGGCTCCTCCCATCCCCCTGTCTCTGCCCAGCAGGTCTCTTTTCATCGCGATGCCCAGCTCTTTTGATCAGGAGATTCTGCCAAGATTCTCCAATCTCCCCAACCCCACCCTGCAGCTCCCAGTGTGGCATGAGGTCTGACCAATGCTGGCAGCTCAGGGATCTCACCTGGCAAGTCTCCTGCCCTCTGGCCAGATACCACATTGAGGTCAACTTTAGTGACCCATATGGGGGCTCAGCCACCTGAGTGGAGATGGCCTCATGCCACAGGCAGGACATC
This sequence comes from Neofelis nebulosa, assembly GCF_028018385.1. Classification (NCBI taxonomy): domain Eukaryota; kingdom Metazoa; phylum Chordata; class Mammalia; order Carnivora; family Felidae; genus Neofelis; species Neofelis nebulosa. The sequence goes on from NC_080792.1 coordinate 66,019,098, forward strand.
TGATGTGGTTTGCATGGACATAGTCCCAGCATTTGGCCTGGTCGGGCAGCACATGGAATGCAGGCTTCCCTCTGGCCAGCCAGGCACCCTCCCAGCCATGGCCCTGTGGCTGGCCGCCTCTGATATATTCGGGCACCGGGCCATGCTGGCTGCTGGGGTTGAGAACACAGGCTTAAAGTTGGCCAGGAAGGGCAGATGCCCAGCTGGGCCCAGCAAGGGCAGGATAATGACAGGATGGTGGGGGAGGGCAGTGCAGCAGTTCAGGCTACAGTCTTGCCCTGCACCCCTCCCCCCACACAGCGAGACCCACATTGCCACTCCCTGATCCCCAAACCTTACCAGCTCTCCCTCTCCCTGCAGTCTGAGTCAGCATGGTGTGGGGCAACCAGAGTGGTCACACAGACCCGGCTTTCCTGGGGCCCCTCCTCTCTCTGCCCTGGGAACCCTCCAGGTGTCCAAGACCCTGACCTTCAGGAGCCCCTTTGTGTGAATGCCTCACAGAGCAGGGGCACCTCCCGTACTTCCAGCAGCCAGCCTCTGCTGCCTGCCCCCACTCTGGGCGGGATGCTGTGGCCTGGAGGCCAGGCAGGAACCAGGCCAAGAAAGCCCCCCAGGATGATCCGGGTAGCTGCCCCGGGAGGGAGCTGCCAAGGCCCCTCAGCCACCCCCTGCCTGACACCCGCTTCCTCCCCACCCCCTCGGGCCTGCGGCAGTGCCAGCTTCCAGGGAAGGCGCCACAGAAGGGAACCGCGGCGGCTGGAACCTCTGTTGCCATGGGGATGGGGACCACAGGACCCACATCTGGTAGCGATTGAGGAGGAAAAATTATGAGTCGTGGAAAACGCAAATATTTTTTGTAGCACAGAGCACAAAGGAGCGGGAGGAATGTGGGTCTGGAAAAGGCCTGAGCCAGGCTGGGTTTCAAACGGGGACGCAGCTCACATCACAGACAGAGGTCCACATGCACGCACTGCTACACACATAGAAACACGGAGACAATCATCCTACGATACGCATACTGCCACGCACATCACACACAGCTCCACACACACTTCACACAGAGCTACCCCCGTGTACACTGCCACACACACAGACACAGACACACAAAGACAGTCATCTGGAACAACACACACTCCGCCAGACACACGGAAACGCTGAGACAGTCACACACATTGTAACATACGTGCACATACAACCAGACCCGAAGACGTGTTCATGTGCCAGTACACACACACGCACTCTAGCTGACAGAGAGAGACACTATCTCTCCAACACGAACATGCACCTCGACACACACCGAAACACGGATGGGGGAAACATATGCAGCAACGCAGCACGCACATCCCGAAAGAGCCCCAGAAACACCGGAAGAGACACACGCACTGCAACAAACATACGTGCACAGCTAACCCACAGGGCGACGGGGAAGAACACTCACCCTGGAAGTCACACCCACAAAACCCAGCCACCTCGCAGAAGCCGAAAGAGACTGTTCCACAGTATACACCACTACACACGGGAACACTGGGACAGACACTCCCTGGGACCCGCGTGCACGTCACGGGCCACAGAGACACCACGAGACAGACGCAACCCTGCAACACAAAAACACACACCACCCGTTACGGGAGCCTCAAGACAGACCCATACCCTACAACACACAGACCGCCAGACCCACGGAAGCCCCAAGAAACACTCTTTCTGCCGTCACACACAACCTCTACCAGAGACGCCCACATGGACACACGCTAAGACACAAACACACACGCCACGGTACAGACGGAAACACGGTGGCACAAACTGCAACACACACACATTCCATCAGACCCACAGAAACCGTGAGACAGGCGCCTTCTAAACACACACACAGCACTTGACACGGGCACACACGGAGACAGACGCTCCGAGAAACACACACACCCTGCAGTGAACCAGAAATAGGAACAGACAGCCTGTAACAGCTGCGCATAGCCCACCAGGCCCAACTAAACGCTGAGGCAGTGCCTCACACTAACACGCACGCACGTGCACACGCAAACACACTCCCCTAGAAACACAGATATGGTCCCTGCTCGTGCCCTGCAAACACACAAGCACACCACCAGACCCACGGAACATCCAGACTGGCTGACAAAATGTATTTGAGCCTGTGCTCCAGACAAGCGCTGGCCGGTTGAGAAATCCTACCCTTCTGTGCTCCAAGAAGTGGCCGGCTCCAAAGGATCACTTTGCCCTCATGCGTGCAAGACCCTCCCACTCTTCCTCATGACTCCTTGTCTACCTGCCTCTAGAAAAACCCAAGCCCTGTCCTTCCCATGTGGACATTCCTCATCAGCAAACTTTCTTGTCGCTGCAGCGTGAGTGAAATCGTCTCCCTGTCTGATGCCCCCCCGCCACGGCCATTCCCCGCCCCCCCCCCCCCCCCCCACAGCTCTGGTGCCCTGACTCAGTGGATCGGACCTGATCTTAGGATCCCTGTCCACTCTCTCTAGGTAATGACGCCTCTCAGAGCCCTCGGGTGCCACTCCTGACTAGCAGCCTGGGCCCCACAGGGACTCCCACTCTGGTCCTGGTCTCTCTGGGCTCCTGTCCATTGGAAGCATGCTATAAGAATTTGATTTTGATTCTTTTTGAGGACTTCATCGATTTTTGGTGCCAGATTCTTTTGGTTTCATGGTCTGACCAGTTGGTCTTGTTTCTGTTAGGCTTTCCCCTTTGTCTATTTGTTTTGAGCTTAACTCAATTAAGAGTCTGTACCCTCTGAGGGGCACGTGGGTAGCTCTCTCGGTTAAGTGGCCAACTTCGCTTCGGCTCAGGTCACGATCTCGCAGTTTGTGAGTTCGAGCCCTGCCTCGGGCTCTGTGCTGACAGCTTGGAGCCTGGAGCTCGCTTCAGATTCTGTGTCTCCCTGTCTCTCAGCCCCTCCCCTGCTCATGCTCTCTCTCTGTCTCTCAATAATGAAGAAATGTTAAAGAGTTCGTACCCTCTGGGAAGATGGTTTAGAGATGTGGCCAATAATAGATGGAAAGAGTTGTCCTGAAGGTTTCCTTAAGAATGGTCAGAGAAGCTGCCACAGAAACAGGTAAGCAAGCAGGTGCTTGTGACACACCCAGCAGTCAGCTTGCTTTCGTGAGGTTCACTCACCCACATGCTGGGGAATGCCTCCCGAGAGGGTGGTGGTCTACGGGGAGGGGTTAGGAGAGGAGAGGCTGGGAGCAGAGCGAGAGTTCAAAAACAGGTGAAGGTATCCACGGAGTTCAGGGCCCCTGCAGAAGAGGAGGAGGAGGCCACAGGGGGAGGAGGAGACCTCTGATGGGGCACAGTGGGGCGTGGATTGGAGCATGACTGCACCTGTGGTTGTCATCAGAGACAGTCCATCTTTGGGTGATGTCCGTGTAGGATGAGTCCAGCTGCAGGGTTGAGGTCACCTGGTTTGGTCAAGAAGTTGGCTAGTTTTACTATAGCTAATATGTGGAAACAACCCGAGTGTCCACCGATGGATGAATGGATAAACACACCGTGTCCCATTCACACAATAGAACATTATTCCGCCTTAAAAAAAGGAAGTTCTGACACCTGCTGCAACATGGATGAACCTTATAAGACATTAGAAGAACTGAAGTAAGCCAATCTCAAAAAGACAATTACTGCATGAGTTCATATATATGAGGCACCATGAGTAGTCAAATTCATATAAATAGAAAGAATATGGTAGTACCAGGGGCTGGGGGAGGGGAGAATCAGGAGTTTTTGTTTCACAAGGACAGAGTTTCAGTTTTACAAGATGCAGACAGTTCTAATGATGGACAATGGTGTTGGCTGCACCATGATATGAATGTATTTCGTACCATTGACCTTTCCATTTAAAAATGGTTAAGATGGTAAATTTTATGTTCTGTATCTTTCAACCCAACAGGAAAAAAAAGGAAAAAAAAAAAAGAAGTTGGTTACAACCAGGTCAAGGAGCTCCCTGGGCTGATAATGGCCTTGAGCTGAACACTGGGATCGAGAGGCAGCTGTTAGTCTGGAAGTCATGGGTCTGTGTCTGTAGCTGGGGTGGTGATTGCAGTGGGAAACAGAGGGGCCGCTACTGGGAATGATGTCATCCCAAAGGCAAAGGCACCTTTGCCCCATGTGAGAGGTTCCAGTGGCTTTTCATTCTACTTTATTTTTTTTAAATGTTTATTTTTGAGAGAGAGAGAAAGAGAATGAGAGAGAGAGAGAGAGAACAAGCAGGGGAGGGGTAGAGAGAGAGGGAACAGAGGATCCGAAGTAGGTTCCTTGTTGACAGCAGAGAGGCTCGAACTCATGAACCACAAGATCATGACCTGAGCCGAAGTCAGACACTTAACCGACTGGCCCTCATTCCACTTCAAATTAAAACTGTAATGTTTATCTATTTGTGAATATGCAGGTATTAACCAAAAAATCCAGTTGATTTGCCTAAGGGTATTATTGACAGAGTTCAGCTGATTAGATTTAATGATAATTTAGAGCCACAGAACTTTCATTCAGTCAGGAATTCAAGGATGCCAGAAATTATGTTGAATCAAACGTTCAGCTTTTGTCCTTCCAACACCAAGGTCAGAGCTAAGTGGTAGAATATGATTTAGCAGAAAGACAAAGTACAAACTTAGTCGTTCAGTTTTCATTATACCATAACAGACTAAAGTTCGTATTTTCTTGGTCAGTTTTTTTTCCAGAGTTTTTCCCTTTCCACTTTGATTTGCTTTGTTTTAAAAAATAGATTCTGGAGGGACGCCTGGGTGGCTCAGTTGGTTAAACTTCCGACTTTGGCTCAGGTCATGATCTTACGGTTTGTGAGTTCCAGCCCCGCATCAGGCTGTGTTCTGACAGCTCAGAGATTGGAGCCTGCTTCGGATTCTGTGTCTCCCTCTCTCTCTGCCCCTCCCGCACTCATGCTGTCTCCCTCTCTCTCTCTCAAAAAGAAATGAACATTAAAAAAAGTAAAAACAAAAAAAGATTCTGGGGTGCCTGGGTGGCTGGCTCAGTGGGTTGAGCGTCTGACTTCAGCTCAGGTTGATTTTGAGGTTGGTGAGTTTGAGCCCCACGTTAGGCCCTGTGCTGACACCTCAGAGCCTGGAGCCTCTTTCAGATTCTGTGTCTCCCCCTCTCTCTCTACCCCTCCCCCGCTCATGCTCTTTCTTTGACTCTCAAAAAATAAGTAAACGTAAAACATTTTTTAAATAGATTTTATGTTTTAGAGCAGTTTTAGGTTCACAGCAAAATTGAACAGAGGTAGAGTTCCCATGTATCCCCTGCCCACCCAGCCTCCCCCACTATCAACATCCCCCACTAAGAGGGACAACTTTTATAATGATAGACCCACACTGACCCATCATTATCACCCAGAGTCCACAGTTTACATTAAGGCTCATTGTTTTTGTTTTTGTTTTTTTTTAGATTTTATTTTTAAATCATCTCTATACCCAAAGTGGGGCTTGAACCCACAACCCCAAGATTAAGACTTACGCACTCTACCGACTGAGTCAACCAGGTAGGTGTCCCAGTGGCTCGCTCTTGGTGTTGTACATTCTAATGGTATGGACAAATGTATAACATGACATGTATTTGCCATTATAGAGAAATAATATCATATAGATGATATGGAATATTTTACACTGACTTAAAAATCTTCTGGGTTCCAGCTATTTATCCTCCCTCCCCCTAACCCCTGGCAACTGCCGATCTTTTCATTGTCTCCATAGTTTTGCCCTTTCCAGGATGTCTTACACTTGGAATCATATAGTGTGTAGCCTTTTCAGATTGGGTTATTTCATTTATTATTATATAATATAATTGCATATTTAGTAATATGCAATTTAATGTGCTTCCATGTCTTTTCATGGCTTGGTAGCTCCTTTTTTTTTTTTTTTTTTTTTGCACTGAATAATATTCCATTGTTTGGATGGACCACAGTTTATCCATTCACCTACTGAAGGACATCTTGGTTGCTTCTCGTGGCTTTTTATTAATGGTCTGACATGCATTTTGAGAGGCGAGGTGTGAGCATGGGGTATTCATTCAAGAGACAATTACAGGCAGTTGGACAAATACACGTGCTCCCTTTTCTCAGGGCAACTCCCTAGTGAATTTAGAACAACCAGTAGGACTGCCTACAAACTGCAAAGACTAGGATGTGCAAATGGAACGATGGTGCCATCTAGTGGTTGGTTGTGGCAGCAGAGCGAAGAGCCCAAATAAGGGAGGGTGACAGAGCCCAGCTGCTCTGGTGTTGTCAGATGAGGCCCACCCAATGAGATTCAGGGTCCTAGGCCCAGATTATTCCCCAAAGTAGACATAGCCTGGTGAGAAAAGCCAGAAGGCCTGGTGATAGCTTTATACCATGTGGGTGCTGGATAGCTTGAGACATTGGCCAGACTGATCTATATGGGTATAGTGGGGACCAGTTGATGTGTAAGAATTTTACTAAGACACAGGGCCCTGACCCTTATTTGGGATAATATCCCATCTTCCCTCCATGTTCTATGTAATAGTGTTCACTGAATCTCCCTCCCCTCAAGGTTCTGCAAACACAGGAGTGGCTACCCCATAGGTAGTCAGATAATGGAGTGCTGTGTCCCTTCAAAAGTCAATGTGCGCTTGGGTGGCTTAGTTGAACATCTGTCTCTTGATTTCGGCTCAGGTCATGATCCCAGGGTTGTGCGCATCGAGCCCTGAGCTGGGCGTGGAGCCTGCTTAAGGTTCTTTCTCTCTCTCTCTCTCTCTCTCCCTCCCTCCCTCTACTCCTTCCCTCCACCTCTAAAAAAAAAAAAAAAAGTGAATGTGCACAATCATAAGAAGGGAAACTCTGACTTGTGCTACAACGTGGATGAACCCCAAAGACATTATGCTAAATGAGAGAAGCCAGACACAAAAGGGGCAAATTCAGAGATAGAAAGTCGAACAGAGGTTGCCAGAGGCTGGGGGCAGTGGTGTTTAATGTGCACAGACTTTCAATTGTGCAAGATGAAAAAGTTCTGGAAGCATAGCGGTGATGGTTTTCACAACAATATGAATGTACTTAATCCCGCTGAATTGTACACTTAAAAATGGTTAAAATTTAAACTTTATATTATCTGTATTTTGTCACAATTTTTAAAAAATATATAATATATAAAGGAACTAAAGAAACAAGTGAATATGAGCAGTATCCAAGAGCCTATTGGAAAAAGGGCTGTATTGACTAAATTCGGTAGGTTATAACAACAGAGTACTGGCCGGGGGAAGATTATCTGTGTTAGGGATAAGATCTTACTTGGCCACTACTTAGGGTCTCAGCAATTCACCATGAGGTACCATTTGTCCTTTTTGGGTTGAAAAACAGGCTAAATTGGGCTGCTAAATGGAGAAAGAGTGGGTATAATCACCTCTTCTCTTAATACACCTTGTGTAGTGGGTCTCATCCTTGAAGTGTCTGTTTTGATGGGTGTTGGGCCATATTAACAATTTTAGTGGCCCAGGCAAGACCTCAAGGTCCAATCTGGCAAGGCCAACAATAAGGGGCAATTTTTAAATTTTATTGCAATTAGAAGATCCATCCGATAATGGGAAATCCTGAAGGAAAGGAAGCCAGAACCACTGGAATAAGGTAGCTTGTTTGCCTTCTATTTTATGCACAATCATGCCTAAGCAGACACAGGGAGTTCCGCCTTAGCCAGGTCTTTTTGTCACTGAATAATGTTCCACTTTATGGATGTACCACGGCTTGTTTATCCATTTATGTATTTAAATTTTTTTTATGTGTTTCATTTATTTTGAGAGAGAGTGAGAAAAAGAGCATGAGTGGGTGAGGGGCAGAGAGAGGGAGAGAGAGAGAATCCTAAGCAGGCTCCACACTGTCAGCGAAGAGCCCAATGTGGGGCTCGATTTCACAAACCATGAGATCATGACCTGAGCCAAAATCAAGAGTTGAATGCTTAACCCACTGAGACACCAAGATGCCCCTCCCCAAATGTATATTTATTTATTATTTTTTGGAGGGGTGGGGCAGAGAGAGAGAGGGAGAGAGAGAATCCATGCAGGCTCCACACTGTCAGCACAGAGCCAAATGTGGGGCTTGATGTCATGACTATGAGATGAAGATCTGAGCCATAATCAAGAGTCAGACACTTAACTGACTGAGCCACTCAGGTGTCCCAATCAGTTTGGCAGTTTGTTTATTTGTTTTAAATTTATTTATTCTGAGAGAGAGAGAGAGAGAGAGAGAGAGAGAATCCCAAGCAGGCTCTGTGCTGTCAGTGCAGAGCCTGATGAGGGACTCGATCTCACAAACTGTGAGATCATGACCCGAGCTGAAACCTAGAGTCAGACACTTAACCAACTGAGCCAACAAGGCACTGAGAGTCCCACCTTTAAATTCAGTGGGGCCTTCATGGATCCAGTATCAATTAAGACCAAGAAGGTAGCTTGGTGTGTGCAGACCAACAGGCCACCATATTTGTATAGTACAATTGTCCCTGGTGGTGGTCAGAACTCAGGGGCTTGTCAAGACTGGAGTGATTGCCTGAGTTCAGGGGCTACAATGAGGGTACTACATCTTGAAAATTTGGGTTTGGAGAGAAAAGTTTGGATGTTCTTTATAACTTGTTTTAGGAGAGCTTGGAGCTCCTGGAGTCTTTATATATATATATATATATGTATATATATATATGTATATATATGTGTATATATATATACATATATATATATATACATATATATATATACACATATATATATATATATTCTTTTTTTTTAATTTTTAAGTGATCTCTACACCTAACATGGGGCTGGAACTCATAACCCTGAGATCAAAAGTCACATACTCTACTGACTGGCCAGCCAGGCACCCCATCTTAGGTTCTTGCCCAAATTCTGATTATTGAAGAAGCCTAGGTCGCAAATTGGTCAATACCAAGGGTGGTGGGGGGCAGTCATGGAAATTCTGAAATGTGGTCTTTCTTTGGTTGAGAGGTTTGGTGCTATGGGATGAGAAGACCAGGTCTTGGGCCTTCTTCAATAACTTGAGCTGCCTAGGGCCTCTTAAGAGTGGTCACTAACTTGACAACAGTTGCTCTGAGGCCTTAGAAACTATAGACCCTCTTCTGACAAATAAGTGCCAGGTGTCTGTCTTGAGAATCTTTCTTCTCCAGCATCTTTGGGATTGGTTCCCATTCCATTTTACCTGCCATACTTTTCCATCTCTACCTCCAACTGTAAACCATGGGTCCAGAGGAAATGTTTGCAGGCTATGGCCCAGGGGCCAAATCTGGCTTGTTACATGTTTTCATAAATAAAGTTGGACTGAAGCACGCGTGCGCGCGCGCGCACACACACACACACACACACACAGTGTCGGCTCAGGCCCTGCTAGAACTTCCAGTCCCTGGGGTCCTCACTAAAGTGTCCACTGAACTATGCCAGGTTGCTTCAGTAATTGACACTCCTCCCCTAAAGTACCCATTGAGTGAGAACATATACATCAATGTCTGTGGCAGTGGGGCAGACCATTTTCCAGGCCATAATCATCTGATGAAACAAGGGAAGTGCCAAGGTCATGGCCACAAACACTGGGGAGGGTGGACGGGTTTGGGGGTGTGTGTGTGTCATGAGATATTATGGACAATCAGGACATCTTGGCAGTGTTTAAAGTTAATTCAGAGCCAGTATAATGCAGGCACAAAAGCCAGTCAGTGCATCTTTCATGACCTAAATCCAAAATTGTTTCTTAAATGTTGAAATTCAGATGGAGCCAAATCACAGACCTCTGTTTCAGTTTCTCCTGTGGCAGGGAAACTGAAGGACTCCACAAAACCCAGCTTTTTGCTCCTTTTCCTGTTTCTATTCTTGCTGGAACCTGCACCCCCACTTGACACATGCCTCACAATGCAAATAGTGTATGTCCTTGTAAGGGACAAGAAGTTAATGATTTCTTTCGAACAGATAACATCTAAGGAAGTACCAGGTAAGAATGACCAAAGCCATCCTATGCTCATTCCAGACCACTGGGCCTACACATCTCATCACCAAGAACCTCTGGATCCAAGAAAAAACACCTGGCCCTGGTCTTTGTTCTAATTGGTTCCTGGATGCTTGAGAGGACATGTGCATTGGACTATGATCCTCAACAAAAAAACCCAGACCCTCCAAAAATACAAAACTCGTGCTCCTTTCCTTTCCTAGTTTCCCAGACCCTCTGTTTGTATCTCACCTCTTGCTGGCTTGTGTTTGATTTGCTACCTGCGTAAAGCCAAGGACCCTCTTGGCTGGTCTTGCAGGACACCTTCTGGGTCCCCAGCCCCAGCCCACCGGCATGTGGAGTGTGTGTGTGCAGTCTTAGGACATACTTCAGAGATATCCTGTATCTTTTATAGTTCCTTAAGGATGTGCTCATGGTTGTGGGTTCCCTCTTCCAGTCAATATCATCAGTATTAGGGCACTCCCTCCACCAACAGTGATTACTATCTTGTTGACTTTAGGGGCCCACGCCTATGTTAGGAGTGGAGATGCCCTTTAGCATAATTACTAAATGTTGGTCCATTTTACAATTATCCGCATTGGGTTATGGTGTCATCAGGCCCTTTAGAAATGCCCCAGGGTAAAACATTCAGGTCAAGTTTTGGTTTTTTTAGAATTTTTTTTTTTTAAAGCAGTTTTAGGTTCACAGCAAAAATGAGCAGAAAGTAGAGATTCCCATCTACCCCTGCCCCTCCCCAAAACAGCCTCCCCCACTATTAACATCCCCCCACCAGAGTGGGACATTAGTTACAATTGCTAAATCTATAGTGGTACATCATTATCATGCAAAGTCCAGAGTTTACAGCAGGATTCACCGTTGGAGGTGTGTACATTCTATGGATTTGGATAAATGTATAATGACAAGTATTCACCATTATAATACCATACAGAGTATTTTCACTCCCCTAAGTATCTTCTGTGTTCTGTCTGTTCATCCCCTACTCCCTGCTAATCCCTGGCAACCATTGGTAATTATTCTCTTCCCGTAGTTTTGCCTTTTCTAGAATGTCATGTGGTTGAAATCATACAGTAGTCTTTTCAGATTGGCTCTTTTCACTTAGTAATATGCATGTAAGTTTCCTCCATGTTTTTAAAAATGATTTTAATAGCTTATTTCTTTTTATTGCTGAATAGTGTTCCATTGTCTGAATGAACCACCGTTTATTTATCCATTCACCTACTGAAGGGCATCTTGGTTTCTTCCAAGTTTTAGCAATTATAAATAAAGGTGCCATAAACATGTGTGTGCACACTTTGGTTTGGACATAAGTTTTCAACTCCTTTGGGTAAATATCAAGGAAAGGAATGGAATTTTTGGATTGCAGAGTAAAAGTATGTTTAATTTTGTAAGAAACTGCCAAATTGTCTTCTAAAGTGGTTGAACCATTTTGCAACACCTCCTCACCAGCATTTGGTATTATCAGAGTTTTGGATTTTAGCCATTTTGACAGGTGTGTAGTTGTGTCTTACTGTTTTAATTTTCATTTCCCTGATAACATTATGTGGAGTGTCTTTTTATGTGCTTATTTGCCATTTGTATATCTTCTTTGGGGCAGAGAGGGAGGGAGACACAGAATCCAAAGCAGGCTCCAGGCTCTGAGCTGTCAGTGCAGAGCCCAACATGGGGCTTGAACCCATGAACTATGAGATCATGACATGAGCTGAAGTCGGATACATAACCGGCTGAGCCATCCAGGTGCCCCAGTCTCTGGCCCATTTTTACATCCAATTATTTGTGTTCTTACTGTTAAGTTTGAAGGGTTCATTATATATTTGGTACAACAATCTTTTTATCAGATGTGTCCTTTGCATATGTTTTCTTCCAGTCTGTGACTTGCCTTCTCATTCTCTTGAGAATGTCTTTCACAGAGCAGAAGTTTTCATTTAAATGAAATCCAGCTTACTACTTCTTTCTTTCATGGATAGTGCCTTGGGTGTTGAATCTAAAAAAAAGTCATTGCCAAATCCAAGTTCATCTAGGCTTTCATTGTTGTTTTCTTCCATGATTTTTGTAAGTTTTACATTTAAGTTTATAATCAATTTGAGTTAATTTTTGTGAAAGGTGTAAGTTCTGTGTCTATATTTTTGTTTGTTTGTTTTTGTATGTGGATGTCCAGTTGTCCAGTTGTTCCAGCACTGTTTGTTGAAAAGACTATCTTTGCTCCATTGTGCTGCCTTTGCTCCTTTGATCAGGTTGCTGTATTTATATGGGTTTATTTCTGGGCTTTTTTTTCCGTTCCACTGATCTACTTGTGTATTCTTTTGCTAGTACCACATTGTCTTGATTACTGTAGCTTTATGGTAAGTCTTGAAGTTGAGTAGTGTGAGTCCTCTGACTATTCTTCAATATTGTGTTGGGTATTCTAGGTTTTTGCCTTTCCGTATAAATATCAGAATCAACTTGTCAGTATTCACAAAATAACTTGCTGGGACTATGATTGGGATTGCATTGAATCTATAGATCAAGTTAGGAAGAACTGACATGTTAACAACATTGCATTTTCCTATCCATGAACATGGAATATCTCTCCATTAATTTTATTCTTCTTCGATCTCTTTATCAGAATTTTTTGTTTTCCTCATATAGATCTTGCACCTATTTTGTTAGATTTATGCCAACTATCTCATTTGGGAGACACTGATGTAAATAGTACTGTGCTTTCAATGTTATATTTCATTTTTTTCAATGCTGTGATGTAGGAAAGGGACCCACTTTTGTATATTAACCCAATATCCTGCAACCTTGCTTATCAGTTCCAGAACTTCCAGTACAATGTTGAAAAGGAGTGGTGAGAGGGGACATATGCTCCTAACTCTTCAGGATGGTCCCCTGTTACATCCTGATCAAAAGGCTCACTGGAAACATTATGTCCTGCTTTCCCTACAAAATGCTAAGTCTAGGGGCGCCTGAGTGGCTCAGTTGGTTAAGCATCCGACTTTAGCTTAGGTCATGTTCTCATGGTCTGTGGGTTCAAGTCCCGCATTGGGCTCTGTGCTGGTTGCTCAGAGCTTGGAGCCTGCTTTGGATTCTGTGTCCCCGCCCCCCTCTCTGCCCCTTCCCTGCTTGTGCTCTATCTCTATCTCTCAAAAATAAGTAAATGTTAAAAAAAAATTTTTTTTTAAATGCTAAGTCTAAGATTTAGAGATTATTTGTTTTATGCCTCTAAACTCCCCCTCTGTTACTCCCACACTTCCTCTCTTATTTTGACTTGCACTTTCTGCATTTGGAGCTTAAATAAAACCTTTGAGTTCCTGTCTCTAGACAATTCATACCAATATTGCTCCCATATACCCAGCATACTCCATTCTTGCCAACTGCCTTTATTCTAATGACCACATTGGGGGTTTTTGGTATTATCTTAGGGGCCAAAAGGCTAGACAACAAAATACAGCATTGATGCCAACCAGGAAGTGTCAAAAAGTAATATCCAAATAAGATTAAAACTTCTGTGGCCATTGAAGCCCTAAAAGGGTCACCATTTTGTGGTGGCCACAGTGGCTGAAACTCACCCAGAACTAGACCATCGACTGACCATCCCAAGGGTGTTTGCTCCCTTGGGGGCACTTCTTGCTTCACCTGTATAAGCAATTCAGGTAAATTTTCTCAGTGTGCCAGCAAGAGAGACAAGATGTTGAGGATGTTAATAACATCACTCAGATATTTGAGCAAATGACGAGAACACCCACTGACATTTCTCCTGGCTGTGAATATACATATTCTTCCCAGGCCTTCTCATTCTCACCATAGTTTTCTGCATAATGTTATGGCTCTTAATATTTATATTCAAGCAAATTCAGCCTCAATAAATGAGAAATTACATGTGTAGTCATCAACAGTCACAACAGTTCACCGTGTGTTTTTTCTAATACCACCAATATATGAACTTAATTCTGATACTATCTACCTGGAAATAGTGTCAGATCCCACAGGTTAAGGACTTGGTCCTATGAGGGGGCTCAGTCTCAGTCCCCACCCTTATTTCAGATGCCAATCACAAGTCCAGTTATTACCTAGGCTTCTAACCAAGATTGCCACAACCTGTTCCCTGGGTTGGGTTAATTTGCTAGAGTGGCTTATAAGACTCAGAAAAATAGCTTATTTACTAGATCGCTGGTTTGTTACATGGGATTCCATTGTATAATAGCACTCTGGACTCTGATTACTGGTTTATTATAGAAGGATATAACTCAGGACCTGCAAGATGGAAGAGATACGTAAGGCAAGGTCTAGGGCAAGGGCATGGAGCCTCCATGTTCTCTGAATGTGCCATTCTCCCTGAATCCCCATGTCTTCACCACCTGGAATCTCTCTGAATCCTGTCCTTTTAGGTTTTTATGGAAGCTTTATTATTTAGGCACGATTGGTTAAATCATTGGCCACTGGGGATTGAACACAATCTCCAGGCCCTCTCTCCTCTCTGGAGGTTGGGAGCTGGGACTGAAAGTCCCAACCCTGTAGTCATATGGTTGGTCCCCTTGGCAACCAGCTCCCATCTTTAGATGCTTCTAAAAGTCATCTCAAAAACATAACAAAAGATACCTTTATGGTTTTCGTCTCTTGGGAAATTCCTAAAAACCCAGTTTTAGGAGCCTTGTACCTGGAATGGGGACAAGGACCAAATATGTATTTCTTATTACAAATCAGAGTATTACAGGGGCACCTGGGTGGCTCAGTTGGTTAAGCGTCCGCTGCGACTCAGGTCATGATCTCGTGGCTTGTGACTTCTAGCCCTGCGTTGGGGCTCTGTGCTGACAGCTCAGAGCCTGAAGCCTACTTCAGATTCTGTGTCTTCATCTCTCTCTGCCCCTCCCCTGCTTGCGTATGCATGCTGTCTCTCTCTCTCTCTGAAAAATGAATAAACATTAAAAACATTAAAAAAACCAAATCACAGTATTACACTCAAGGGTGAATTGAAAGAGTCTGACTCTCATTTTTGATGTTTTACTGCGGACAGCAATCAAGACTAACCTTCCCTCTGTTCTACATCAGGGCAGCTGATACAAAAGTCCACTTGTTCCCTGTTGCACCTGTGGAACATTAAACCTTGCGAGCATTCAGCCTTCACTTGGGAACTTGCCCTACTTCCACCCCAGGCCAATATGAAGGCCCTATGCACCCTTGGTGGGAACTGCTTGTGCTTATCTGCTCTTAAGCTTTCTTTCAAATGTTCCTGTTGTAATGTCATCAGTATCCGTATCTGGCCTGTTGATTAGAGGTGAGTCCATCACATTTTTGTGGGTGACCACAAAATAATGCCTCATAGTTGGAATGGTTTGGGCTGGGACCACCACCTTCTTAGATCTTTCTTCTCATGTTCATGGTCATGGAGTACATACCCTATGTGGGATCCTCCCACTGAGTCTTTCTTTTAATAGATTTATGACCTGAGTCGCATTTGGGTAAAGAGTACAGATTGGGGCCCTTCTTATCAGATTGTATTGAGGGGGGTTTCAATTCTAGTATAAGGGGTCAAGGGAAGATCTCTTAATCTGTTGAGCATTGTTTGTATGTCTCAACCAGGCAGTGACTCCCATCCTACAGGGCAATGAAGAGAAAACTGATACCCTGTGCAATACAGGACCATTAGGATGAGGACCAGCAGTCACCAGGTGATGTGCTAAGGGCCACAGTCTTAAGAGCAGATGGCTCACTGGGACCTTTTGAAGCCTAAATGTCTTTGCACCTACTATCCTGGGATCTTGATTTTTAGCATAATAGGTGAAAATGTGCAAGGTGTTCCATGGCACATGCTCTTTGGAAAGAGGCCCCAAATGTTTTACCTGGACTCTCCTAAAGGCCAGAGGATACCTGGGCAGGAAAGGATTCACTCAGCTGGCCTGGGTTGCTCAGACTCTGCACATTCCAAAGAAAGGCCTGTCTTTAGATCACCTCTGAGCCCATAGACTATTCTGTGGGTAAGAGTGTTTGTGTAGGCCTGAGGCCTTGAGCTGTGTTTCCCAATTTGACCAGAAAAGTCTATCCCAAGAATGTGATTTATTGTGAAAGTGTGTTTTTGCTCTACACTGGGAGGGGAAGGTGGGAGCTGGAGTCAGAGAGGCTGGAGTCAGTCATGTGAGTGCTATGTGCCCATGTGACTACCCCCCCAGTAAAAACCCTTGACAGCAAGTCTTGCTGTGCTTCCCTATTTGGCAGCCTTTGCCCCTGTTGTCACATGTTGCTGGGAGATAAGAATGTTCCATGCAATTCCACTGCAAGAGGACACCAGGGAGCATGTGCCTGGTATCTCCTGGATGTGGCCCCTGTGTGCATTTTTCCTTTGCATGGATTTGAATCTGTATACTTTCATGGTAATAAATTGCAATCGGTTATGAGTCTTGTGAGTCCTTCTTTTGTATCAAGACTGTGGGTGGTCTTGGGGTCCCTGACACAACACCATAACTTGGAGATCATTGCAAATGGACCCACAGTGATTATGAGTCTTCTGCAGTACAGCTACAGATAAACACGCTAAAGGGCATGTCTGCTCCCAGATTCAACCCAGGGACAATAAAGCCAGTAAGGTGGTAATCACCATTGAGTGGGCCCTAATAGTGATACTATTGATTGGACTTCCTGCAGGAAGATGCAACCTACCAAGGGCAGTGGAGAGGAGCCCCCTGAGTACACCCCATAACCACCCCCAAAATGATTCCACCATGGGAGGAAACAAATGGAAACAGACATCTCCAACTTGACTCAATTGGAAATTTAAAATTTTATTGAAAGGATTTACACAATTAGAATATGCAAAGTGCACCAGTTGGCTTTTGTGCCTAAGTGATACTGGCTTGGAATTAACTTTAACTTTGGCTGAGATGTGCAGATTGTCCTGCAAATCTATTGTCTCCAATGAGTAATTATGGGCCCACTGACTTATGGAAATGGATGTGAAATTTCAGTCTGCCCCAGCACTCATAGGCATGAGAAAGGCATCCTTTTCTTGCTCCAGCAGGTATTCATGGCATGAAAAATAACCCACCCTAATTCTAACCCTACCTTCTATCCCAACCTATCCTAACCCTCACCCTATACCCAACCCCTCAAGCACAACCTGCACTGCAACCCTAACTGGGGTCTCACATAACTTTGTACTGCCCCCATCCTGACTACCACAACTGCTTTGACTTCTGGGCTAGGCAAGGTGCCAAGAATCCTGACTCTGCCCTCTGCCCTTCTGCCCTCCTGTCAGTTTGCAATCTCTTTGGCTCCTGCTGGCACTGCCTACCTGGGGGCAAACTGGCAAGGAGCGAGGCTTGCTGCCAGCCCCAGGTTGGAGGGGGTGGGCTTGGCTGGGACAGTGTGTACGCTCCTAGGCTCTCCCTATTTCTATTGGTCATGTCACAGCTTTTGTCAGGATAGGAACAACAGTGTCATTCTGGAGTAGTGCTAGAGGAAGAGCTATGGACCCTATATTTTACTGTTCAAAGTGGAAATTGCTCACTGTATTAATTACAGAAGTAGTGTCTGTCCTTTTAACAATTCAGAAGATTAAAAGTGAGTCCCAACTCAACATCTAGAAATTGGCAGCATCTGGTACATCTTGCAGACACCCTGTAAATTAGGGGATCTTCCATGGGCTCCATCTCAGCCACCATGTCATGTTCTTGGGGAGGCCCCACCTCTACTTCATCTTTTCCTTTTTCTTTTGAGCAAGTGGGAGAATGATCCGAGTAGTGGTATCTAGCCACTGCAAGGAGTGGGGTTTGGGGCAACCCTTCCTGCTGAGTGCGGGAGGAACTCCCATAACAGGTTGTTCACCACCAGGCAAAACCTGAATGAAATCTTGGGTTCACTGTGGGACAATTCTGCTTGTTGCACCCAAAGCCCTAGGAAAGTGAGTTCATATGTAGTAAATGTTAATGCACCCTTGGTGAACAGGGTTTATTTTAGTAACACAGAGATGGATATAATGTTAAAAAATCTTTTTGTAAATCCAGTGGTATCTCCAGAACAAGATAGGAAACCCATATAATGATTCTTGAGGTCTGCCAAGATGGTGTTTGGTAAAAATCAACATCCAGTCCTGATTTTTTGAAGTATTAGCGAGCTAGGCTTATAAAGACAGTTCATTAAAATGTGATAAACAAGCAGTCACGGCCATTTCACTATTAGGTGAAATGCCAGATCTGTCTCCCTTCAAGTCAAGATAAAGACCCAGATGCTGTGCCAGTAAGGAATGAAAACAACTGTGAGGAAGGACAGATGGACTAAATTGTTTATTCTTACACAACAAGAACTCAGGAAGTTGAATGCTGTTGGGGGCTGAAACAGCTGCTGAAAAATTTCATTCAAGGCCTAGGATCCTTCTATTTTTCCATTCCATTACGTGTGACTTTTGTCCTCAATTGTCTCATGGTCCCAAGATGGCTACTACACCTCCAAGCATTGCATCTAATTTCCAGACAGGAAGAAGGGGAGGAGGAAGGAATAGTTCTCCTATCAGGAAAGCAAAGACTTTCCCCAAATTTCTAGATTTCCATTTGAGCCTTGTTGTTCAGAATTGGGCCATGTGGTCACTGCAGCTACAACACAGTCTTTAGAGGCCAAAGCGTTTTGAGGTGAGACACATTGGTCTCCCAACCCAAACAGAGTCTGTCACAGATGACCACTGCCACCAACACTGACTGCTGCTCTAGAAGTGCTAGCCAACATGGGTTTTAAAAAGAAATGAAATAAAAGGCTATCTATACGAAAAGTAGAGGCAAGTTTTTTATTTCCAAGTTAAATGACAATTTACCTAGAAAGCCCAATACAATAAGTTGTTAGAGAACTAGAATAATTCAGTAAAGTTGCTAGATATAAAATAAATATACAATTATATTATATATAATATATATAATCAATAGTTGTCCTATATATAACAGAAAGGATTGATCTAGAAACCCCACAAAATTAGAATGAATTTAAGAATAAACATACGTATTGAACATATATGTAAGAATACCTATGAAGAAAACTATACAACTTTTCTGATGCTTAGAGGCAGATTTGAATGACTGCTGCTTTGATATGAAGATTATATATATATATAATCTATAGTAATTTTTCACAAACTAGTCAATTATAATCAAAATCCCAATGAGATGTGAAGGGGCAAGAAGAGGTTGAGCTCTGAGAAGAAGAATCCTGGGTTATCTCAAAGAATAGATTAAAAAAAAAAAAAACTTAAAAAAACACCTATTGAAAATAGTCCTGGTCCTACTACGCATTCAAGTGAATTATGAAGCTACAAACAGAAAAGTCTAAGGAACAGTAAGAATGCCATTCTAGAATGATTCGGGGACCTTGGAATTTACATCCCAAATAGATGGACTTCAGAGTTCTTGTTTTTTTTGTTTTTTGGACTTAAGAGTTTAATGCAAAATATGGAACCAAAAAAGGATTTAAAGAAGGAGCTTCCTAAGGACTAAGGAAAAATTTAAACAGGAAAACCAAAAAGATCCAGTTACACAGAATTTGAATATCTCTGTACATTAAAGATTCTGTTAACAAAGATAAAAATGTATGTGCCAAGGTGCTTTCTGCATGTCTGTGTGTATAAAAAACAAAGAATGGAATAGACAATTGATATGAAAAAAAAGGTAAAAAAACATGAGCCAGTAACATTCGCGATGTATCAAAATGGTAAATATAAAAAGTGAAGCTGATGCCAAGTGTGTGCAAGGAAGGGTGCACGCAGGGAAAGGGATGCTCCTGGTGCCCATGTGGGAGAATTAAGAATGTTGTGCTGGGTTTGACCTAGAAACAGTTGTGCAATGTTTGTAACTTGTGCCTGTGAACTCCACTTCTCACAATTTATTCTGGGGAAATAACCAAAGGGCAAAACAGGTTTATTTCCAGAATTATTTATAGGTACAGGTAATGTCGATGTTCAACAATAAAGGAACAGATCGATCATGACACAATGATAAGACAGAGAAAGACACAGCCATCAATAATGTTTCTGAAAAACAATTCTGTAATGTGGAAAATGTTCATCATAAAACATTAAATGGAAAAGGATAGAAATAACATGCAAAATATGAATCCAGTTTTGTTCTAAAAGAAAAAGCATATTATATGTGCCCAGAAAAAAAAAAAAAACAACAGAAGTAAATGTACCTCCAGCAATGGCTGATGAGCTGATACTGAGTGTATTTTTATTCTTGCAATTTTTTGACTTTTTCCCCCAAATGTCTTCAGTATATACGTATTGCTCATATAATCAGGAAGAAAAGTTTATACGCAAATAAAAGAAAAACATCAAGTCTCCAATGAAAAGAGGTAGAAAGGGCATATTCAAATCATTTTCAAGACAAAAGACCAAGATTCCAAATGTGTTCAATATTCGGCCTCTTTAGTTACAGAGGCGCCAAGTAAAGGGATAATAAGGTACCACTTGGCTGAGTCCACAGGCGCACTGCAGGGCCACCAGCAGGCACAGTGTGCGGGGCCCCAAAGAGATTTTTTTGTTTGAAGTTCTTTTGAAATAAGGAGAAAAAATGGGTATAATGATGAACCAAGCACAGATTGTATTTGTCTTTTACAAATGTGGCTGTAAAATAGAACTCTTCCTATTTGTCACAGAAGGGTCCATAACTGCCACAATGTGGCCCTGGGGACTGCATAATGGGAGGCTGGCTTGACTACACTCTGGAGGGATGTGGTGAAGCAGCAGGCGCCCAGAAGCATCGCTGTGTTGTCACTGTGCCTGAACGAAGACCGTGTGGACACCCAGCTTTGAAAAGGGAGTCCCGTCCCTGGAGATGGCTGGGCAGGGGACATTCCTACTTGACCACTACTGCTGATGGATTTCTTCATAATGAAATGGTCTTACTTTACACACCACCAAAAACATACAAAAATGGTGATTCTTGAGGCTGTTCCTTTACCTCAAAAATTTCACTTTTAGAAATCTAAGAAAATGCTAAAAGAACTATAATGCAAAAAAATGCTCTAAGGGGAGCCTGGCTGGCTCAGTCAGTGGAGCATGTGACTCCTGATCTCAGGGTTGTGAGTTCAAGCCCCACATTAGCTGTAGAGATCACTTAAAAATAAAATCTTTTTTTTCCCCTAAGTTTATTTATTTATCTATCTATTTATTTATTTATAAATGTTTATTCATTTTTGAGAGAGAGGTAGAGCATGAGTGGGGAGGGGACAGAGAGAGAGAGGGAGACACAGAATCTGAGCAGGCTCCAGGCTCTGAGCTGTCAGCATACAGCCCAATGCAGGGCTTGAACCCACAAACTGTGAGATCATGACCTGAGCCGAAGTCAGATGCTTAACTGACTGAGCCACCCAGGTGCTCCTTAAGTTTATTTTGAGAGAGAGAGGGAGAGAGGGAGAGTGTGGGTGTGCACGGTGGAGGGGCAGAGAGAGAAGGAGAGACAGAATCTCAAGCAGGCTCTGTGCTGTCAGTGCAGAGCCTGATGCAGAGCTCAGTGCCACGACTGTGAGATCATGATCTGAGCCAAAATCAGGAGTCAGACACTTAACTGAGCCACCTAGGCACCCCAAAAATAAAATCTTAAAAAACAGAACCAAACAAAACCCAAAAAGATGCTCTATGAAGAATAGTTTATAACTGTGAAATGATTTATAATAGTGAAAACATGGAAATAACTACAACATCCAATAAAAGAATATTTAATAGAACATTATGCCTCCATTTAAAACACATGTAACTCCAAGGACAGTGCAGTTACTTGGGAAAAAATTCTGCTATGCAGTAGGTGGGAAAAAAAGATTAAAGTGATATATACACTATGTTTGCAGTAACGTAAAAATCCACTCTGAAACAAGCAGAAGGTAATGTATCAAAGTGCGAAATGCAGTTTTATTAGCAATTATGGGAGTCTTTTCCTTAATTCCACATTTCCCGAAATGTGGTCATTTTGTTGCCATAATTTAAAAAGTATACTAAAAAGCATTTCATAAACTATAGCTCTCTCTATAAACATAAAGTATTATCACTGAGAAAGCAGCTTGGATTTGCTTAGGACTGCGTGGAATAAACATTAATTCCAGATGAACGCCGTCCACCTCTGAAGAGAGCAGGGGGACAGGTCCCCTCAGAGGGGCTCCTCCCACAGGGCTGAACCGGTGAGCAGAGGGAGGCCCTGCGGGCGGACTGGCCAGCCCGGGTGAAGGCGTGCTTCTAGACACATCTATCCCCAACACCACACCCTGGATGAACGCCGGGCACCAGCCTGTGTGCTCACCATTTCCCACCAGGACGAAGCTGGTGTGTCAGGACCTGGCTACGCTGATGCTGGGCCATATGCTTCTGAGATGGAGGTGCTGTCACCAGCAGTAGAGCTGCTTCAATGAAGCCAGGCCGGGAAATCTGCCTTTTCCCAAACCCCCACCAGTGAAGATTATTCTCCTCTCCCAGAACAGAATAATGTTCACTTGGAAAGAATAGCGTTCATACTTACTCTGTTTGTTTCTATTATTACCATTATTATTATTCTAAACATAACAGCATACAAAGGAAATAAATTCCTGATCGAAATCATGCCAGGAGCCGGTCCCAAGGACACAATGATCAATATACCTTGTTTTTGTCCTCAGGTAAGACCTACTCCCAGGTCGGTGACTTGTAAGCCCAAGGAAAGCAGGACGACGGGACATCCTCAAATGGCCCTCACGTCTTCCCTCCTATAGGGCAGCCCTTCCCAGGGTGGTGCCGACCGCTCAGAGAGGTGTCCCAGCACGTGGGGAGATGGGCACAGGCGGCAGGGCCAGTCTTGTATCTGAGGCACGTGGATCTGAGCCGCAGTGCTTTCTGGGGAAGCAGCGAGGCTGATGACAACCAGCACGCCATGCTAATTTCCAGGTTTGCTGCCCAGCGGGAAAGTCCTGCTGGCCGAGGGCTGCACCACGCACAAGAGCTCTGCCACGTCCAGGGCGTTGAGTGGGTCCACACTGCTCACGCCCGTGCCCCCCGTGCCCAGCAGGCTGCCCGGCACGTAGTAGGTGCTCAGTAAGTGCTTGTTGAACTGAATGGCGAAGGGCTTCTCCTCGCTGTGTCGTCTCTGGTGTTCGGCAAGGTGGGCGCTCCAGCCGAACATTTCCCCACACTCATTACATCTGAACGACTTCTCCCCGGCGTGGACCTTCTGATGTTTGATGAGACAGTGATTCTGGCTGAAGGCCTTGCCGCACTCGCCGCACTTGTAGGGCTTCTCCCCGGTGTGGATGCGCTGGTGCACGATGAGGGACGAGTGGCAGCTGAAGGCCTTCCAGCAGCGGCTGCAGTCGAAGGGCTTCTCCCCGGTGTGGATGCGCTGGTGCACGATGAGGTAGGAGTGGGAGCTGAAGGCCTTGCCGCACTCATTGCACTTGAAGGGCTTCTCCCCGCTGTGGATGCGCTGGTGCACCACCAGGTACGAGTGGCAGCTGAATGCCTTGCCACACGCGCCACACTTGAAGGGCTTCTCCCCCGTGTGGATGCGCTGGTGCAGCGTGAGGCGTGAGCGGCTGTTGAAGGCCTTGTCGCAGTCACCGCATTTGAACGGCTTGTCCCCGTTGTGGATCTTCTCGTGCACAGTCAGGGACGAGTGGCAGGTGAAGGCCTTCCCACACGCGCCGCACTTGTAGGGCTTCTCGCCCGTGTGGATGCGCTGGTGGCGCGTCAAGTGCGTCCTCTGGTTGAAAGCCTTCCCGCACGCGCCACACTGGTAGGGCTTCTCGCCTGTGTGCACGCGCAAGTGCATGTTGAGCAGCGAGCTGCAGCTGAAGGCCTTCTCGCAGGCGCTGCACTTGTAGGGCCGCTCGCCTGTGTGGATCCTGTGATGCACATTCAGCGACGAGTGGCAGCTGAAGGCCTTGCCGCACTCGCCGCAGAAGAAGGGCTTCTCGCCGGTGTGGATGCGCTGATGCTCGATGAGGTTGGTGCTCCAGGTGAAGGCCTTGCCGCACTCATGGCATTTGTAGGCTTTCTCTCGGGCGTGCCACCGCCGGTGCAGGGTCAAGGACGAGCTCTGGCGGAAGGCTTTTCCGCATTCGCTGCACACGAAGAGGCCATCCCCAGAGGCCGCCGCCCGCCTCCTGCTTGGGGCCAGGTGTTCACTGTGATCACCGGACTTGCACGGGCCTCTCCCTGCGCCTGCTCTCCGGTGCTTCGTGGCCGCCTCACCAGACCGGAAGCCCTCGGTGGACCCATCAGGAGGGTCTGCTTCTTCAGGAATGTTCTGGGGGGTGAAGAGGGTACGCCCAGAGGGGAAATCCTTCTCAGACACCTCATGGCCCTGCTGGTGCCTCTCCAGGGAAATGTCCCGGCAGCTGGTGGGCGCTGGCCTCTGCAGTGTGGCCTCACCCCTCACCAGAGAGGCTGCCGGATGCTCTCGAGCCCACCCATTGCCCAGACCGGGGCTGTGGATGCTAGACTTTACCAGTGGCTCAGTGATGGGCTCCTGGTAAGGCTCTTCCTTGTGAACACCCTGCCGTTGACACGACTCATCCTTCACCTCATGCCCAGGCTCCCCTTCTGTAAGAAACAGAAAATGCAATCTTCCATAAGCACGCGGAGAACTGGCACTAGAACTCAGGCTGTGGTCTGCCGGGGGTTCGGGTGAGCACAGAGAAGAGAGGAGAGGCCAACAGCCAGAGCACGCCAAGGCTCGGGGCATGCATCTCGGGTGAGATGGGTGCAAGCCCACAAGAGACGGGGCAGAGGAAGATGGAGATGGGAAATTCCAAATAGAGCCAGGGACCCAGGAAAGGGGCAGGGCTCACGGGGTCTGGCGGTTGGACATGATTCACTTATCGAAACATCGACTGCTGTATGTATGTACATCTCTGATGTACGTACATCTCTTTAAAAGCTAAATCAGTCTCCTGTCAGCCTCACATGCCAGGGGGATGATCTCCATTGGAGCCACCTCTGCGAACCTTGATCCCCCTCCCTTCCCAACCCAAGGCTGACTCTGCCTTCTTCTCGGTGAGTGAAGCCCCGGTTCCACACACTCCCTGCCCCCTGTCCATTTGCCACTTGTTGAATGTTTCCAGAGATGTGGACATTATTTCTGTCTCTCGCTAGTAGAAGGCAGAGGTTTTGCCTGTTTTGCTTACCGCTGAATTTCCAGCACAGTTGCCCACACACAGTTGGTGTTCAACGTTATGTGTTGAAGGAAGGAAGCAGGACCACACGGGGACGGGGGTGTGAGCACTGAGGCAAGGGTCTGTACATCCTTCCATTGTGTTCCCTGCTCACCTGGACAAGCCCCTCCAGGGGCTTCTCTGGGCATCCACCACGGCTCCTCGCCTCGTTCCAAGTGGGAGATCACATCTGGCTTGCAGACTGGGGGTCCTGTTTGTAGGGAGGAAGTGGTGTGTGTGGTTCTGAGTGCTGTGACTCCCCACAGCAGGACAGCCCAGCACTAAGAGGTGTGCGCCATCCCCGGGGACGGGGGTCTCACATGCAGAACCTCAAATGAAGCATGTACTCTGAGGACCCCGTGGGTACTAATGTTCCCCTCTCTATCTCCCTTGGAAAGCTCCAGGGCAGGCTGGGCTCCCAGGCCCCCGTCCATCTCCTCCCTCTCTTCTGGCCCCCACCCTGGGACCAGCCCCACCTCCAGGCAAGGATGTTGGCAGTTACCATGCACTGCCCAGGCCCAGCATGAGTGCAGAGACCACATCTCCTGCATCTGGGCCTGGCACCGAAGGGAGGCTTGGGAATACCTATTGGCATGGCAGAATGCCCAGACTGCAGGCTGAGCTTGAGGAGCTATCTTACCCAGGGCAAGAAGGTTCTGGTAGTTCTCCAGCATCACGTCACGGTACAAGGCCCTCTGAGGGGAGTCTAGCTGGCCCCACTCCTCCTGTGTGAAGTCCACAGCCACATCCTTGAAAGTCACCGATTCCTGGAATGACACACACATTCTCATTCACTCAGGACAGGAGTGATTCAGACTTCGTTCATGGTTCCAAGGGAGCCACATGTCGACTCAGGACCTTAGGAATGAAGGGTTAACCTTGGGTGACCTTCTCTTGAGTATGGAAGGTTGTGCTGTAGATGCCATCTATCTACAGCCCAACATACACACCATGTCTGAACCAGGAATGGCCATGCAGACCCTGGCCTTCTGGACTGGGAGGGCCAAGCTAACTGGCCAGCCCTGGTGCAGGTGCCTCAGTGGGCTGGAGGCTGCTGTAAGTTCTGGGTAAGATGCTATGCTTCCCAGGCTTAAGAATGTCAAGCTTAAGAACTTGAAAGACTAGTACAAAGAACCCAGAAGCCCTATTCAAATCTCACCATTGCAAAAGGACCCTACTTTGGGCAGGAAGCCATTATTACACCCTAAGGAAGTAAACTCTACTTATAAGCATAGGCCCAAAGGACCAAGGGAGCCACTTTGTGTTCTGCCTGCCTGCCTCCCACACCTTCCCACCAGACCCCTGTTCCCCTGTCCTCCCTCAGCTCATGTCCTGACCTGTTCCCACTCTCCCCAACAGTGGTCACTGACATGTGCAGGCACTCCTGTTCTAGAACCCCAGGCTCCTCTGCTGCCTGGGGCTCCTCACCAGCTCTGGAGCCTCCAGGCTGCCATCCCCAATGTTCCTCTAGCTCTTCACGCTCCAATTCCACTCTGCATCCCCCTTGATAGCAGTATATAAGCTCTCCAGACCCATCAGGGCGCTGACCTAAGGTGGCAAAGGTGTGTCTTTCTTCAAAGACACGGGTACTGTGGGATCTTGGCTTAAATCATAGACAGGGCATTACATTAGACATAACAATGAAGAACAAACCAAGCAGGGGAGGCCTGACTCCCATCTTGTAAGTGTTTGCTGGGAGTGACTGGCATGCAACCAAGCTCCCAGGGGTCATCAGGTTTCTCTGGAAACCCTGGACCTGCATCAGCACCCATGGTCAGGCACCGTGGTACACAATGTCAGGCCCTGAGATGAGGCCTTCTGCCTACCAGGAGGTCAGGAAGAGTGGGGGCATCCTTAGGGACCACCAGAGCTTTGACCAACAGCTCTAAAAGTGGCTTATGCTTGGGGTGCCTGGGTGGCTCAGTCGGTTAAGCCTCTGACTTCGGCTCAGGTCATGATCTCACGGTCTATGAGTTTGAGCCCCGCTTTGGGCCCTGTGCTGTCAGTACAGAGCATGGAGCCTACTTTGGATTCTGTGTCTCCCTTTCTCTGCCCCTCCTCCATTCATGCTCTGTCTCTCAAAAAATGAATAGATGTTAAAAAAAATTTTTTTTAAAAAGTGGTTTATATTTTTAGACAGTTTTCACCATTGCTGTGGACAGAACTGTGTCCACCTGAAATCATATGTGGACACCCTCACTTCCAACATGACTGTATTTGGAGCCAGGGTCTCTTTAGTAGGTATCCGAGGTTACAAGGGGCCATAAGGGTGGGCCCTGATCTGACAAGCTTGGTGGCTGCATTTGAAGAGGACAAGAGATCTCTCTCCCTGCTGCGCATCCCGAGAAGCAAGAGCCAGGAAGAGAGCCTCAGCAAACCGGACCCTGCTGGCACCCTGATCTCAGACTTGCCGCCTCCAGAACTGTGTGAAAATACATTTCTGTTGTTTAAGCCGCCAAGTCAGTGGTATTTTGTTACGGCAGCCCGACTTCGGACAAACACCAACATAACACAGTAGGAAAGATAAAGCCACTCTTTATAACACACACAAAATGCAAGTCTCGGTGGGACAAGGATCTAAATGTGGGCGCTGCTGGGAGATAGTTCCCTAAATCCCTGGCTAGCATGACAGGAAACCCAGAAACCAGGAGGGGGCGATTTACGTTTCTTCCATGAAGGTTTACATTTTCTGCATGCAACACTGGCAAATCACTAAGAAGAAAGAAAAAAGAAAATGGGCATAGGGTTTAAGCAGACAATTCACAGAACACTGACAAATGACTAATAAGCACATGAGGAGACGCTCAGCTACACTAGATACACAGAAATGATTAATAAAATACCATTTCACACACAGCAGAGAGGCACAATGTTTAAAGTCTGAAAGGAAGTAGTGGGGGCAGGTCCGTGGGGAAACAGATGGTCTTACACCATTGGATAGATATCAGGGGGACGTCCATTTTGGAGAGCAAAACCTGCTCGACTTTCTCTAGTGAAGCCGAGAGTGTGTGTTCCCTGTGCCTCAGAAGTTCACTCTGAGATTCCTATCCAGCCCGAGTAACTGAGAAAACACTGGAAACATGCTGAACGCCCATTAACCGGTAGGGATGAATATACCACAGAAAACTGTGCAGCACTGAAAATGAACACGGCGGAGCAACTCATCCTGTGGGGAGCTCTTCAGAGCACAGTGTGGTGGGCACAAAAGCAGGCTGAGGGAAACCATGCCCAGTGTGATGCCTGACACGGTACCGTCTAGAACCACACACAGCACCGTGTGGAGTTTACAGATACTCAGATGTGCATCTTGCTCTACCGTCTGGCGGATGAGAGCACAGGCTCTAAGCCCAATGGCCTGGGTGGGCTACCCACTCTTGCCCTTCCTGGCTCTATGAATTGGGGGTGCCTCAGTTTCCTTGTCTGTTAACAGTACCTATGTCATTAATCACAGAGAGGACTGAATGAATTACTACTGTGTGTGAAGCACACACTCGAGTGCCTGGCAGATGGCAGGTACCCTTTGGTGTTTGCCGTTCGTCACCATCCTCTGATACTGTCACAGACTGAGGAGGGCAGGGGAAGAAGAAGATGGGGGGCCAGGGAGGATGCAAAAAAACCTCTTGCCTTTACCTGCAATATTTTACTTTTTTAAAGGATTTGGAACAAATATGACACAATTTAGTCATTAATTTTGCCAAGTAGGTACACAGAGGGTTGTTATTACTCTGCTTAAAGGTTTCAAAATTTTAAAAATAAGAAAAAGCCATTCAAGGAGGAAGAACTGCACATTTCCAATGGACATATAAAAAGAGTAATGATTTTTTTTTTTTCTTGGGTCAGGAAAACGTAGACTGAAACAAAATAATGTAACACTTCTTACCTATCAGGGGAGCACTAATTAAAACCTGGCATCCTGGCAATGAGGAAGCATTTTTGGTGGGAGTGGGAATTGTTCTACCCTTCTGGGTATTCACACTGTAGAAACAAAGTTTCTGCACATAAGGAAGCAAATGCAAGGCTGAGTATTGCCAGCACTGTACTTACCAGAAACCAACCAACCAAGGCATCAGGATGGTTGACTAAATTAGGGTAGGCGCCTACAGGCAGACCACGGAAAATAATGCAGCTATCCAAAGGTATGCGTTGTACATTATGCTAAGTGAAGGAAGCCAAAAAAGGCCACATATAGTATGATCCCACTTATATGAAATGCCCAGAATAAGCAAATACCGAGAGACGAAAAGCACATTAGTGGTTGCTGAGGGCTAGAGTGATAGCTAATGGATATAGGGCTTCTTTTGGGGGTGATAGAAATGTTCTAAAACTGACTACGGTTGACAGTTGCACTGCCTTGTGAATACACTCAAAACCACTGAATTGTACGCTTGAAAAGGACGGATTTTATGGTATGTGAATTATACGTCCATAAAAACAAAGGAAAGCACTGGAATGTGTACAGTCTGATCCCATTTTTAAAACAATATGGTTAAGCCCTATGTCTACGTATGCTGGAAGCTGCTCATGTGAACAAGGAAAGACATGTGGAAGAATAAGTATCAAAACTGAGGACACTGGTTGTCTTAAGGAAACGTGATTGTAGGGACAGGGAAAGGAGAAGATTATTAACTTTGTTACACAGCAAATATTGGTTTTGTAAATTAAAAAAAAAAATTACTTTTCAAAGAAGAAGGAAAAGCAAAGCAGGGCAGGGATTAGCAGTATGATTTTGGTCTGGCCACCCAGTTTCCTTGAGCCTGTTTTCCTGCAGCTAGGGAAAAGACTGGGAGCAGTGGGGCCTCCTGTGGCTGAAGAGAAAATAAAGCAGAGTGAAAGTATCCCAGTCTCAGGTACCAAGGAAAGGGCGCAGCGTCTGTCAGTCCCCGCTTGGCCATCTCCGGCCTCTCTGGCTGGGCACACCAAGAGGCTGGAGACCCTGCCCTGGCTCTATGAGAAGAGAACAAACAGCAGCACGTGCCGCGCCCAGAATCGTGTCAGGGATGTCTCCTGTCTCAAGCATTAGAGAAGGGGCAGGCCACAGCAGAGCACACTGGCGCCCAGAAATGGGGTGAGTTAGGCTCCAGCAGGGGGGTGTGTCCTGATACTTCACGCTCACGGAGCTCTGGCGTCATGGATGAGGAGCAGTGGGAGGTGTCGCTGTGGCCAGAGGATGAAGACACGTGCTCTGAGGTGCTGATGCCTGTGTTCTGCAGCAGGATGGACAGAGGGAAGGCAGGAGAGAGGGACAAGAACAGATTCTGCGTGTGGGCTGGCAGAGTGAAGAAGAAGCAGCCTGGTAAAAACTGCGTTTCATGTTCTGCTTCCAGACACAAAAAAGTAACAAGGACCAGGTTTGCCCTGTTCCCTCAGACAACTGCTAAACTGGGCAAAATGTATGAAACAATGATTGAATTCAAGACACTAGACGAGTTGCAGCTCAGAACAGACCTCTGACAGAAGGGAACAAAATGAGCCCCACAGCCACCCGATCTTCCCAGCTGGAAGCAGTTTCCAGACTAGAGTGTGGGGAGTGGTGACCCAGACAGAACCTGTGGTCTCACCAACTTGAAGGAGAACAGAGTTTAGGGTGTCCAGGTGATTAAAATTTCTAGGGCTACATGCCAGAGCAGAGGACCCAGAACTCTGGATCCACTTGAGACTGACTGAGGACCAATAGGCATGTGCCTGGGAGGAAACAACCCCAAACCAGGAAAAGAAACACCAGAAAGAAGTAGGTAGAACAATTATTAAAACTCACACAAGGTTGGGGGTAGTTTATGGTCTCACCAGCCAGAGTGGAATGCCCTCCTGCTGAATGGGCACCGAGAAAAGTCCATAGAAGAGAAGAGCTTCAGTGGTCTGACAAAATTAGCACAAGACTAAAGCCTTCTCTGGCTCCACCTTAACAAAACCTAAAGAGCAAGCCTTGAAAGATCCAACTAATACTAAGCAATGCCCGCCCAGAACAAATTCCAGAAATATTTAAGAATTCCAAAAAAAAGCCAACACTCAACAAAGTCAAATTCACTCTAGCATCTAGTAAAGCAACTAAAAGGAAAAAATAAGTTAACAAAATCAGAGAAATTAAGAGTATACTAAAATAGTATTTGTTTACCTCATAAGAATGCATAAAGGAGAAACAAACAAAAAAGACACAAGACCTATAGAAAACAAATAACAAAATGGCAGATGTAAATCCAGTCATAGCCATAATTATATTAAATATGAATGGTCTTTGGGGCACCTGGGTGGCTCGGTCGGTTGAGCATCTGACTTCGGCTCAGGTCATGATCTCACAGTCTGTGAGTTTGAGTCCCACGTTGGGCTCTGGGCTGACAGCTCAGAGCCTGGAGCCTGCTTCGGATTCTATGTCTCCCTCTCTCTGACCCTCCCCCGTTCATGCTCTGTCTCTGTCTCAAAAATAAATAAACATTAAAAAAATTAAAAAAAAAAAGAAATGTGAATGGTCTTAAGGTGCTTGGGTGGCTCATTCAGTTGTGTCTCACTCTTGATTTCAGCTCAGGTCATGATCTCATGGTTCGTGAAACTGAGCCACCACTCTGCACTGCAGGTGTGGTGCCTCCTTGGGATTCTCTCTCTCCTTCTCTCTCTGCCCTTCCCCTGCTTGCATATACACACTCCTTCTCTCTCAAAATAAATAAATAAACTTAAAGTAAACAAATAAATAAATGTGAATGGTCTTAATACTCCAATTAAAAATTAAAGATTGTCAAATCGAATTAAAAAATTAAGACCCAACTATATGTCAGCCACAGAAACCCACTTTAAAAACAAAGACAAGGGGCGCCTGGGTGGCGCAGTCGGTTAAGCGTCCGACTTCAGCCAGGTCACGATCTCGCGGTCCGTGAGTTTGAGCCCCGCGTCAGGCTCTGGGCTGATGGCTCGGAGCCTGGAGCCTGTTTCCCATTCTGTGTCTCCCTCTCTCTCTGCCCCTCCCCCGTTCATGCTCTGTCTCTCTCTGTCCCAAAAAATAAATAAAAAAAAAAAAACATTGAAAAAAAAAAAAAACAAAAAAAAAAACAAAAAAAAACAAAGACAAGGGGCGCCTGGGTGGCGCAGTCGGTTAAGCGTCCGACTTCAGCCAGGTCACGATCTCGCGGTCCGTGAGTTCGAGCCCCGCGTCAGGCTCTGGGCTGATGGCTCGGAGCCTGGAGCCTGTTTCCGATTCTGTGTCTCCCTCTCTCTCTGCCCCTCCCCCGTTCATGCTCTGTCTCTCTCTGTCCCAAAAATAAAAATAAAAATAAAAAATGTTGAAAAAAAAGGAAAAAAAAAAAATTAAATAAAAACAAAGACAAGGGCACGTGGGTGGCTTAGTCGGCTAAATGTCCGACTCTTGATTTCAGGTCAGGTCATGATTTCACGGTTCAGTTGGTGAGATCATACCCCGTGTTGGGCTTTATGCTGACAGTGTGGAGCCTGCTTGGGATTCTCTCTCCCCCTCTCTCTGCCCCTTCCTGGCTTGTGCGTGATCCTTCTCTCTCAAAATAAATAAATAAACATTAAAAAAACAAAGACAGATACACCACACATACACAATAAATAAAAATAAACATCAAATAAGAAAAAAAGAAAAACAAAGAAAAAGGTAGTTTAAAAGTAGAAGAATGGGAAAAGATATATCCTGCAAATACTAATCAAAAGAAAGCTGAAGTGGCTACATTAACATTAGACAAAGCAGATTTCAGAGCAAAGGACATCATCAGAGATAAAGAGAGATGTTACATAATAATCACTATGTGATTATGTAATGTTGTAATCATCACAACAGCAATTCATTAAAAGCTCACAACATTATAGGGGCGCCTGGGTGGCGCAGTCGGTTAAGCGTCCGACTTCAGCCAGGTCACGATCTCGCGGTCCGTGAGTTCGAGCCCCGCGTCAGGCTCTGGGCTGATGGCTCGGAGCCTGGAGCCTGTTTCCGATTCTGTGTCTCCCTCTCTCTCTGCCCCTCCCCCGTTCATGCTGTGTCTCTCTCTGTCCAAAAATAAATAAAAAACGTTGAAAAAAAAAAAAATTTAAAAAGCTCACAACATTATAGATGTACCTACCAAAAGAGCTTCAAAATACATAAAGCAAAAACCTGATAGAACTGAAAAGACAAATCCACAATTATACTTGGTAATTTCAACAATAATCTCTCTCAATAATTGATAGAACACATAAGCAAAAAATATGTAAGGATATAAAACAATTAACACATCATTCAACTTAATTAACATTCACATAACACTCTAGCTGACAAAAGCAGAAGACACATTCTTTTTAAGTGCATATAGAACATTTACCCATGGTAAACCACATTCTGAGCAATAAAATAAATCTTAGTAAATTTGAAAAAATTCAAATCATACAAAAGTTCCTTCTCTAACTACAACAGAATTAAACTAGAAATCAATAATAGAAAGATATCTGGAAAATCCTCTAAATATTGGGAAATTAAACAACACATTCCTAAATACCACATGGTTGGAAGAAGAAATCACAATGGAAACTGGAACTATTTTGAACTGAATACAAATGAAAATACAACATAAAGTTTGTGGGATGTAGCTAAGGTAGTGCTAAGAGGGAAATTTATAGCATTGGATGGTATATGAGAAAAGAAGGAAGGTGCCAAATCAATATCTGAGTTTCAACTTTAAGAAACCAAAATAAGTAGGGGCACCTGGGTGGCTCAGTCGGTTAAGCAACTGACTTTGGCTCAGGTCATGATCTCATGGTTCATGAGTTCGAGCCCCACATCCGGCTCTGTATGGACAGCTCAGAGCCTGGAGCCTGCTTCAGATTCTGTGTCTCCCTCTCTCTCTGCCCCTCCCCCATTCACTCTCTGTCTCTGTTTCTCTCTCTCTCTCAAAAATAAATAAATATTTTTTTAAAATTTTAAAAAAAGAAACCAAAATAAGTAAAGGAAGAAAATAATATGGATCTAAAATCAATGAAATAGGAAACAGAAATTCAATAGAGAAAATCAAATCAAAAGATGGCTCTTGGAAATGATCGATAAAATTGATAATTAAACATATATTTACTATTTGACTCAGCAATTCCACTTAGGTATTTATTCTAGAGAATTTAAAACAATTTATTCTAGAGAATTTAAAACAGTACAAATATCTGTATTTGTACTCAAATATTGATAGCAGGTTTACTTGTAATAGCCAAAACTTGGAAACAACCTAATATCCCTCAGCTAGTAGATGGATGAACAAATTGTAAATATCCATACAGTCAGTCTTTTGGGCTGAGTTGTGACCCCTCCAAATTCACATGTTGAAGTCCCAGCCCCTAGTACCTCAGAAAAATGACCATGCTTGGAGAGAGGGTCCTTAAAGAGATAATTAAGGCAAAATGAGGTCATTATAGTGAGCCATCATCCAATAGGACTGGTGTCCTGATAATAAAATGAACTTTGGACCCAGACACGTACAGAGAAAGACCATGTGAAGTCACTGGGAGAAGGTACCTTTACAAACCAAGAAGAGCAGCTTCAGAAGAAACCAATCCTGCTGAAATCTGGATCTTGAACATCCAGAACTGAGACAATAAATTTGTTGTTTAAGCCATCTGTAGCACTTTGCTATGGCAGCCCTTGTAAACTAATACAAATGGTATATTACTTAGCAATAAAAAGGAACAAACTATTGATTCACATAACGATATGAACTCAAAGCATTATGCTAAATGAAATTAGAAACTAAAGACTGCGTGGGGCACCCGGCTGGCTCAGTTGGCAGACCCAACTCTTGATCTCAGGGTTATGGGTTTGAGCCCCATGTTGGGTATAGAAATTACTTAAAAATAAAATATTTAGGGACACCTGGGTGGCACAGTTGGTTGAGCGTCCAACTCTTGGTTTTGGCTCAGGTCATGATCCCAGGGTCATGGGACTGCAACCCACGTTGGGCTCTGTGCTGAGAGTGGAGCCTGCTTAAGATTTCTCTCTGTTCCCCTCTACCTACTCACAGGTCTCCCTCTTAAAAAAAATAAATAAATAAAATCTTTAAAAAGCAAAACTAGGGGCGCCTGGGTGGCTCAGTTGGTTAAGAGTCCAACTTCAGCTGTCATGATCTCACGGTTCATGGGTTCAAGCCCTGTATTGGGCTCTGTGCTGACAACTCAGAGCCTGGAGCCTGCTTCGGATTCTTTGTCTCCCTCTCCCTCTTCCCTCACTCATGCTCTGTCTCTGTCTCTGTTTCTCTCTCAAAAATAAATAAACATTAAAAAAATCTTTTTAAAAAGAAACCAAACACTACATACTATGTATTTCCATACACAATTCTTAAAAAATGCAAAACTGTGGTTGCCACAGGATTGGGGGAGAGGACTGACTGTAAACGGGTATGAAGGAACTTTCTGGGTGATGGAAATGTTCTATGTTATGATTGTGGTGCTGGTTACATTTAACAAAACTCATCAAATCCTATACTTAAAATTGGAGAACTTTATATAAATTATACCTCAATAAATGTGATTCAGAAAACCCACTGGATTTCATGGAGATGAGAAAGTGGGGGTGAGGACACATGCTGAGAACATGCCCATAACTGAGGCAGGCAGGGATGAAGCATAATGGTCACGGCATTAGCAGAAGAAAGGAGAAACATAGGCAGAAACAAGCTCCAGAGACAACAGAATGTGGTGTTGGAGAAAGGGGGCTATCAGAGGCTACACGACTTCTGTGTGAGGGTGTCAAAAGGCAAGGGCAAGATAGGATCTGAGCCTTGTGAAGGCCCATCTGAGGGTATTCCCAACCCACTGGGAGAAGCCCATGTCTGGTGTGCATTCATTCTGTAGAATAGAATAGGAAACAAATCCCAGGGGGAAGGTGTGGGAATCAAATGTGTGGTACTGAAACTGGCAAGGAAGTCAGAAAAGACTGTGGGGGCTGGGGGGGGGGGGGATGTCCCAGGAGAGCAAAACACTTGACTGTGAGTCTGAGTGGGACTGCTGGGAGAGAAGAGTACTCAGGAGAGGAGGACCAGTTACTCAAGGATCCAACAAGCTGATTCTTTAGGAATAACACCTATGAACAAGAAAGGTACTACCTTGAGGGAGTCACTCACAAGTGCATGCACACTTCCTATTGAACCATTCGAAGGTAAGTTGCAGACATCGTATCTTACCCCACATGCTTCACCTTGTATATTCTAAGGATATTCTCTTACCCAATCACAGTGTTTTCATCACACCCAAGAAATTTAATGTTGATACTATACGATCTAAGATAAATCCATTTTCAAATGTCCTCAATTGTCCCAAACTTCCTTTGATTGAATTTTTTGGATCTCTGACCCATCAAAGATCACATACAGCATTTGACAGCCATTTCAATCTTGAGCTTTTTATAGAACAAAAGAGCATTCTAACACATTACAGAAGCTAGGCACATCTCATAACATGGTTTTTATAGTTACTTCTATTTTTCCGTAATCAGACCCCTTTCAAGTGGGAGGTTAACAGAATCACAAAACCCTAAAAAAGTCAAAGGACCCTCCATCCTCCAGCCCTTCTCACTACTGAACACTCTCTTTATCAACTGTACCCTTTTAAATACTGTGAAGGATGGGGGTGGTTTAGGTGGTAGAACAAAATGAGAAACAAAACCCAAAGTCTGTGAAAGGAGGGATTTGGGCCCTACTTAGCTGCAGAAGTGGCCCCAGGGCCAATTCCTCGCTGAGCTCCCAAATCTGCTAAAACTCCAGGTTTTTCCTTGATAACCCCATTTCGGGGTCCGTACAGTGGAAATGCAGACAGGGACGCACCCCCCTACCAACACTCTTACCCTGGTGCTGCAATGCAGCCTTTCCTTCAACTGTTCCACACCCCCCTACCTGATTCCATCCCAGAAAATTCTCCCCAAGGAGGGCCATCCCCCAGGTCTGCATGTGAAGGTGACTGAAGTGATTGTGTGAGCTGTCATCTGCGTGCTTGGGTTCCACTAAAACCACTCCTCTGAGCTCCTGCTATAATGCTGGGCAAATGACCCACCCACTGGGCTGAATCAAGCTGGAAGGGACACTCATTTCAAGGGCACACTTGGACTCTTCTACCAGAGCTGTTCCCTTGCCCAGAGCTTCCTAAGGACAGGAGAGCAGGCACCCCAGATTGGGAGAGGGAGAGAGGTGGTCCTTGAATGACTTGAAGATCCCGGGCAGGAGAAAAGTGCCAACCCCCTTTATAAAGAGCGAGATGTTCAGAAGGAAAAAAAGACAACCACTCACCTCGGACCTGGCTTCCAGGAGACCCTGACCCAATTTATCCTCTGGATTCTTTCTGAGGGTAAGAGCAGGCTCCTGGGAGGGCAGAGCTGAGGAGGAGAAATGAGTCAAAGGGGCTGTTCTGCCCATAGCCACCAGGCGCATGGCTGAACTAAATAGAGCCCACTCCACCCCTGGCATGGGGTAGGATTAGAGAGAAGTCAGGAACCGCCCATATAGGTGGGGTGGGGAGGGAGCCCCAATATCCAACACAATCCGATAGGCATCAGGGATTAATTCTGCCAGTGTCTCAGGCACTCCAATCAAGAAGGAAGAATACTGCCACTCCCTTCCTCTTCAGCATGCTTGAGACGTGGAAGTAAACGGGTGCGCACGGTGGCCTGACTCTGCTAGGTGCTTCTGGGAAACTAGGCTGACATCTCTGGGTGTCAGTCTCAAGCGCAAGGCCACAGACCCAGTGACTAGAAGAGTCAACTGTACCTGTCTCCTGGGGCTTCGGGGCAGGGGTCTCCATGGCGCCCCTCGGCAGTGTTCCCCGGAGGCGTGGGCAGCTCTGCAGCCTCCTGGGCCCCAGGCCAGGCCCAGAGGCGCGGGTCCTGCTCCTGGGGCTCAGGGACAGCCTGCAGGGGAGCCCCGTGGGGTTGCACGCGCACTCCCGGCTGCACGGTCACGCACGCGGAGACTCCTGAGTTCCCCTCAAGGTCGGGGTCAAGCTGGCTCAGCAAGCGCCACACACCCGAGGCTGCGCTCACGCCCCATCACCCGCGACCTGGGGCACTGCGTCGGGGGACCAGGGCCGGCCTCAAGCTCAGCCGTCCGGAGGCAGCGGGCGTAGAACGCGGCCCCTCCGCGGACTGACAGTCCGACCGACGCTCGGACAGATGCGCGAGCAAGCGGGCCGGCCTCCCACAAAAGCGGACCCACGGCCACAAAGGAGCAGCTCAGCGACCGCCGCGGGAAAGTACGCCTGCGCGGACCGGACGCGAACTACAACTTCCGGTAGCCTTTGCGTCGCTCTGGCGCGGACTCCGTTGAGAGAATGCAGTCGGGGTCCCGGAGCTGCCTGGCACCTCGACGCGAACCGGCTTTGTAAGCACAGCCTTCTGGGAAATGTAGTTCCCAGCGCAGCAACTAAACTCTCTGGCCCCGCCCCACTCTTCCTCCCACTCTTTGCTGCGTAAGGCTCTTGTGTCTCGGTGGGTGGGTGCGTGAGTGAATGAGTGGAGTGAGTGTCTCTCTCTCTCTCATTGGGGATGTGAGAGGACGGTACCCAGAAACGTGGAAATATCCTATCAGTTCGTCCATGCCTCCAGATGGCGTCGGGTGGGCTCCGACCCACATTCATTTTTGCGAATCCTCAGGCCTCTGGTCTTAGGGACCCTAGAGGTGGTGGCCTGCACCCTGGACCCCGAAGAAGGGAGAGCCCGAGCCCTGGTGGGACTGCCCACCCTTAGGAGCTTGGGAAGGAGGATCTGGGCTGTGGTACAGCTCTGGCACAGTCCCCTAACTTTATCACAGTGATGATGCCGATATTTATTGAGGACCAACAACATGCCAGGCACCTTTCTTGCCTGGAAAGAGCTTGACATGTATTTTCTGGCAGACCATTCACAACAGCTCAGTGAGGTTTGGTAAATATTATTACCTTCGTTTTAGAGATGAGGAAAATTGGGCACAGCGTGGTGGGGTAACTTGTCGCAGTTCACACAGCCAGGAGGATGAAGAGCCAGGCTTTGAACCCAGGCCGAGTAACTCCAGAAAGAAGTTTATTACCAGGTTCCTGAGAGCTAGTTTGGGGTGAGGCAGACTGGAAACTTTTCAGACCCCTACCTTGACTACAGGTAGGCTTGGCCATACAGGGTCTCATTTGACACCAGCGAGCTGTGCTCAGTGCAGACAGTGTTCAATAGCAACCCCAGGGCAAAAGCCTGGGTGGGTGTGAGACTGTGTGTATCTGAATCTCACAAGTCTGGTTGTGAATCTGTGAGTGTGGTGGTGAGTGGTTGTTGTATTATAGGGCTGGTTATCGTGTGAGTCCTTGTGTATAGGTGAACCTGTGTATATATATTTGTGTCTCTGTGGGTCTCTCAGATCTTGTTTCTTTGTATCTGTTGCACAATCACCCTATGTTCATTTTGACTCTGTGTGTTTCTTGCCTCATTTCTCATGTGTGTGTGTATATGGGTGTGCCTCTGAGAAAGAGTGTATGCATGCAATCTGGTCTGCGGGCCTGTATCTGGCTGCTCTCTTACAGTTCTGGTATGTGTCTGGATGTGTGTATGTGTGTAAGCTTTCTGTACATGGAAGTGTAATTTGCACTTGTGGGTTTGTGAGTCTGGTGTGATTCTGTATGTGATGGCATATAGCTGTTGACTTACAGGTCTGGTCTGAGTCTGTATAGATATGTGCTCGTGTATGTGTGTGTGTCTCACAGGTCTGAGTGAATGACTATGTGTGTATTTGCTCCTGTGCCCCTCTGTGTGTTTTTGCCTGTAACTATTTGTGGATGGTTCAGAGAATCATCTGTGTCTGTGTTCTGTGTAACAGTGTGTGCATGTCTTGTACAGGTGAATCTGTAAACCTGTATGTGTGTGGCTGTTCTCTCACAATTCTAGTTTGTGTCTGGGTAGATACACACCTTTGTAAATCTGTGGGTTTCACAGGTCCAGTTATGAGTGTGTGTATGCTGTATATGTTACTCTGTATGTCACTCAGTGTGTCTGTGTGTACCTGAAGTGCTCATCAGTGTGTGTATCTTTATGTATCTTTGCTCCTGTGTACATATTTATGTCACTGTGGGTCTCATGGATCTGGTTGTGTGACTGTAAATCAGCACCATCCCAGGGATTCCATATTAAGTGTGCTGCCCACTCATATCTCTGCCTACCAGTCCTGAAAAGTAACAAGACAGTAGCTACAGGGATGTGTCCAGTCTAAAATAAAGAAGTGGATTGGAGGATGCAGTTGCTGCTTTCTACTGACTGTAGAATTCTGGAGCTGTGAAAGGCATTTAATAGAGAATAGGTACTGTAAGACTCTTAGATAGAGAGATATCCTAGGTTACTTTCTGACTCCTGAGGGTCATCCATGTGAAATCCTGAGGGCTGATTAGCAGGGCCATGTGAAATTCCAAAGAAATATGGGTGTATATGCCACTTTAAAAGTAAAAATCTCGGGGCGCCTGGGTGGCGCAGTCGGTTAAGCGTCCGACTTCAGCCAGGTCACGATCTCGCGGTCCGTGAGTTCGAGCCCCGCGTCAGGCTCTGGGCTGATGGCCCGGAGCCTGGAGCCTGTTTCCGATTCTGTGTCTCCCTCTCTCTCTGCCCCTCCCCCGTTCATGCTCTGTCTCTCTCTGTCCCAAAAATAAATAAAAAAACGTTGGAAAAAAAAAATTAAAAAAAAAAAAAAAGTAAAAATCTCACAGTGTATACCAATGTCAACTTACTATGTTATATGCCTGAAAATAATATAATATTGTATGTCAATAATACTTGAATTTTAAAAAACTCTTTAAAATGGGAAATTTTACAGACAAAAACACATTAATAATGTCTTATTACATGAATGTTTGGTGTTATAACCTAAATACCTTCTCAAAGTACCTGTATAGGTAGCTTGTTAGCAGACTAATCCTCTTGCCAATAGCAGCTACAAACTTGCACAGAGGAATGAATCTCAAGCAGATAGTGGGCTAATGACACATAGTCCAGAGTTTGAGGGCTTCCAGAATGGTTCTATTATTTAAATACATTTTTTAAAAAAATGTTTAGGGGCACCTGGGTGGCTCAGTTGGCTCAGTTAATATATATATATAAAACTCACATAAGCAAAAACACTTTGGAGTTCTCAGTAATTTTAAGAGTATAAAGAGCTCTTCAGTTCACTGAAGAATTTTAGAAATATTTATTAATTCATTAAAAAACAATAAGCCAAATACATGCTGTATTAGTTTCCTAGCACTGCTGTAGCAAAATACCATAATGTCTCATTGCTCTGGAAGCTAGACATCTGAGATCAAGTTATCAGTAGGGCTGGTTCCTTCTGAGGATTATGAGGAAGAATCTGTTGAATGACTTCCATAGCTTCTGGTGGCTTACTTCAATCTTTTGCATTTCTCGGCTTATAGAAGTATTATTCCAATCTCT
This sequence comes from Neofelis nebulosa, assembly GCF_028018385.1. Taxonomy (NCBI): domain Eukaryota; kingdom Metazoa; phylum Chordata; class Mammalia; order Carnivora; family Felidae; genus Neofelis; species Neofelis nebulosa. Next base: position 66,060,584 of record NC_080792.1, read on the forward strand.
GTCTTCATCTTCACATGACATGCTTCCTGTGTGTGTGTCTGTCTCCAAATTTCCCTTTCTTATAAGGACACCAGTCATGTTAGCTTAGGGCCCACTCTAAAGACCTCATTTTAATTTGACTGCCTCTACAAAGACCCTATCTCTAAGTAAGGTCACATTCTCACAGATCAGGCATTAGGATCTCAACATGAGTTGGGGAGGGGGCACACAGCCAATAACAAATTTTAACATAAATGACATATTTTAAAAATGAAATAAAAATACTGTATTTTCCAAAACAGAAGTAGTGAGAAGAGTGGCACCATTTGACTTGTGTGTGTGTATGCAAATCTCCTTAATATAATAGAAGACAGCTGGATCTTCAAAAGTGCTTCAGCATTCAATCTTTTGTGATATCACACATCATATAGATTCTAGAAAACTACATTGAATGCTTATGAGAATATTCTTATAATAAATGTTTTTATCCTGTGGATCTCTTAAAAGGGTCTTGAAGAATTCCAGAAGTTCTTATACCACATTTCACTTTGAGAATCATTGATCTAATCCATATGTAATTGGAGTCTTAGAAGGAGAGGAAAGAATGGAGCAGAAGAATTATCTTAAGAGATAGCAGCCATATTCCTCCCCACTCCCCCAAACTGAGGAAAGACGTTAACCCTGAAATCCAAAAACTTCAGGAATTCCAGAAAGGGCAAACATAAAGAAGAACCTAGTGAAGGGGCGCCTGGGTGGCTCAGTCGGTTAAGCATCCGATTTCAACTCAGGTCATGATCTCGCAGTCTGTGAGTTCGAGCCCCGCGGCGGGCTCTGTGCTGACAGCTCGGAGCCTGGAGCATGCTTCAGATTCTGTGTCTCCCTCTCTCTCGGCCTCTCTCCCACTCATGCTCTCTCTCTCTGTATCAAAAATAAATAAAAACATTAAAAAAAAAGAACCTAGTGAAACCTAGTGAAACTGCTGAAAACAAAGGATGGAAGGCAAAAATAACAACAAAGGACAGTCCAGTAGGGAAACAATAAAAAATAATTACAGATGACTTTTCATCAGAAATGATGGCAGCCAGAAGACAATTAAATGAAATCTTCACAGTGGTGTAAGAAAAACAAAGAAACCCTACTTGTCAACTAAGAATTCTATGTTCAACAAAACTTATTTAAAAGTTAAAAGCAATACATATTGAGATATTTCAGAAAATCAAAACCTGAGAGAATTCATTAAAGGCAGTATGCAGATGTCAATGAATTTCTTTTGGATGAAAGAAAATTAAAGTTTTTTAAAAATCTATAAATTGTTTAAGGCAAAAACATAATAAAGTATTGTTGAGTTTATAACATATGAAGAAGTAAAATAAATTGCAATAATAGCATAAAGGGGAGTAAATGAAATTATAACTTTGTTTTTTGTAAAGTAGTATAATATTAATTTAAGATGTGATAAATTAAAAACACATATTGGTTTTTTTTTTAATTTTTTTAACGTTTATTTATTTTTGAGACAAAGAGAGACAGAGCATGAATGGGGGAAGGTCAGAGAGAGAGAGGGAGACACAGAATCTGAAACAGGCTCCAGGCTCTGAGCAGTCAGCACAGAGCCCAACGTGGGGCTCGAACTCATGGACTGTGAGATCATGACCTGAGCCGAAGTCGGACGCTTAACCGACTGAGCCACCCAGGCGCCCCTAAAAACACATATTGTAATGCAACTGTTAAGAAACATGCAAGAGGTATACTTAAAAAGCCAACAAATGAGATAAAATTGAACCTTAAAAATTCCTTAATTCATCCAAAGAAGGTATAAAAGGTGAAGCAAAGGGAACAAAGAAGATAAGGGACAAAGACATAACAAAGATAGTAAACGTGAAGCAAACTGTTCCAATAATTAAAGTTAGTGGACTAAACACACTCTCTAAAAGGCATAGATTACTGGGGTGTCTGGCTGGCTCAGTTGGTAGAGCATGCAAGTCTTAATCTCAGGGTTGTGGGTTCAAGCCCCACAAAGGATGTAGAGATTATTTAAAAATAAAATCTTTTTAAAAGGCAGAGATTATCATTCTGCAAGAAAAATTAGATGCAATTATATGCTCTTTATAAAAGATACCCTCTAGTTATAAAGACACAGAAAAATAGAAAGGAAAAGGATACAAAGAAATTATTTTGTGAAAAACAATCATCACTAGAAAGATGGAGTGGCTACTGAGATCAGAAAAAGTAGACCTAAAGATAAGGAGTATTACCAGATATTGAGAAGGACATTTAATAATGATAAAAGAGTGTGTTCTTCCTGAAGACATAATCCTAAATGTTTATACAGCTAAAAATATAGCTTCAAAATACATTAAATCAAAAATTAAAATTTAATAAGTACATTAAATAAATATTTTACACAAGTAAAAGAAGAAATAGACACATCTGCAAACATTTCAAGGAGATTTGAAAAATTCTGTCAGCAACTGATAGAACACATAGGCCAAATAAAAAAGAATTCGGAGAATTAAATAATACCATTAATGAACTTGACCTAATTGACATGTACAGAGCACCATACCCAACAACGGCAGGATACACATTCTTTTCAAATTAATATGAAACATACATCAAGATAGACTAATGCTGTCCTGTTAAACAAGTTTAATAATGTCAGCATAATTGAAATCATACAGCGGATTTTCTCAAAGCACAATGGAATTAAAATAGATATCAAAGGCAAAAAAATAACTAAAGTATCCCCAAATATTTGGAAATTAAATAACACTTACAAATAACCATGTATCAAAGAAGAAATCATAAGGGAAATAAAATATTTTTTAGTTAAAACAATTTGGCGGGGTGGGAAAATAGGTGATGGGAATTGAGGAGGGCATTTTTGGGGATGAGCACTGGGTGTTGTATGTAAGTGAAGAATCACGGGTATGTCCTCCCCAAGCCAAGAGTACACTGTATACACTGTATCTTAGCTAACCTGACAAAAAATTGTATATAAATTTTTTAATGTTTATTTTTGAAAGAGAGAGCACAAGTTGGGGAGAGGCAGAGAGAGAGGGAGACAGAGAATCCAAAGCAGGCTCTGTGCTATCTGCACAAACCCAACATGGGGCTTGAACACACAAACCCGTGAGATCATGACTTGAGCTGAAGTCAGACGCTCAGCCGACTGAGCCACCCAGGCACCCCAGGAAATAAGATATTTTAAGATAAATTATGAAAATATATTTCAAAATTCATGAGATGCTGCTAAAACAGTACTTGGAGGACACTCATATATTAGAAAAGAAAAAAAGGTTAGAAAACATAATTTAAGCTACTAAAAATGACAAGAAATGAACCCAAAGAAAGTAAAAAACAAGAGCAGAAATCAATGGAATACAAAACATATGAATAATGAAAATCAACAAAGCCAAAGCAGAATATTTCAAAAGTTGAATAAAACTGGTAACCCCCTGTAAAACTGGCCAAGAAAGAGAGAAAACACAAATTACCAATATAAAGAGTGAAAGAAGAGAGACACCTATACTTTCGGCATTAAAAGGATAATAAGGGAGTATTATTAACAAATTTAACAACAAATTGCCAACAAATTTGACAACTTAGATAAAATTAACAATTCCTTGAAAAATCGATCTTACCAAATCGGACAGAGGAAAAAAAAATCTGAATAGCCCTATAAAACAGAACAAAACAAACAGAAACCCTCTAAAATTATAATTTAAAACCTTCTTAGAAATAAAATTTCAGACTCAAGTGGTGAATTCCACTAATCATATAAGGACTAAGTTATACTAGTTTTTCCAGAAAGTATTTTACAAAACAAAGGGAGGAGGGAACACTTCCTAGGTCATTTTCAGAGGCTTAATAATCCTAATGCCAAAATCTGACAAGAACATTGCAAAGAAAGAAAATTACAGAACAATGACGCAAGAACACAGAAGTGAAAGTCTTCAAATATTAGCAAATCCAATCCAGCAATACTTTAGAAAGGATAATATATCATGACCAAGTGGCGTTTATTCAAGGAATGCGAGTTAGTTTAACATTTCAAAATCAGTCAATGTAATTAGCTTAATTAACAGAGTAAATGAGAAAAAAATGTCCTCGATAAGGAAAAAATCATTTGAGAAAATAAGACATTTTTTATGGGTAGACATGGACAGGCTCACTTTAAAATTTTAACAGAAAAGCAAAGGATCAAAAAAGGTTGGGGGGCGCCTGGGTGGCGCAGTCGGTTAAGCGTCCGACTTCAGCCAGGTCACGATCTCGCGGTCTGTGAGTTCGAGCCCCGCGTCAGGCTCTGGGCTGATGGCTCGGAGCCTGGAGCCTGTTTCCAATTCTGTGTCTCCCTCTCTCTCTGCCCCTCCCCCGTTCATGCTCTGTCTCTCTCTATCCCAAAAATAAATAAAAAAAAAAAAAAAAAAACGTTGAAAAAAAAAAGGTTGGGATTATTTGGAAGAAGAATGAAGTTGAAAAAGTTATGTGAAAAAGTTGGTGTAATGAGGGTTTGCTAGTAGTAAGGCAAATTAGATTGGTAATCTAAGACTGAAAGTTTCCCCTGACAAACTTGGTTTCTAATGTTGTGTGTAAGAATTAAAATTTCACACATTGCCTGAACATCTTTGAGCCACACAGGGCCCCCCAGGCCAAAACGTGGATTCCTCTGCTCTTGCCAACATGCTCCTTGCCCTACAGGAAAGGCTCCTAATCCAGGTAAATCCAGGTAAAGGGGAGTAAATGAAATTATAACTTTGTTTTCTGTAAAGTAGTATAATATGAATTTAAGGTGTTGTGATAAACTTTGTTTATCACAATGTAGTTTCACTATCATTGTCCTAACTCACCTCACCCTGCCAGCCCATGAATTATTCACAGGAGCTAATCACATTCTCTGGTAGAAACCAGGTAACAGCTCACTCTCTTGCTGCCTCCCATTACTCCTAATGGTTTGCTCTGTTCCTGAGTGCAACCTACGCGTGGTGTTTATGTGCTTTCTTTCCCTCAACTGTGAATATATGTGAGTAATAAACTTCTTTCAGGCATCAGGCCAGTGTCAGGTGTCATGCATTTAGCTGTCTTATATTATGCAGGGTGGGGGATTTCACTCTCACCAATGGGAGAAATAGGAGGTTACCTTAACAGCGTTTGCTACAAAAATAATCAATTAGAGAAGACATAAAATTATCTTCAGAAAAACACTTCTGCCTTCTATTTTTCAGGAAAAAGATACCTTCTCTAGTTTTTGCAAAACAATTCAATTACAAAACAAGTAAGTTCTCTATATGGTACAGTTTAGGACTATTGTGTTGCCTAATTTACAAGCTTTGCTTTTTTAAAGATATTTGTATACAGTGTAGAATGTTGACATATTATAGTTTATTATCCACACCATCAAGTTCAGGAAATTTATTCTGTAAAGGGCTAGATAGTATTTTAGGTTTCACAGGCTTGTTATTATCTGAATTGTGTTCCCTCCAAATACATGTTGAAGCCTACTATGGTCTGAATGTTTGTGTCCTATAAAACTCATGTTGAAATCCTGACCTCTGGGCATGTCGGTGGCTCGGGTTGGTTAAGCATCTGACTTTGGCTCAGGTCCTGACCTCAAGGTTCATGAGTTTAAGCTTTGCATCAGGCTCCATGCTGACAGGCAGAGTGTGCTTGGGATTCTCTTTCTCCCTCTCTCTCTGATCCTCCCCCACTTGCATGTGCTCTCTCTCAAAATAATAAGTAAATAAAAAAAAAAAAAAAAAAGAAATCCTGACCTCAAAAGTAATGGCACTAGGAAGTGGGGAACTTTGGGAGGTGATTGGGTCATGAAAGTAAAGTCTCATCAATAGGATTAGTACCCTTATAAAAGAGACCCCAGAGAGATCCCTCATCTTTCCCACCATGTGAGGTCGCAACAAAAAGATGGCCATCTATGAACTTGGAAATGGACTCTCACCAAACACTGACTCTGCCAATAGCTTGACCTGAGACTTTCCACTCTCCAGAACTGTGAGAAATTTCTGTTGTTTTAAGCCACCCAGTCTACAGTATATCTGTTACAGCAATCTGAACAAATTAAAACAAATCCCTGAACCCCAATGTGACTATATTTAAAGACAGGAATTTTCAAGATGTGATTATAGTTAAATGAGGTCATAAGGTGGGGCCCTAATCCAAAAGGACCAGTGTTCTTTTTTTTTTTTTTTTTAATTTTTTTAAACATTTATTTATTTTTGAGACAGAGAGAGACAGAGCATGAACGGGGGCGGGGGGCAGAGAGAGGGGGAGACACAGAATCGGAAGCAGGCTCCAGGCTCTGAGCCATCAGCCCAGAGCCCGATGCGGGGCTCGAACTCACGGACCGCGAGATCGTGACCTGAGCTGAAGTCGGACGCTTAACTGACTGAGCCACCCAGGTGCCCCCAAAAGGACCAGTGTTCTTATAAGAAGAGGAAGAGACACCAAGGATAAGTGCACAGAGGAAAGGCCATGTAAGGACACAGCAAGAAGATGGCCATCTCCAAGACAAGGAGAGGAGACTCAGAAGAAACCAAACCCACTGGCACCTTGATCTTGGACATTAGCCTCCCAAACTGTGAGACATTAAATTTCGGTTGTTTGAGCCATTTTGTGATGTTTTCTTATAGCAGCCCTAAAAGCTGTACAAGCTATACAGGCTGTGTCACAACTACTCAACTTTGCCTTCATACAACGAAAGCAGACATGGACCATATATAAACAAATAGACGTGACTGTATTCCAATAAAATTTTATTTATAAAAACAGGTGCAGGCTGGATTTGGCCCAGGGGCCACAGTTTGCTGTCCCCTGATCTGTGGTATTTAAAGCTCCATATATAAGGGCGCCTGGTGGCTCAGTCGGTTGAGCGGCCGACTTTGGCTCAGGTCATGATCTCGCGGTCCATGAGTTCGAGCCCCGCGTCGGACTCTGTGCTGACAGCTCAGAGCCTGGAGCCTGTTTCAGATTCTGTGTCTCCCTCTCTCTGACCCTCCCCCGTTCATGCTCTGTCTCTCTCTGTCTCAAAAATAAATAAACGTTAAATAAAAAATAAATAAAGCTCCATATATATAACAGGGGACATCAGATTTGAAATGTGAGGCCTCCTCCAATAAATATAGCATCATTTATAGATTTAACAGACATTACTTCTACACCTTTTCTAGAAATTCAGCATGATGTATAAAAAGATTTAACTTTCATGTGTGACTTTGTGGTTTTAAATATATATTTTTTAATGTTAATTCATTAAAAATTTTTTTTGTTATGTTTATTCATTTTTGAAAGACAGAGAGGGACAGAGTACAAGCGGGGGGGGGGGGCAGGTAGAGAGGTGGGGTTTGCACAGAATCTGAGGCAGGTTCCAGGCTCTGAGCTGTCAGCACAGAGCCCGACGCGGGGCTCGAACTCACAAACCACGAGATCATGACCTGAGCCAAAGTCGGACACTCAACGACTGAGCCACCCAGGCGCCCCTAACGTTTATTCATTTTTGAGAGACAGAGACAGAGCATGAGTGGGGGAGGGGCAGAGAGAGGGAGACACAGAATCTGAAGCAGGCTCCAGGCTCCAAGCTGTCAGCACAGAGCCCAATGTGGGGCTCAAACCCACAAACGGTGAGATCATGACCTGAGCCAAAGTCAGGCGCTCAACTGACTGAGTCACCCAGGTGTCCCGTAACTCTGTGGTTTTAAAGATATTATTTATAAGGTCCTGTCTCAGTATTTTTCCTTTAGCTTTCAGTAAGAGGTCATATTACATTAAAACATTTCACACATTTTTTGCTTTTTTAGTTTTTCTTAATGTTTATTTATTTTGAGAGAGAGAGAGAGAGGGAAAGTGGGAGGAGCACAGAGAGAGACCAGAGACATAATCCCAAGCAGACTCCATGCTGTCAGTGCAGAGCCTGACACAGAGCTCAATCCCACGAACCATGAGATCGTGACCTGAGCCCAAATCAAGAGTCAGAAGCTGAAGTGACTCCACCACCAGATGCCCCTACTTTTTTAGTTTTATAATGAGCATATTAGTATTGAATACATGAAGTAAAATATTTTCCATAATTGTATTTGTACAATTGTATTGTTCCATAATTGTATTTCTCTCTTTTATTAATATATTCATGTTGATTCATAGGGGCACATGCACCCCAATGTTTATAGCAGCACTATCAACAATACACAAATTATGGAAAGAGCCCAAATGTCCATCAACTGATTAAAGGATAAAGAAGATATAGTGTATATATACAATGGAATATCACTTGGCAATCAAAAAGAATGAAATCTTGCCATTTCCAACAATGTGGATGGAACTAGAGTGTAATTATGCTAAGCTAAATAAGTCAGTCAGAGAAAGACAAATATCATGATTTCACTCATATGTGGAATTTAAGAAACAAAACAGATGAACATAGGGGAAGGGAAGGAAAAATAAGATAAAATGAGAGAGGGAGGCAAACCATAAGAGACTCTTAAATACAGAGAACAAATTGAGAGTTGCTGGAGGGGATGTGTGTGGGGAGGATGGGCTAAATAGGTGATGGGTATTAAAGAGGGTACTTGTTGGAGTGAGCACTGGGTGTCATATGTAAGTGATGAATCACTGGGTTCTACTCCCGAAACCAATACTACGCTGTATGTTAACTAACTTGAGTTTACATAAATAAATTAAAAATAAAAATAAAAATATATAAAAATATATTAAAAAATATAAATATATATATAAATATATATATATATATATTATATATATATTCAAGTTGAGGAACACCTGTGTTTATGCTGAAATATTTCCCACATTAAAAACATTTGCTGAATTTCTCTCCAGTCAGAATTTCTTTGTGATTGGCACATAATAAAGGTTCCTTTCTCTTATGAATCCTTTGATGTTGAGCAAGATATGCATTTACAGTGAAGGCCTTTCCACATTCCTTACATTGATAGGGGTTTTCCCCAGTATGCATCCTCTGGTGTTGAGTCAGATATGCACTCTGACCAAAGGTTTTCCCACACTCATTACACTTGTAGGGTTTCTCTCCAGTATGAATTCTCTGGTGTTGAGTAAGATGTGTGTTCCATCAGAAAGCTTTCCTGCATTCATTACATTCAAAGGGTTTTTCTCCAGTATAGATCCTCTTATTTGAATAAGGGATGACCGATGACTATAGGCTTTGCCACATTCAGTACATTCATAGGGTTTTTCTCCAGTATGTGTTCTCAGATGTAAAGTAAGCTGAATGCTCTGGGTAAAGGCTTTTCCACATTCTTTACATTCAAAGGGTTTTTCTCCAGTATGAATCCTCTTGTGTTGCATTAGAGATGAGCTATGACTATAGGTTTTACCACGTTCAGTACATTCATAAGGTTTCTCTCCAGAATGAGTTCTTAGATGCAGAGTAAGTTGAATGCTCTGAATAAAGGCTTTGCCACACTGATTACACTCATAGGGTTTCTCCCCAGTATGAGTTTTCTGATGCAGAGTTAGATGTGAACTTTGGCTAAAGGCCTTCCCACACTGATTGCATTCATAAGGTTTCTCTCCTGTATGAATCCTCTGATGTTGTGTGAGGCGTGTACTTTGGCTGAAATCCTTTCCACATTCACTACACTCATGGCGTTTTTCTCCAGTATGAGTTCTCTGATGTAGAATAAGAGATGAGTCCCAGCTGAACAACTTCCCACATACACTACACTCATATGGTCGCTCTCCTGTGTGACATCTTTCATGTTGTATAAGTTGTGTTCCCCTGCTAAAAGATTTATCACAACTTCTGCATTTGAAGGGCTTTTCTCTAGCATCAAATTTCTGATATCTAATAAAATATGACCACCCTGGTGTTGAGCGAGATCCAAACCACAGCTAATGTATTTCCCACATTGATCACGTTTGTATGGCTTTTCACTTGTGTAGATTCTCTGATGATTACTTAGATGTAGGTTATGTGAAAAGATACTGTTGTAACTGTCATCTTTACACATTGCTTTCCCTGAAGGAATTGTACTTTGAGTAACAAAGTTTGATAGCTGTCTAAATTCAAATCCATTATCTTCACGAATGGTCTCCTGAGTCAGGATTTTCTTATGGGTAAATGCCATCTGCCCTGGATGGCTTTCTAAGCAGCCAAGCAATTCTGGGACTTCTCTGGTGGAGTAACAGATTCTATTTCTTTTACTTTTATTGATTATCATGCCCTGGGAAAATTCTTCAGAAATTACTTGCTTTAGATTTGACTCTGCAGTTCTATATCTGGTCTTTTGGCCTGAAAGAAATTTTTAAAAATGGAGGATACTTGACTATTTAGAGAGACAAAAAGTGTGACCTAGTCAAAGCTACATATAATATGTTACTATTACTTTCATACTTTGATTTTCCAGAGGTATGGTGCTTTGACTGATTTCAAATGTTATGTGAACCAAGAGCCACTGTACACAGGAGCAAGGAAGAAGTGAATAGGGACACACACATGGTTACAGGGGTGCTGGTAAGTGAAATGAATGAGGACTGCTGTTCTGGAATGACTAAAGGGGGCAAACTGGGACTGAGAATGGACAAGGGGGCAGCAATTAGGGGAATCATGGGAATAAGGACCAGCAGAAGAAAAGCAGATAAAGGTATAACCTGAAGTCACTGTGTGCCTGGGTCATTATGAAATGTCACCACTAATCTCTCAGCCTCTTCTCCTTATTTGTCCATCTGGTAAGCTGCCACAGTTAACTTCCCTGAAACACCAATTCACCAGGTCTGTAAGGATGGTCCTCTTGCACCCATTCTCCTGCTGCTTTCAGAGGCAACACATGATCACTGCTGAATTGACTAGGGAGGTCACAAAGTAAGCAAGTTATGGGCAAAAAGGACTCACGCAGAATCCAACACAGGTGAGGAGGTGTGAGAAGAAACAGAGGAGCCAGGCGAAGTGGGGAGTGATTATGGAAAGTCTTGCTGAAATTAATGCAGCAGGAAGCAGAAAACCACGGTGTGGATTCTGGCAGGTGGTGGACATTCCTAGTAGACTTACCTAACATTCAAGGTAGATTAAGAGGGAAATGATGGTGACCAAACAGATGACAGGAAAGGGAGGGAGGTGAAAGCAGCATCACTGACCACAGATGGGCTTCTCTTGAGAGGGCAGGATGCCTGGCAGCACGGGGGGCGGGGTGGGGGGGCACATCCAAGAAGAGGGAAGAAGAAAGTCAGTGCAGGGTAGGAGGGGCCTAGACAGAAAGTAAACTCCTGAAGGGGCAGGGCTCATACAGGAGAGGAGCGGGAGGGGCAGGAGGCAGCTTCTGTGCAGGGACTGTTTTGGAGGCAGCTCTGATTTCCCCTGGGGATTTCTCTGTTGTGATTCTAGAAATTTCCAGCTTCCTGGACAGCCTTCTGTGTGAGCCCCCAGGCCTCCTTCCCATCTCTTCACCTGGAGAGGGGTCCCTAGGAATGTCCCTCCACAGCATCCATGGCGATTCGCCTTGCTCCAACTGGGAGATCACATCAGGTTTGAAATCCTGGTACCCTGCCCGAGAAAGATAAGATGTACAGGTGTTGGGGCCAGTGACAAGTGTGTGCCCAGGGGCTGCCCCCTTTTCCCTGTCTTCAGGAACTTTGCAGCATGAAAGATGGGTGACGCCAGGGTGGGGGTGGGGGCAGCCTCAGCCTCTTGCTTCCTACAATGCAGAGGATACATAGCAGAAATGCCCTGGGTCTGTGTCCTCTGAACATCAAAATATGGCTCCATGGTTCAGAGGCCTCAGGTCTGGATAGAGAAGAGAGAACACACTCCTCATCCACGAACTCATATTGGCAGAGTTGGTGCACACAGGCCTTCAAGGATTGTTAGTAGACTGTGCCTCTGAGAGTCCAAAACCCCTTTCTAGTCTCTGTTGCATCTTTTAAAATCATACATATTGTCATTATAATCCATTATATCTGTTTATTTAATATAAAAAAATCACTTATTTAAATTACTTGATATCTCCCCTCTTCCCATCAGCTAGGCAGACAACCTGAGCAGATGGCAACTGTGTCCCCTGTCCTTCCCAGGGTGCTGCCTGGTGCTGCCCCCCAGGCCAGTGCAGATGGTGGGCCCAGGGCCACTCTTAACCAGGGAAGCCAGGCTCCTATAGTTCTCCAGCATGACCTCTTGGTACAGTGCCCTCGGAGTGGTGCCCAGATGCTCCCACTCCACCTGGGTGAATTCTACAGCCACGTCCTGGAATGTCACTGGGTCATGAGGTGTTACACATGGAAGTGTTAGGCAGTGGGAATGTGAACACCAGACATTTAGTGAGTCTGGTTCAAGCAACAGCAAGACACCAACACTGAGTCTATGACGATATTCTCCTAGAAGTTCTAGTCTGTGCAGTAAGAAATTCCAGGAGAGTAATGACAGCTAGACAGTTGCGAGAATTGCTGGACTATGAGGTCAAGGGCAAAAACAGCAAATTGTAGACGAATCCATAGAATATGCATTTATTCAGTGTTACAGACTGAATTGTGTCCCTTCCTCCCAAGTCATATGTTGAAGTCCCAACCCACAATGTGACTATTTGTAGATGGGGCCTTTAAGGGGAAAATTCAGGTTAAATGAGGTCATAAGGCTGGGGCCCTAAACCAATGGGTCCTTGTAAGAGGAAGAGACACTGGGAGTATATGCACACAGAGGAAAAGCCATGTGGGGGCACAAGAAGAAGGGGGCCATCTACAAGCCAGGAAGAGAGCTTTCACCATAACCCAGCCCTGATGGCATCTTGATCTTGGACCTCCAGCCTTCAGAACGGCAAGAAAATGAATTTCTGTTGTTTAAGCTGCACAGTTGGTGGTACTTTGTTATGGCAGCTCTGGCAGATTAACAGAGTTGAAACATGTGCATTGAGCAGTCTACTGTTTAGGGACATATGCGGTAGGACCATAAAGAAGATCAAGAAAAAGATTCCTAGAAATTCCAGGGTAGAAATTATATTTGAAGGAGGAGGGAGAGGGATGTTGTTTTTAAGATGAAGCGATAGATAAAGAGGAAGTATGTCTATTAAATAATTTGAAACAGGACAAGTTACCGAAGAAAGGCTGGTCAGGGCACAGCACACGAGAGGGGACTTTGTGCTGTGATGTGCAGAACGATGCCAAAGGACAGCTTGTTTGTGGCTCTGCACCTCAACTGTGTGGATCTTCCTTCTTACTCTTCCATCTGCATGCAGCACCCTCTCCTGGCCCCTCCTGCTCAGACCCCTGGGCCCTCCCCATCTCTCTCCTCCTTGAATAACTGGGGTTCACAGTCCTCTGTCCTGCACCCACCCAGATCCCTTTCTTTCCCTCCCTGGGGTCTCCCTGTGCTCATCCACTCCTGGGACCTCAGGACCACTTCCTCCCCCCAACTCCCAGTGTGGGCTTTCAGGTCTGAATACTTGAGTTGTCAGAACAGAGTGAGAGGGAAAGAGGAGGTCAAGGGCAAAGCTGGGCTAAACAGCATCATTTCCACCACTGGAGGACATGCCCTATCCCAGAGAGGTAGAGACCCCATAGGCAGAAATTCCCCAGGTAATAGTGTGCTCATCACCACAGCTGGAGACCCCATGAGTGGTGGGGGGGTCTCTTCTCCATGAGACAAAGACTCTACAAGTGGTGGTGCCCACCTTGCCATGAATGGAGCCTCCTCACCAAAGCAGATCCACTGATGTTGCCCGTGGCCCAAGGCAGCAGAAGCCAGGGGGCCAGACCAGGTGTGATGGCTGAGCCACATTATCGCAGGGCATCCTCACCAAAGTCATGAGAGGACAAAGCCTGAGAGATCTGACCAGGGTAGCAGCTACCTCAGTGCCCCAGTCACTGTAGTAGACACCCACATAATCCCAAAATGCACGAGGGCAAAGGAACAAAGACAGCTTGTTCACCAGCTGAGAACATGTCCCCCCAGGATAGTCAGACAATGGCTGAGTAAACACCACATTCTCCTTCATCTGGTTTAGTTCATCCAACAAGTACAAGCTGAAATGTAATCCCAGTAATGAGAATGAACTCAACTAAATACTTACAACTTTAAAATTTTGCAGATAATCAACTTAAGACTTTTTTTAAGTTTATTTATTTGAGAGAGGGTGTGAGCGTGGGAGAGGCAGGGAGGGAGGGAGGGAGGGAGAGAGAGGGAGAGAGAGAGAGAGAGGGAGAATCCCAAGTAGACTCCATGATGTTAGCACAGAACCCAACATGGGGTTTGATATCACAAACTGTCAGATCATGACCGGGGTCAAAATCAAGAGTTGAACGTTTAACCGACCGAGCCACCCAGGTGCCCCTCAACTTGAGAATTTTTAAAAGATATTTTAATTTGTAATAAAATTTTGCAACCTGATTTTTCAAAAGTAACAAGTTACCAGTGCCTATTAAAGTTCTAAATCATTTTAGTTAATAGGAATGAGTCAAGAAAGGATGAGTATACAACATAAACGTTATAAAAAACCACCTGTTCTTCAAATGAAATCCTTACCCATGTGGGCAGGAGGCTTTGAAAGTTAATAAATACATTTAAAGTTTTAAATGCAGACACAGACACTTGGTTTGGCTGTAAATTGATTCTTTGTTTCTGGTTGAATATGTAAGACAAATATGATGAGAAAATGCAGATCTGTTCGGGAATTAATTTACCCAGATCTTATTGAGTAAGAGCTTCTCTCATCTAGCTTTCATGTTCATGATAATTCCTTTCAGAAGTTCAGTATCTGAAATAGAAAGGCACTTTTAAAGGTAGAGGTTACTCCCTTAACCATATACTTGAAGAATAAATTCTTCAGGAAAGATCACAGAGGGAGACTGACATTGTATATTTGTGTGTTGATTTTTCCTTAAGAAAAAATGGAATGAAAGAACAGAAACTTTCAGTAATTGGGTAATATAATGAAAAATATTTTGTTGAACATATATTTTTCCAAATATTTGACTATAGGCTCATCTGGAGAATATTAATAATGGCTACCAAGAATCCTTCCCCACCCACCTCCCCTCCAGCAACTCTGTTTGTTCTCTGTAATTAAGAGTCTCTTATGGTTTGCTTCCCTCTTTTTATCTTATTTTTTCCTTCCCTTCCCCTCTGTCCATTTGTTTTGTTTCGTAAATTCCACATATTAGTGAAAAAATGATATTTATCTTTCTCTCCTGACTTATTTCACTTAGCATAATATACTAGTTCCATTCACATTGTTGCAAATGGCAAGGTTTTGTTCTTTTTGATCGCTGAGTAATATTCCATTGTATATATGTACCACATCTTTATCCATTTGTCAGTTGATGGACACTTGGACTCTTTCCATACTTCGGTTATTGTTGATAGCACTTCTATAAACATTGGGGTGCATGTGCCCCTTTGAAACAGCACTCCTATATCCTTTGGATAAATACCTAATAGTGCAATTGCTGGGTCGTAGGGTAGTTCTATTTTTAATTTTTTGAGGAAGCCCCATACTGTTTTCCAGAGTGGCTGCACCAGTTTGCATTCCCACCAGCAGTGCAAAAATATTCCCCTTTTCCCACATCCTTGCCAAAGTAGGTTTTAAATAAACATTATGACCCCAATAAATATACATGCAAAGGTCAGAGAAGTCAATTCATGAAAGAATAGACACCTCCTTGACTCCCACTTGCACAGAAAGCAAAGTCCTCAGCGTCACCTGTGCCTTGGCTCCAGGAAGAGCTGCAGAGAGAGAGAGAGAGAGAGAGAGAGAGAGAGAGAGAGAGAGGACACATGAGTGCCTGCTCCTGTGGGGCTCAAATCTGTCCAGAGAGGATCGCTCACCTCTCCCCCAGCACCCCAACAGGGGCACAAAGGACACGACCACTTGTGCACCTGTGGCTCTGTATTGTGAAGAAACAACAGGGCTTTTTCCTTGGGTTTCTTACCTTTTCTGATCTCTACGAGGCATTTATAGTGTAGACCACTTCTCTCTTAGGACCTTCTCCTCCCATAAAGAAAATTCAAGGCCCAAACGGTTTTCAATGATGAATGAATGCCATCAAACCCTTAAGGGCAAAATACATACACTCTGTCAGAAAATCGAAAAGAAGGGAATGCTTCCTAACTCACTTTATGAGGCCAACATAACCTTGATACCCAAACCTGATAAATCATTACAAGACAATTAAACACCAATATCAGGAACATAGATACAAAAATTCTCACCACATATTAGCAAATCACTAGTAGGTGTATATATATGCATAAGAGTGTATGTGTGGGTGTATATGTATGCACATCTCTCAGTGGAGTTTACCCCAGAAACAAAATGTTGGTTTAACATTAGAACATTTATGTCATTAATCACATTAAGATTGTATTAAGAGAATGAAGGAGAAAAATTGTACTATCAGATGCATAAAATCATTAGATAAAATTCAACACTAGTTCATGATGAAAATGCTCAGCAAACCAGTAATGAAGTTACCCAGTTGATAAAGGGCATCTACAAAAAGTACCTATAACTCATATCATAATAAATAATGTTTAAATAAATAATCAATGTTTTTACCCTGATAGGGTAACTAGGAACTAGGCAAGGACGTCTCTTCTCACCATTTCTATTTTACATTGTACTTGAGGTCCTAGTCAGTGAAATAAAACAGGAAAGAAAAAAATAAAATGCATAAATACTAGATGGGGAGAAGTAAAACTGTATTTGCAGACAATGTGATTTTCTCCACAGAAAAGCTACAACTTTAAAACTGAATAAATAAACTAAGCAAGGTCATAGGATGTGACAGTCTTCTTATTTCTTATTTACCTTAATACTCCAATCCCATGTTATACTTAAAATTTTTTATACTATACTTTCCCTGTTTATACTACTGTGCAGTTTCTGTCTCCTGGTTGGATACTTCCTGATACAACTGTCAGAAGAAAAAATTACCTTGACCTCTACTAAATACAAAAAAATTAATTTTAATTATATTGTAGCTATAAACAGAAGAGCTAAAACTATAAAATTTCTAGAAGAAAATATAGGAGGAGATCATTGTGACCTTGTGGTAGGCAAAGAATTCTTAAGTAGGACACAAAAATCACTAGCTATAAAAGTTGATAAAATGGACTTCACCAAAATTTAAAAAGTGTCTGCTCTATAAAAGACATCCTTAAGAAAATAAAAAGGGGGGCATGTAGGAAAGGGTTAACTCTATGGGCCTGGTTTGCTCACACCCTGCATATTCCCATGGAAGGCATGTTTTCAGAACTGGCCCTTGGATAGCTCCTGGGAACTGAGCTCCTAAAATGGTCTGTTGGGTAAGAAAAGTGTTTGCAAGCCTGAGGCCTTCAGGCACCCTGGCCTTGCCAGATTGTCTAGATAGCTTACACTCACAGTGTGATTCATGGTGGACACCTACTTCCCATCTGGGAGGCCAGAGCTTTAGTGACAGGTCAGTCATGCAGTATGTCTACGTGGCTGACCTCCAATACAGACACTGGACACCTAGACTTGGCTAAGTTTCCATGATTGGTGACACTTCACGCATGTTGTCACGCTTCACTGCTGAGGGAATTAGGGACATCCCTTGCCACTCCACTGGTGGGGGATGCATGGAAGGTTGTGCATAGTTTCCTTCAGACTTTGCCCCATGCACCTTTTCCTTGTGCTGATTTTACTCTGTATTCTCTTGGTGTAATAGGCACCAAGCATGAGACAATAACTTCTGCGTCCTATGAGAGCCCTTCTAGTGAAACGTCAAGCCTGAGGGTGGCCCTGGGGATCCTAAGGCAGTAAGCCACAGACTGCAAAGAAATATTCACTATATATGTGGTAATGCAGACAATACATATAAATATACAGATATAACACATACAGAACACATACATGATAACACATACCTATACACATATAACACATACATGGTAAAGATCTTACATCTAGAGTAAAGAAAGAGTTCTTATATATCAAAACAAGAGATCAACCAACCTAATAAAAACAATGAGCAAGGGACTTAGACCTTCATAAGATGAGATATAAAAGTGGTGATATGAGCATATGAAAATATGCTCACCATCATTAGCCAACAGGAAAATCCAAATGAAAAACATAGTGAGGAAGCACCACATGCCATTAGAAGAGCCAAGATTAAAAGGACTGACAATACCAAGTGCTGGCAAAGATCTGGAGCAAATGTAACTCTTACACATCGTTAGTGGAAATGTAAAATGGATTGGCCACTTTGGAAGTTTCAGAGTTTTTTTTTTTTTTTTTTTTTTTTTTTACATAGATAAACATATACATATCCTATGAGGCAGCAGCTACTCCACTATTAGGTGTTTATCCAAGAGAAATAAGAATATATGCCCACAGAAAAGCTTGTATGCAAATGACTATAGTAGCTTGACTCATAAGAGCTAAAAACTAGTGCTCATTGACAGGTAAATGAATTGTGGCATGTTCATACAAGGAATAACACACAGCAATAAAAATGAATGAACTGCTAATACACACACATGATATGGATGAATCTGAGAAACACTTAGTTGAATGAAATAATTAAAAAAAAAAGCCAGATGAAAAGTGGTACATAAAATATGGTTCAATGAAGTCCTCCCTTCCTTCCTTCTCTTTTCCTTCCTTCCTTCCTTCCTTCCTTCCTTCCTTCCTTCCTTCCTTCCTTCCTTCCTTCCTTCCTCCCTCTCTTCTTTTCCTTCCTTCCTTCCTTCCTTCCTTCCTTCCTTCCTTCCTTCCTTCCTTCCTTCCTTCCTTCCTCCCTCCCTCCCTCCCTTTCTTTTCCTTCCTTCCTTCCTTCCTCCCTCCCTCCCTCTCTCCCTTCTTTTCCTTCCTTCCTTCCTTCCTTCCTTCCTTCCTTCCTTCCTTCCTCCCTCCCTCCCTCTCTCCCTTCTTTTCCTTCCTTCCTTCCTTCCTTCCTTCCTTCCTTCCTTCCTTCCCTCCTTCCCTCCTTCCCTCCTTCCTTCCTTCCCTCCCTCCCTCCCTTCCTGGCCTACCTTCCTTCCTTCCTTCTCTCTTTTTCTTTCTTTCTTCCCTTCCTTCCTTTTAATTGAAGTATAGTTGACGCACAATCCATGAAGTTCTAAAGCAAATTCTATGATGACAGAAATCAGTCTGGGGGTTGCCTGAGGTGAGGAATACTAGGAATTGAGTACAGAGGCATAATGGAACTTCCTGGGGTGTTAAAATGTTCCCTGCCTTAACTGGGGTGGTAGGTACACAGATTTGTATGCCAAATCCCATCACATCCCATTTTATTGCATCTAAATTATATGGCAATAAGTAGATTAAAAAGAAATTAGCTCCTCTCTGTCTCCTGCACCTGCTCTTCTCATTCTGTCCCACCCATCACCGTCACACCGTCTCCTGAAAGAACCTCATCAGAGTCTACAGCCTCACCCTTCCCTGGTACTAGGGCAGCTACCAAATCCTCTCTCCACCCCAGTCCCCTCCCTGGTGCTCTGAGTCTGCAGTGGCCTGGATTTCCCCCTCCGCACGTCGCCAGCATCTGACTCATTACATTTCACCCACATCATCCACTCACTGGGTGTCCCCATCTCAGGACATGGCACCTCCATTTGTCCAGCTGCTCAGGCTGGAAATGGGAGGTTCCAAGGCTGGGTCTTCAGCCTCACCTCTGTGCTCTGATATCAAGCCCTACAGTCTCATCAACCCAAATCCCTCTTCCCTGTCACCTCCCCCACTGCCAGAGTTCACGTTTGAGTCTCCTTTTGCCTGAACTACTACAGTTCAGGCCCTCCTGGCCCTCCTACTACTAATGCCGACCACAGCTCTGGCAGACGGTCTAACAGCAATCTCATGAGACCCAAGCCAGAAGCACACAACTAAGCTGCTCGTGAATCCTGATCCACGTGAATCCTGACCCACAAAAGCAGTGTGGGATAATACATGTTTGTTGTTGCTTTAAGTCCCTAAATCTTGTGGTAATTTATTATGCAGGGATAATTAACACACACCGTGAAGAGAGAAAGGGACGAATGAAGTAGAGAGATAAAGAATGTGGGGGAGGGGATACAATTTTAGAGATGAGGTTCAGAAAAGGTTTCCTTTTTTTTTTCTTTTATTTATTTATCTTGAGAGAGAGAGAGACAGAGACAGAGAGAGCACAAGGAGGGGAGGGGCAGAGAGACAGAGAGAGAGAGAGAATCCCAACCAGACTCCACAACATCAGCATGGAGCCCGACATGGGGCTCAAACTCACAAACTGTAAGATCATGACCTGAGCTGAAATCAAGAGTCTAATGCTTAACTGACTGAGCCACACAGGCGCCCCCAGAAAAGGTTTCCTGATGAGAGGGTAACAAAGCATGAGGAGACAAGCCACGTGGGTATTTGGGAGAAAAGCATGCCAGCAGACAGACTATCATGTAGAAGTGTGCCTACTGAGTTCCAGATACAGCAGAAGGGCCAGTGTGGCCGGAGCAGAGTGAAGGAGCCAGTGACAGAAGATGAGGTTGGAACTCAGAACTGGAGACCAGATGGCACAAGACCTCACAGGCCATGGTGAGGCTCATTCTGGAACAGGATCATCTGGCTATTAGAGGAGAACCAGTAGAAGTAGGGAAACTAGGTAGGGGCTAATCCAACGATCCAGGGAGGGGTGGTGCTGAGCAGGGGGGAAGCTGAGAAGGGGCACAGTCTGGATACCTTGTGAAGAAAGAGCCAACAGGGTTTGTGAATGGATCCAAGGCAGGATGTGAGGAAAAAACGCAGAGTGAAGAAATACTCCAAGATTTTTGGACTGAGCAGCTGGAAGAAAGAAATGATCATTTGTTAAGATGGGAAAGAGTACAGGGGGAGGAGGAGGTCTGTGTGGAGAGCAGGAGTCCTTATAGACATGTTAAGTTCCAGGGGTATTAGATATCCAAGGGGAAGTGCCAAGTGGGCAGGCGAGTAGTGAGCCTGGAATTCAGAGCAGAAATCTGAGCAGGAAACATAAATTTGGGAATTATCAGCACATGTGTGGCAGTAAAAGCTGCAAGACTGGATGACGCTTCCTCAAAGTCAGTGCAGCTATAGAAGAGGGGAGGCTTCTGAAGACCCAGCCCTGAGGCCCTCTGGTCTTGGGGAGAGAGGTCTCTCATCTTAGGGGCTATGGGGGACCAACATGAAGACTGAGAAGTTCCTGGAGAGGCAAGTGGAAAACCAGGAGAGGCGCTGTCCCACGGCCAAGAGAAGACAGTGATGACAGATCAAACAACATAGAATTTGCTGGTGGACTTGACAAAGATAGTTGTGTTACCATTGCAGGGGCATAAATCTGCTTAGATGGGTTCAAGACAGACCTGGAAGAGAGTAATTAGGTACAGCAAAAATAACTCTTTGGAGGAGTTCTGGTTTAAAGGCAAAAAAAAAAAAAAAAAAAAAAAAAAGGAATGGGTGGTTGGTGGAAAGTGGGACAAGAGGGATTTATTAATAGGGAGAGGGGATCTGGGTGGCTCAGTTAAGCGTCTGACTTCAGTTCAGGTCATCTCATGGTTCATGAGTTCGAGCCCCACGTAGGGCTCTCTGCTGTCAGCACAGAGCCTGCTTCAGATCCTCTGTCCCCCTCTTTCTCTGCGCCTCCCCCGCTAATGTGTGTGTGCTCTTTCTCTCAAAAATAAATAAACATTCTTAAAAATTTTTAATGCTTAGTTTTGAGAGAGAGAGACACAGAGTGTGAGCAGGGGAAGCGCAGGGAGAGAGGGAGACACAGAATCTGAAGCAGGCTCCAGGCTCTGAGCTGATAGCACAGAGCCCAACAAGGGGCTCAAACTCACGATCGTGAGATCATGATCTGAGCCAAAGTCGGACGCTTAACGACAGAGCCACCCAAGCGCACCAATAAATAAACATCTGTTAAAAATAGGGAGAAATAATACTTACAAATTAGTAACTATCAACCTGACATCTGAGATCATTTTAGATCCTTGCTTAGTACTGTTTCTTTTTTTCTTTTTTTTAATGTATGGAATTGTTTTTTTTTTTCAATAAATATTGAAATTTATTGTCAAATTGGTTTCCATTAGTACTGTTTCTATGTGAACATTCCACTGGGCTTACCAGTTTCAAAGTATTATATAATATAGTTACTAAAATAATTAGCATAATATGACTGGGAAAGCCCACAAGAATGTTTGCCAAAAAGTTAAGAGGAGCTCTCTCTGGGGCTTGGGGGATTAATATTAAAAAAATTTTTTTTATATGTTTATTCATTTTTGAGAGAGACAGAGACAGAGATCAAGCAGGGGAGGGGCAGAGAAAGAGAGAGACACAGAATCTGAAGCAGGCTCTGGGCTCTGAGCTGTCAGCACAGAGCCTGATGCGGGGCTCCATCTCATGAACCATATCATGACCTGAGCCAAAGTCGGACGCTTAACCAACTGAGCCACCCAGGTGCCCCTTGGGGGATTAATATTTATTGTGCTTGTTTCGATTTTCTAACACTTCTCTAGCACCTGTGCGTTACTTGTACTGGATGCTTCTTTACAATAAAGGAGAGATATTTTCATCACAGCTCACGAGACCCCCTTACTTATGCCGTTACACAGATGCTGACACTGTCTTTGGATATGCACAAGCTCTTCCCTCTCCTTGTGGGCCTAGTGTGTGCCAGGCCAAGACCCAAACACTTTTTCCATTGGTCACTCAGAACCATGGCCCTGAGGGCAGGCCCCCAACACAGTGCACCACACAAGTGTTCAGGGAATGGACAAATGGACGGACGGTGTCCTGTGACCCAAGTTTTGGACCATTGCTCCAACTACCTGGACACACTTTTGAATCTGAGCTCCTTCCCAGGCCCCCCAAGGCAGGGGTTTTAGGAGTAGGCTTCTCAGGGATGCCCTTCCTGGACAAGGAGAGCTTGTCAGACCCATCAGGGCATGAACAGGCCATGCGACTCAGTGTTCCTTGGACTCCCAGGGTCTTTTCAACTTCAGTTCGCACTAACACCTTAATCATTATTTTATTAACATTCCTTAACTTTTTCAAAATTGTGGTAAAGACACACGTAACAAAACATCCACCATCTTTTTTTTTAAATTTTTTTTTTCAACGTTTTTTATTTATTTTTGGGACAGAGAGAGACAGAGCATGAACGGGGGAGGGGCAGAGAGAGAGGGAGACACAGAATCGGAAACCGGCTCCAGGCTCCGAGCCATCAGCCCAGAGCCTGACGCGGGGCTCGAACTCACGGACCGCGAGATCGTGACCTGGCTGAAGTCGGACGCTTAACCGACTGCGCCACCCAGGCGCCCCCAAAACATCCACCATCTTAACCATTCCTAAGTGTACAGTTCAGTAGTGTTAAGTATATTCACGTGGTTGAGGAACCAATCTCAGAACTTTTTCATCTGGCAAAACCAAACCTCTGGACCCATTAAACAACAGCTTCCCATACCTCCTCCACTCAGCCCCTGACAACCACCATTGGACTTTCTATGAACCTGACTACTCTAGGGACCTTACATAAGTGGAATCATACAGCATTTGTTATTTTGAGACGAGGCTCATTTCCATTAGCATAATGCCTTCCAGGTTCATCCATGTCACACCATGTGAGGCTTTACCATATTGTCTTGTAGGGATAAACCAGTTTTGTTCATCCATTCATTTGTGGATGGACACTTGGGTTGCTTCCACCTCTTGGCTCTTGTGACTAATACTGCTATAAACATAGTCTGTATCTCTTTCAGATCTTGCTTTCGATTCTTTTAGATATATACCCAGCAATCATATGGTAGTTTTATTTCTAATTTTTGAAAGAAAAGTTAAAGAATTTTCCAACTGTTTTTCAGTGGCTGCACCATTTTACGTTCTCACCAACAGTGCAAAGGGTCCAATTTCTCCACATTCACGCTGGCATGTTATTTTTTATTAATTTTTTTTTTTTTTTTGTAATAGCCAGCCTAATGGGATTGTGGTTTTCTTTAAAAGATTCTGATTGTGATACACACACACAGGGCGTGCAAGAACCTAATATTGGAACGGACAGTTGTAAAGAGAACATCCAGGGAATTCTTGACACAGGTCATGAAATAAATACTAATGGTGTCCCAGAAACACCCCGGGCCCTTGTCCTGGTAACCTTTTCTATTATCATCTCTCTCCCTCACCTTCCTACACTCCCCAGCTAAACACTCTCTGGCCTTTACAGTATTTTCCTTGCTTAACTTTACAGTCACATCTGAAACAATAGTTTCTGTTTTGCCAGTGTTTGCACTTGGTATAAACGTAATCATTTTGTTAGTCTTTTTGCTTAACTTTGGGTAGGTAAGATTCATCAACGTTCATACAGCTCTCGTTTCTGGGTTCTCTGTATAGAATTTCACAGCAGCAAAATTCACCTTCGGTCTCTTCCAATACAAATCCACAGACAGCGACGCTGTACCTGTCTCCTGGGGCTTTGGAGCAGGGGTCTCCATCGCGCCCCTCGGCAGCGTTCCCCGGACGCGTGGGCAGCTCTGCAACCTCCGGCCCCAGGCTAGGCCCAGAGGCACGGGTCCTGTTCCTGGGGCTAAGGGACAGCCTGCCTGGGAGCCCCGTGGGGTCACACACGCACTTCCGGTTTCACGGTCACGCACGCGGAGCCCCCTGCGCACTTCCAGGGTCGGGGTCAGGTAGGCTCAGCAAGCGTCCCACATTCCAGCCTGCGCTCACGCCCCATCACCCGCGCTCCTCCCGGGGCTCCGAGTGAGGGGACCAAGGCCGATTTCGGGCTCAGAGGTTTGGAACCAGCGGGTACGAAGAGCTGTCTCGCAGACTGGGCGGACCCGCCTCCCACAGAAATCCAACGACCACCACAAAGGAACAGGCCTAACACCGTCGCGGGAAAGTGCGCCTGCGCGGACCGGACACGAACTACAAGTCCCGGGAGCTTTTGTGCTGCGCAGACAGACGACTCCATTTCCCAGAAGGCATCGGGGTCCCGGAGCCGCTCTGACCTCCAGATCCAGACGAACTTGTAGCACAGCTTTCTGGGAAGTGTAGTTCCGGTATCATGCTGGGCCGATGTGTTGTGTGTCTAACTGCAGGGGTATCCAGAGGGTGGTACCCAGGAACGTGGAATTATCCTGTCAGTTCCAGGTGGATTTGGGTAGGTCCTGGCCCATGTTCATCTTTGCGGGAAAGGCTCATTCACCTCGCCCTCAGGATACTAGTGGTGGTGGGTGGGCACTGAAGAGTTTTACTAGGCTTCCTGCCCCTGCTGTCCCTAACCTGGGGTCCCAGGAAGGGACGGGGGAAGAAGTAGGGAAATCCTCAGCCCTGTTCTCAGGCCCAGTGATCCTGATGCTGGTCCACCCTCAGGAGCAGGGGAAGGAGTCCGGGTGGTGGCCCACCCTTGACACAGTGCTCTGACAATTTCACCCTCCTTGACTTGAACCCCAGCTGCAGCTTTGGCCACAAGTTCTACCCAGCCAGCATCAGCACAGCACAGCTGTGCCCAGGCCTCCCTGCTGTGGTTGTTGGCCTCCAGAATGACCTCTATAAATCTTGTCTCCTGGTAGTCACATCTTTGTGTAGTACCTCCCACACTGAGTAGGGCGGACATATGTAACAAAAATAATATTGTGGATATACTGGTATATAGATTATGAAGCTAGGTCATGAAAGACATTGATTGAAACTTCAACCTTGCTGTCTTGGATCACTCACTCTGGGGGAAGCCAACATCACATCTTAAGTATACTTGAGCAATTTGTGGAGAGTTCCACATGGCAAGAAACTTTGGCCTCCTGCCTACAGCCTGTACTAATTTGCCACCCACAAAAGGAATGCTCTTGGAAGTGGACCCTCCAGCCCTTGGTGACATCTTGACTGCAAACTTATAAAAGACCTTGAACCAGAACAACACAGGAATAGCTAGATATGGGGTACAATAACACAGGTTTATTGTTTTAAGTCACTAATTCAGGGGTAATGTGTTGTACAGCAATAGATAACAAATACAGATAAGAGTGGTACAATACAACCTTGGATTGCGAGTAACTTGTTCTGCGAGTACTCCCCCAAACTTGCAAACATTTCTAGTAAATTTTAACTTGATAAAGGAGTGATATCTTGCAATACGAGTAGTACATGACACTGAACGTCACATGATCACAACTGAGCCAATGGTTCTTCTCTCTGTCTCTCTGTGTGAGATTGTGAGTGGTCATCAATGCAATGTCACATTTCCACGAAATCCTCAAAAGGAGGCAAAAGCAAGTGTCATTGGATAGGTTCCTTGTTAAAGTTGTGCAAAAAGAAAAAGATTTCATTGAGCCAATGCATACCAGTGATTCCATTAGACATAATGAACGTAATTCTAAAAAAATTAAAAGAATTTTTAAAAAGGAAAGAAAGAAAGTCGTCCTACACAATAACCCTCCTCTATCTTGTCTCCCTCACAGCAGCCATGAAGGTTTTCAAAGGTAAGTGCAGGTTAATTTATTTTTTTATATCTTGTGTTTTCTTTATTTTGTATTATATTACAGTATTTTGAATTATGTGAATATTTTTGGGTTGTGGAACAAATCATCTGAGTTTTCATTATTTCTTATGGGGAAATTCGCTTTGATATACAAGTACTTTGGATTATAAGCATGTTTCTGGAACAAATTAATGCTCTCAAACCAAGGTTTTACTGTATGTATAATTAATGCAGATAATTATATCTACTATTTAGAAATAGGATGCTGTGGAAACAAAAACTGGAATGTGGGAGAAGTTTTGGAACCAGCAAAGGTCAGAAGCCAGAAGGACTTTGATATGGGTGGTAATGAAATCACGATTGCCTTTGAAGAATCTGTTAGATGAAGTCTGATGGTCTTTAAGGATACTTCTGACGATGGAACGCCTGGCTGGCTCAGTCAGAAGAGCATGTGACTCTTGATCTTGGGGTTGTGAGTTCAAGCCCCACATTAGGAGTAGAGATTACTTAAATAAGTAAATACTTTTTTAAAAAAAGGATACTTCAGGGGCGCCTGGGTGGCGCAGTCGGTTAAGCGTCCGACTTCAGCCAGGTCACGATCTCGCGGTCTGTGAGTTCGAGCCCCGCGTCAGGCTCTGGGCTGATGGCTCGGAGCCTGGAGCCTGTTTCCGGTTCTGTGTCTCCCTCTCTCTCTGCCCCTCCCCCATTCATGCTCTGTCTCTCTCTGTCCCAAAAATAAATAAAAAACGTTGAAAAAAAAATTTAAAAAAAAAATAAAAAAAGGATACTTCAGATGAGAGCTTAAAGGAAATGGAGGAAAATGTCTTTTAAAAGTCAGAGACAGGAATCCATTCTGCATAGTGGCAGAAAGTTTAGCTACACAGTCACCTGCAGTAACTCAAAAAGTAGAAAATGTACCTAATAAACTGGGTGATCTAGCTAAAGAAGTTTCCAGACAGTGTTTAAGGTGCTTCCCTTGCTTTACTGACCAAGGACAAGTGAAGTTCAGTGGGACTGTCAGAAGCATGTCTTTTGCTTTTCTCCCTCAAGTCCCTCAAGCATCAGGGCCAGGACATGATGGTGAGGGGCAGGCAGGTCTCCAGGCAGTTCCCACTTTCATCTTCTTTTCCACAAGTCCTATTGACCTGAACACTTTGGAGTAAGCCCCATGTGAGAAAGATCCTCCCTGGGCTCAGGGATCAGCCTCTACTCCCCTTCTCCCTGGGAGCAACTTGAAAATGAACAAAGAAAGAAAGAAAGAGAGAAAGGGAGGAAGGGAGGAAAGGAGGGAGGAATGAAACAAGAGAGAGAGGGAGAGTGAGGGAGGGAAGAAGGAAGGAAGGAAGGAAGAGAAAGATTGGAGAATAAGGTTTAGTTACCTCAGACATCACAAAAAAAGCGATTAACAGCCAACAATGCCTATTTTTATTTCTCCCTGATCAAAAATATGTCCGCCCATCTGGATGACTGACATATGTCAGAGTGTCTGCCCTGCCCACACCTGGAGAGGACCCCCTTTCTTGGCTTTGGCTTTGGGGGCCAGAGTGGACCCCTGGTCAGAGACAGCCAGGCCTGGTTCCCAAGCCAACCCCCCTGCCCCAACCATGGACTGGGAATTCTCACGGGAGCAGCCAGTGTGCCCAGTTGGACTGAGGGTCCTAGAGGACAGTGGGGCCAGGAGCCATTACAGGCTCCCACAAGGCACATGGGGGAGGAGAACCCATGCAGTCCCAGAGAGAGCAGGTCGGCACAGCCCTAATTCCTGCAGGCCCCATTCTCAGCTCCAGCCCCCCGTGTACCTTGGCTCTACTTCCTGCCACTGAATTCTGTGATCCTCTCTTGAGCCCCCACAGTGAACTGTGCCTGTCTTGAAGTAGGCTGAGACTCAAAGAGCTCTGTAGGAGATCATCAAGACAGCTACCAACGAGTCCTCCTATCTCCATGTGTACAGGCTACATCTCCCTGCAGGAGGGCGTTCTGTTGCTATAAGCAAACCACCCCGAATTCAGTGATGTAAAACAACTACCAGTTTATTGTGTTTGTGGATTCTGTGAACCAGGAATTAAGATGGGGCATGGGGGCTCATCCCTGCTGCACAATGACTGAGGTCTCAGCCAGGTAGACTGTCATAGTTGGAGATGACTCAAATGGTTGGGGGTTGGAATTATCTGGAGGCTTTATCGCTTGCATGACTAGCACTTGGGTGGGAAGATGCAAAGATGGGGCTCAGCTGGACTTTCAACTTGAGAACCTAATCACGGTCTCTTCATGTGGTGTGGACTCCTCCCAGCATGGTGGCCAGGTTCTGGGGAGCGTCCTGCAATACAGCAAGTATCCCAAGAAGGCATACAGACTTTTCTGACTCAGTCTTGGGAGCCACACAGCATCACTCCCTCCACATTCTGTTGGTGAAAGCTGTCATAAACCACCCCAGATTCAGAGGGACAGGGCACAGAGTCTACCTCTCAATGTGAGGTTTGTCAGAAAGTTTATGGCCATTTTTATTTATTTTCTTTTTATTGTTTTAAATGTTTTATTTATTTTTAAGAGAGCACAAGCAGGGGAGGGGCAGAGAGAGAGGGGGCAGAGGAACTGAAGGAGTCTCCTTGCTGACACCAGTGAGCCCAATATGGGGCTTTGAACTCACAAACCATGAGATCACGACCTGAGGTGAAGTTGGACATTCAAACAACTGAGCCACCCAGGCGCCCCTGGGACCATTTTTAAAAACCACCACAGTTTGCTCTTTGACCAAAAAGTATTTACATTCATTCTTCCCACATGCAAAATACACTCACCCCTTGCAAGCCCTGCCCCCAAGTCTTATCCTATTATGGCACTGGGCTCAGGTTCAAGGTCCAGAATCTAAATCCAGTATCTAAATCAGGTACAAGTGCAGGTAAGGCTCCTTGGATGTAGTTCTTCATTTGACTTTGGGTGTGACTTCTCTTGATTTGAAGACGTGTAAATGAAAGAGATGTGTTAGCTGTACCCTCCCCCCCCCAGCTTCTGATGGAGGGACAGGCATGGGATAAATGCAGTCAACACTATCATTCTGATAAAGTAAAGGGTGGGTCACGACACTCACCATAGCAGCCACACCATAGTGACTCTAACATCCAGCTGAACACATGTTGTCATTTCTTTTTTTTAACGTTTATTTTTATTTAGAGAAAGGGAGAGTGCATGCATGTATGAGCAGGGGAGGGACAGAGAGAGAGGGAGAGAGAGAATCCCAAACAGGCTCTGCACTGTCAGCGAAGGGTTCAACTTGTGGCTCCATCCCACAAACCACAAGAGCATGACCTGAGCTGAAATCAAGAGTCTGCTGCTTAACAGACTGAGCCACTCAGGTGCCCCTGTTGTTCCTTTTTTTTTTTTTTTTAATTTTTTTTTCAACGTTTTTTATTTATTTTTGGGACAGAGAGAGACAGAGCATGAACGGGGGAGGGGCAGAGAGAGAGGGAGACACAGAATCGGAAACAGGCTCCAGGCTCCGAGCCATCAGCCCAGAGCCTGACGTGGGGCTCGAACTCACGGACCGCGAGATCGTGACCTGGCTGAAGTCGGACGCTTAACCGACTGCGCCACCCAGGCGCCCCAACCCCTGTTGTTTCTTGATTGAGGTCCAATCCTCCTTCCTGGTGCTGATTCCCTATACCCCTCGTTCTGCCCTCTGAGGCATCCTTCGTTTTCCATAGGAAATAGCCTGTGTTCACACCTGGTTAGCTCTCTCAGGCTGCTTCCTGCCCATAGAAGTTTAGGGATCCAAAGGCACCTTTTCATTTTGGTCTTTCTGTCTCTTTAAGTCCAAACTGATAGAATTATTGTAAAAACTTTGTGGGTCTCTTATGTATCAACTAATAAATGCACTTCTTTAGACAAAAACCAAATGCCTAAAAATCTCAACACAACCAACCCCTTTTCTACCTGAGCTCCATATGAAGCTCCTGTGCAACATACCTTTTAGAAGATCTTAGAGTATCTTAGATGTCATATTTTTTAAAAGGGAAGACATGCAAAGCACATCCTTAGGAAGGCGGGATCCCGGCCACATTCTTAACCCTGGCTTCATCTCTACCATGAAATTGTGTTTTCCTGACAGTACCCTGGATTTGATCTGAGGCTCTTTCTTACTTTGGGACTCCTTTTCTGGCTAGGAAAACTGGCCTAGGCCCT
Source organism: Neofelis nebulosa (assembly GCF_028018385.1). Taxonomy (NCBI): domain Eukaryota; kingdom Metazoa; phylum Chordata; class Mammalia; order Carnivora; family Felidae; genus Neofelis; species Neofelis nebulosa. The sequence goes on from NC_080792.1 coordinate 66,091,124, forward strand.
TTACATCTCCTTCCAATGCTACTTGAAAACTAAGTAGCTCCTTTAGCACTTCATCTCTCTCCTCTCTCCTTTTATTGTTCACAGGTGGAAGAAGCCAGGTGGCACCTCCAACTCTTCCTGAAAATTGCCTTAGCCAGATCCGTGGGTTCATTTGGTATATTTACTGTTTTCCACTTTGCCACAGTGACAGTTTTGCTACATATTCTACCACCACAGAATAATGATTCCTTTTCCTCCAGCTTCCAATTACACATTCTTTGTTTTCCTTCAAGTCCTGAGCCGCAGCCTCTTCAAGGCCCATATGCTTCTGCCTACCACTCAATCCCCAACACAGTGCCACATGTCATCTGTCTCATGTGTTAAAGGAACACTCTGCTTGCAGATACCAAATTCTGCTCCATAACATTCTGCCCTCAACTTCTTGGTGTAAAACTGCCAGTGAAGGAGACCTATGCATTTTGTGGGTCAGGAATTTGGACAGGGTATAGCAGGGCTGGCTTGTCTCCAGCCACAACTCCTAGAGTTTCAATAAGGATGACTCAATGGCTGCAGGTACTCGGGCAGGGGAGGGGAGGGCTGGAGGCTTCCTCACTCACATATCTGAAGCCTGGGCTGCGATGACTCAAAGGCTGGGTTCAGCTGGAATTGCCAACTTGACAATTTATACGTGGCCTCCTCATGGGCTTGAGCTTCTCACAGCATGAGAGGGAGTAACACGACAGGAAGCATCAGAACAGAGAGCATTCTAAGAGAACAAGGCAGAAGACGGTCTATCCTCCAAAATCACATAGCATCCTTTCCACGTTATCTATGCACTGAAGCCCTCCCGATGCAAAAAGAGGGCACAGACCCTCCATCTGTCAATGGGAATAGTGTCAAAGAATTTGCAGCCATTTTTAAACTTTCACACAGGTAAGGCTATGTCCTCTTCCGAACCTGTGCTGGCTTTGTGGCTTGCTTTGATCAACAGAATGTTCAGCTGTAAATGAGTGCAGGGTATATTGCTGGAGAGAAACTACATATAAAGAGAGAGAGAGAGAGAGAGAGAGAGAGAGAGAGAGAGAGCGCATGTGGAAAGAGAGGCCACATGGAGGATAACTAAGGGTCCCGGCCTAGCCCAAGCTTCCAACATGTGAATGAGATGACTTAGAGTTTACATCCCCTACCCAGCCACTGGCTGAATACAGCTGCGTGAGTTGATTCCCATGGTTGGCAGACAAACCATCCCTGCTCAGTCCTGCTCAAATTTCTGATCCACAGACTCACAGGTGGGAAAAAAAAAAAAAAAAGGACTCTGTTTTCAGCCACTAATTTTTGGATAATTCAAACAGTACAGCACCATTTAGTGTTCTGTTTTCTCCTTTTGATTGCTAAATCATTTCAATAAACTCTAGAAAAGAATTTGATAAAACTGAATATCCATTCCTATAAGCCAGGCATGGAAGGATTCTTCATTAACTTGAGGAAGAATATCTAACACTAGAGGGATTTCCATGAAAGCTCTAAATCAGACAACAAACCTGGATAAAATCATTATTGTTTCAAGTGCCTACAATAAAACTCAAACACAATAATGAGATTTAACGTTGGAAAGGGAACAAAATTATGCTTTCAGATATGTGATTATGTAACTAGAAAATCCAAGACGATGACCTTAAAATGATTAAATACAGTCAGATAACTTGAGTTTGCCAGATAGCAACAGTTTTCCTATATTCCAGTGATACCAGTCATAAAATATGCAGAAAAGTATTTCCATTAACAGCACCAGAAATGTAAAATACCCCAACTATACTAGTACTCTATTAGTGTGTAATAAATCATGCCAAAGCTTAGCAGCTCAAGACAATGACTCATTATTTCTGACAAAATTGTGGTGAACCACGCAGTTCTCTGCTCTACATGATGTCAGCTGCAGTATTCTGAGGCTTCTACTGGGCCGGAACATCCAAGATGGCACATTCACATGACTGGTGATTGATGCTGCTGGTCAGTTGGGAGTTCAGTGGAGATGTTGACAGGCGGTGTATCATCTTATAGCCTTTCCAGGAGGCATGGCTGCTCACAGCATGAAGACTGGCTTCCAAGAGGAGACACCAAAGAATGAGCATTCTAAGAAACTCATCTGAAAGTCCTCTCATGAACTAATAATCTCTGAAGTCCAAAAGCATCACTTCCACTGCGTTCTATTGGTCAAGTGAGTGAAAAGACAGCAAGAAAAGCAGTGATAGCAGGAGGAGTGAAAATAACACCTTTAGACATCTTTATCACACAAAGAAACAGAAATCTTAACAAAAACATGAATGAGACCTATAGGAAGAAAACAACACAAACTTAAAAGAGGACCTAAATAAATAGTAGTAGATGAGAAGAATTATGTAGAAAAGGCCATCACTCTTCCTAATTTAATACATAAATATAAAGCAATTCTAATAAAATTCATAGGGATGTTTTTGTCATGATGGGTAATTTGACTCTAAAGTTTTTCAGAAGACCAAATGAAGAGTATGATATTTTAATTCATAAAATATAGTGGTAATAAGACATACATTGGATGGGTGGATGGATGGATGAATAAACAGGAAGAATTTCTCCACAGAGCATAAATGAAAATTGTTAAATTTGTGGGGGAAGACTCAATATCTGACATCATAAGCCCATATGGATTAAAAAGTTAAATGGACAAATGGAAACAATAAAAATATAAGCAAATATTTATATCATCTTTAGATTAAAGAGGAATTTCTTGAATAAAAGACTCTCTTGAACTTAAAATGTATACTGATCTAAAATAACCATACAGAAAGTTGAAAGTCAAATGATAAACTTGGGGATATTGCAGCATAGGAGAAAAGATTCTGAACCTATGAAGAGCACATAACTCAGCAAGAAAAGGGCAAAGAACAAATACCCACTAAACTCCTGTGATATGCATGGCAGACGCTAGTTTGTCAAGTGTTCATCTTCACGTACTTACCTTCTTGTCTGCGAGACAGACAACAAATAAACAAAAACAAATATTACGATGTAATGTCTGATAATAAAGGAGAGTAAAGCAAGGTCAGGGGCACTTCAGAGAGGAACTAGATAAATAGTTGATGGATGGAGGAGAGTTTAGTCAGGGTAGGCAGAGCAGAGGTAGCATTTGAGCAGAGCCCTGAATAAAGTGAAGGACTGTGATGCAGCTACTCAGAGGCTGAGCGTGGTATGTTCCAGGAGAAGAAACAAGGCCAGTCTGGCTAAACTAGAGCTAGCAAAGCAGACACAAGACCTAAGAGATAGGCAGAGTTTAATATATAATCTTTTAATTTGTCCTATAAGCCATTTCTGCCATTTCCTACTCTTCATCAATGTAATTTCTAATGGCAGCCTTGGGACATTCTAGTAAGTGGATGTCCTAAGGTTGTTTTTTAAGTATCTATCTATCTATCTATCTATCTATCTATCTATCTATCTATTGAGACAGCATGAGAGGTGGAGGGGCAGAGACAGAGGGAGAGAGAGAATCCCAAGCAGGCTTCACACTGCCAGCGCACAGCCCAACATGAGACTCAAACTCATGAAACTGCGAGATCGTGACCTGAGCCAAAACCAAGAGTCAGACGCTTAACTAACTGAGCCACCCAGGTGTCCCAGATGTCCTAAGGTTTAATAACTACATGAACCACTCTCTTACAGTTAGATGTGACATTAGATCCAATTCGAAACTACCATAAATAATGTACTGATGAATAGCTTTGTGCATAAATCATTTTTGCATTTAAGAGAAACACTTTTTGGATAGGGAATATAGGTTTATTTGACCCTTTTACAACACCCTCACTAAGGCCTCACAATCATGTTATCAAACATGATCCACTCAAGTTTTCCGTTTTGCGAGTTCTGTTCACCTTGTGGTTTTCCCATTTATCTACTGGTGATTTTTCTTATCAGATTTTATTTTATTTGTTTTAACTTTTATTTTAATTACAATTAGTTAACATGCAGTGTTATGTTAGTTTCAGGTGTACGATATAGTGATTCAACACTGCCATACATCCTCTACTGCTCATTATTGACTGCACTGCTTAATCCCCATCACCTATTTAATCCATCCACCCACCCCCCACCTCCCCTCAGATAACCATCAGTTTGGTTCTCTATAATTAAGAGTCTGTTTCTTGGTTTGTCTCTCTTTTTTCCCTTTGCTCATTCGTTTTGTTTCTTAAATTCCGCATACAAGTGAAATCATATGGTATTTGTTTTCCTTTGACTGAATTCTTTCATTTAGCATTATACTCTCCAACTTCATCCATGTCGTTGCAAATGGCAAGATTTTATTCTTTTTATGGATGAATAATATTTCATTATATATACACCATATCTTCTTTATCCATTCATCAATCAGTGGACACTTAGGTTATAACTGTATCTTGGCTATTGTAAATAATGCTGCTATAAACATAGGGGTGCATGCATCCCTTCGAATTATTGTTTTTGTATTCTTTGGGTAAATACCCAGTAGCATGATGGCTGGATTGGAGGGTAGTTCTTTTTTTTTAACTTTTTGCGGAAACTCCATACTATTTTCCACAGCGACTGCACCAGTTTGCATTCCCCCAACAGTGCTAGAGGGTTACTTTTTTCTCCACATCCTTGCCAACACCTCTCACTTCTTGAGTTTTTTATTTTAGCAATTCCATCAGGTGTGAGGTGATATCTCATTGTAGTTTTGATTTGAATTTCCCTGACAATTAGTGATAATGAGCACCTTTTCATGGGTCTATGGGCCATCTGTGTATCTTCTTTTGAGAAATGTCTGTTCATGTCTTCTCCCCATTTTGAAATTGGATTATTTGTTTTTTGGGTGTTGGGAGTTTTATAAGTTGTTTTTTAAATAAGTTCTTTATATATTCTGGATACTAACCTTTTATCAGATATGTCATATGTCTTCCATTTCATAGGGTGCCTTTTAGTTTTGTTTCTTGTTTCCTTTGCTGTGCAGAAGCCTTTTATTTTGATGTAGTCCCAATAGTTTATTTTTGCTTTTGTTTCCCTTGCCTCAGGGGACCTATCTGGAAAAAAGTTGCTATGACTGATGTCAGAGAGGTTACTGCCTATGCTCTCTTCTAGGGTTTTTATGTTTTCAGGTCTCACATTTAGGTCTTCAATCCATTTTGAATTTATGGGGTAAGAAAGTATGGTGTAAGAAAGTGGTCCAGTTTCATTTTTTTGCATGTTGCTGTCCAATTTTCCTAGGACAATTTGTTGAAGAGACTGTTTTTTTTCCCCCACTGGATATACTTTCCTGCTTTGTTGAAAATTGACCATATAATTGTGAGTTCATTTCTGGGTTTTCTATTCTGTTCCATTGACCTATGTGTCTATTTTGGTGCCAGTACCATACTGTTTTGATTACTACAGCTTTGTAGTGTATCTTGAAGTCCAGAATTGTGATGCCTCAAGCTTTGCTTTTTCAGGATTGCTTTGGCTATTTGGTGTCATTTGTAGTTCTACATAAATTTTAGGAATGTTTGTTCTAGTTCTGTGAAAAATGCTGTTGGTCTTTTGATAGGGATTGCATTAAATCTGTAGATTGTTTTGGGGTGTGTGTGTGTGTGTGTGTGTGTGTGTGTGTGTGTGTGTATTTGTTCTTCCAATCAATGAGCATGGAATGTCTTTCCATTTCTTTGTGTCATCTTCAATTTCTTTCATCAGTGTTTATAGTTTTCAGAGTACTGGTATTTCACCTCTTTGGTTAGGTTTATTCCTAGGTGTTCTATTATTTTTGGTGCAATTATAAATGGAATTGTTTTTTTTAATTTCTCTTTCTGCTGCTTCATTATGGGTGTATAGATATACAACAGATTTCTGGGGTGCCTGGGTGGCTCAGTCAGTTAAGCATCTGACTCTTGATATTGGCTCCGGTCATAATCTTGAAGTTGTGAGATTGGGCCCTCTGCACTGACAGTGTGGAGCTTGCTTGGGATTCTCTATCTTCCTCTCTCTCTGCCCCTTTCTGCACACTCTCTCTCTCAAAATAAATGAATAAACATTAAAAAAAACACAACAGATTTCTGTGTCTTGATTTTGTATCCTGCAACTTTACTGAATTTGTGCATCAGTTCTAGCAGTGTTTTGGTGGAGTCTTTCGGGTTTTCAATATAGAATATCATGTCATCTGCAAATAGTGAAAGTTTTACCTCTTCCTTACTGATTTGGATTCCTTTTATTTCTTTTTGTTTTCTGATTGTTGTGGCTAGGACTTCCAGTACTATGTTGAATAAAAGTGGTGAGGGGCATCTGGGTGTCTCAGTCGGTTAAGTGTCTGACTTCGGTTCAGGTCATGATCTCATGGTTTGTGGGTTTGAGCCCCACATCAGGCTCTGTGCTGACAGCTCAGAGCCTGGAGTCTGCTTCAGATTCTGTGTCTCCCTCTCTCTCTGCCCCTCCCCCAATCTCTCTCTCTCTCAAAAATGAATAAATATTTAAAAACATTTTTTTTTTAAAAAAGAATAAAAGTTGTGAGAGTGGACACCCTTGTCTTGTTCCTGGTGTTAGCTGTGGGTTTTTCATATAGGGCCTTTCTTATGTTGAGGTATCTTTCCTCTAAACCTACTGTATTGAGGGTTTTTTTTTTCATCTTGAATGGATGTTGTACTTTGCCAAATGCTTTTTCTGCATCTATTGAAATGATCATATGGTTCTTATCCTTTCTCTTATTGAGGTGATGTATCACACTGATTGATTTGCAAATATCAAACTACCCTTGCAACCCAGGAATATATCCCACTTGATCACGGTGAATGATTTAAAAAATTTTTTTAATGTTTATTTATTTTTGAGAGAGACAGAGTGTGGGTGGGTTAGGGGGAAAGAGAGAGGGAGACACAGAATCCAAAGCAGGCTTCAGGCTCTGAGCTGTCAGCACAGAGCCCAACTTGGGGCTCGAACTCATGAACTGCGAGATCATGACCTGAGCCAAAGTCGGACGCTTAACTGACTGAGCTACTCAGGCTCCCCGAGTTTAAAATGTATTGTTAGATTTGGTTTACTAGTATTTGTTGAGGATTTTTTCATCTAAATTCATCAGAGATATTGGCCTTAGTTCTCTCTCTCTCTCTCTCTCTTTTTTTTTTTTTTGTTTTTGGTGGTGTCTTTATCTGGTTTTGGTATCAGGGTAATGCTGGCCTCATGGAATGAATTTGGAAGTTTTCCTTCCTTTTCTATTTTTTGGAATAGTTTGAGAAGAATAGATATTAACTCTTCTTTAAATGTTCAGTAGAATTTCTCTGTGTAGCCATCTGGTCCTGGATTTTTTGTGGAAAGTTTTTTTTTTTTAATTTTTTTTTTCAACATTTTTTATTTATTTTTGGGACAGAGAGAGACAGAGCATGAACGGGGGAGGGGCAGAGAGAGAGGGAGACACAGAATCGGAAACAGGCTCCAGGCTCCGAGCCATCAGCCCAGAGCCTGACGCGGGGCTCGAACTCACGGACCGCGAGATCGTGACCTGGCTGAAGTCGGACGCTTAACCGACTGCGCCACCCAGGCGCCCCTTTTTTTTAATTTTTAATTTTTTTTTTGTGGAAAGTTTTTCAATTACTGATTCAATTCTTTGCTGGTAATCAGGCTGTTAAAAGTTTTCTATTTTTTCCTGTTTCAGTTTTGGTAGGTTGTATGTCTCTAGGGATTTCTTCTAGCATTTCTAATTTGTTGGTATATAGTTTTTCATAATATTCTCATGTTTGTATTTCTTTTTTTTTTTTTTAATTTTTTTTTCAACGTTTTTTTTTTATTATTTATTTTTGGGACAGAGAGAGACAGAGCATGAACGGGGGAGGGGCAGAGAGAGAGGGAGACACAGAATCGGAAACAGGCTCCAGGCTCCGAGCCATCGGCCCAGAACCTGACGCGGGGCTCGAACTCACGGACCGCGGGATCGTGACCTGGCTGAAGTCGGACGCTTAACCGACTGCGCCACCCAGGCGCCCCATGTTTGTATTTCTATGGTGTTGGTTGTTATTTCTCATCTCTCATTCGTGATTTTATTTATTTGAGTCCTTTCTCTTTTTTTCTTCATAAATCTGGCTAGAGGTTTATCAATTTTCATTGATTTTTTTTTCTTTTTTTAAATAAATGTTTATTCATTTTTGAGAGAGCATGAATGGGGTGGGGGCGGAGCAGAGGATCCGAAGTGGGCTCTGCACTAACAGCAGTGAGCTCAATGTGGGGCTGGAGCTCATGAATCATGAGATTATGACCTGAGCTGAAGCTGGATGCTCAACTGACTTAGCCATCCTGGTGCCCCTTCATTGATTGTTTTCAAAGAACGAGCTCCTGGTTTCATTGATCTATTCTATTGTTGTTTTTTCAGTTTCTACATCATTTATTTCTGCTCTGATCTTTATTGTTTCCTTCCTTTTGAAGGTTTTAGGTTTTGTTTGTTCTTTTTTTTTTTTTTTTTTTTTTTTTTTTTTTTTTTTTTTTTGAGAGAGAGAGAGAGAGAGCAAGCAGGAGTTGGGTAGAGGGGGAGAAAGAGAGAATCTTAAGCAGGCTCTACACCCAGTGCTGAGCCTGACGCAGGGCTTGATTTCACGACTGACTGTGAGAGAGCCACCCAGGCGCCCCTGTTGTTCTTTTTCTAGCTCTTTTAAGTGTAAGATTAGGTTGTTTATTTACAATTTTTCTTGCATTTTGATGCAGGCTGGTATTGCTATATACTTCCCTCTTAGAGCCACTTTTGTTGCTTCCCAAAGGTTTCATTTTAATTTGTTTCCTTTTTAATTTCTTCTTGTATTTCCTACTTGACCCATTCTTTAGTAGCATGTTATTTAACCTCCATGTATTCGTGGCCTTTCCAGATTTTTTCTTGTGTTTGACTTCTAGTTTCATAGCATTGTGGTTAGAGAAAAGATGCATGGTATGACTTCAATATTTTAAAATTTTTTGAAGTTTGTTTTGTGGCCTACTTTGCAATCTATTTCATTCTATGTGCACTTGAAAAGTATGTGTATTCTGCTAAGATGGAATGTTCTGATTATATCTGTTTAGTCCATCTGGTCCAGTGTGTCATTCAAAGCCATTGTTTCCTTGTTGATTTTCTGTTTAGATGATCTGTCTATTGATGTAAGTGGGGTATGGAAGTCCCTTTCTATTATTGCATTATTATCAATTAGTTCCTTTTTGTTTGTTATTATTTGTGTCATGTATTTGGGTGCATAGATATTTACATTTTGATGCAGGCTGGTATTGCTATGAACTTCCCTTTTAGAACCACTTTTGCTGCATCCCAAACCAGCAAACCAGAAAACCACTTTTGCTGTTATATCTTCTTGGATTATCTCCTTTATTTATTTATTTTTTCAAAAGGAAGTATTTTTTTCTTTTATTAATTAACTGTCTCACACACCTCTTTAACACTTTTCCCCAACATTTAAACAATTATTTGTCTCTTCATAAAAAATGATTTTGTAATATTTTCTATGTGAGAAATAGAAAGATAATTCACATTTTCTTTCATCATGGCTCAATAAAATTTCTTTACTAGTGATAGTTGAGAAGAATTTTCCTCAGCTTCTCAATTCATTTGTAATGTCATGTATATATTGAGGTTTATGGTCAAATCTGGGGAAGTCTATCATTCATATATCAGCTATATGATTTCGGGAAATTTTATAGCTTTCTTGTACAGTGTCTAATCTAAAATTTGTGTGTGTGTGTGTTTTATTTTTTTTAATTTTATTTTTTAATTTTTTAAAATTTACATCCAAATTAGTTAGCATAGAGTGCAACAATGATTTCAGGAGTAGATTCCTTAGTGCTCCTTACCCATTTAGCCCAACCCCCCTCCCGCAATCCTTCCAGTAACCCTCAGTTTGTTCTCCATATTTATGAGTCTCTTCTGTTTTGTCCCCCTCCCTGTTTTTATATTATTTTTGTTTCCCTTCCCTTATGTTCCTCTGTTTTCTCTCTTAAAGTCCTCATATGAGTGAAGTCATATGATTTTTGTCTTTCTCTGACTAATTTCACTTAGCATACTATCCTCCAGTTCCATCCACGTGGTTGCAAATGGCAAGATTTCATTCTTTTTGATTGCCGAGTAATACTCCATTGTATATATATACCACATCTTCTTTATCCATTCATTCATTGATGGACATCTGGGCTCTTTCCATACTTTGGCTATTGTTAATAGTGCTGCTATAAACATGGGGATGCATGTGTCCCTTCGAAACAGCACAACTGTATCCCATGGATAAATGCCTAGTAGTACAATTGCTGTGTCGTAGGGTAGTTCTATTTTTAGTTTTTTGAGGACCCTCCATACTGTTTTCCAGAGTGGCTGCACCAGCTTGCATTCCCATCTCTTTTATCATTATATAATGCCCTTCTTTGTCTTTTGTTAGTCTTTGTTTTAAAGTCTATTTTGTCTGATATAAGTATTGCCACTCTGGCTTTCTTTTGATATACATTTGCATGATAAATGTTTCTCCAGCCCCCTCACTTTCAATCTGCAGGTGTTTTTAGGTCTAAAATGAGTTCTCCTGTAAGCAGCATATGGATAGGTCTTGGTTTTTTATCCATTCTGTCACCCTATATCTTTTGATTGGAGTGTTTAGTCCATTTACATTCAAAGTAGTTATTGATAGATACGTATTTATTGCCATTGTATTACCTGTTTTGTGGTTGTTTCTGAAGATTTTCTCTGATCCTTTCTTGTCTTTCTCTCTTTCATGGTTTGCTGGTTTTCTTTAGTGGTATATTTGGATTTCTTTCTCTTTATTCTTTGCATATTTATTAGTGGTTTTTGATTTGTGGTTACCATTTGTATATAACCTTTTCTGCATATAGAAGTCTATATTAAATTTATGGTAATTTAAATTTGAACCCATTCTCTACTCCAGCTCTCCCCATGTTTTAGGTATATGGTGTCTTATTTTATATACCTTTATTTTGTGAGTTCCTTGATAGGTTTCTGCTGAAAAATTCCCTGATAGCCTTATAGGGTGTCCCTTGTGTGTAACTGTCTTCTTTTGTCTTGCTGCTTTTAACTTCTTTATCAGTATATTTTGCCATTTTAATTATAATATGTCTTGGTGTGGATCTGATTTTGTTGATTTTGTTGGGGGCCCTCTGTGCACCCTGGATCTGATATCTGTTTCCTTCCTCAGATTAGAGAAGTTTTCAGCTATTATCTCTTCAAATACATTTTCTACCCCCTTTCTCTCTCTTCTTCAGGAACTCCCATAATGCAAATGTTATTACATTTGACGGAGTCACTGAGTTCCTTAAGTCTATTATTGTTTTGCATAATTCTTTTTTCTCTTTTGTTCAGCTTGATTACTTTCCATTACTCTGTTTTCTAGGTCATTAATTTGTTCCTCTGCTTCTCCCAGACTGTAATTCATTCCATCAAGCATCCTTCTCATTTCGTTTATTGAGCCCTTTCTCTGCTATGTTATTCTTATCTCTGTGTTAAGGGTCTCACTGATGTTTTCTACTCTTTTCTCAAGTCCAGTGAATATCTTTATGGTCATTACTTTAAATTCTTTATCAAGAATGTTACTTATATATGTTTCACTTAGATTTCTGGCCCTGTCCTTGTCCTGGTCTTTCATTTGTGACAAATTCTTCTGTCTAATCTCTGTGCCTGTTTCTTTGTGTTAAGAAAGTCAGCTATATCTCCCGTTCTTTAGGGTAATGACCTTATGAGAAAAGGTCCTGTAGTACCCTACTGTGTGATGTCTCCTGTTCCCCAGGGCCTGGCACTTCAGCGAGTGTCCCCAACATGTGCTGTGTGTGCTCTGCTGTTTTATCCTGGCCACTTTATCTTTCAGGCCCGTCGTCTGCAGAAGCTCTTTGCTTGTTGTGGGCAGTGTTTGGTACCTGGCCTGAATGTGGTGCATTTTAATGAGGTGTGCTCTGGTCTGCTTGTGTGGGTCTATTTCCACCACTGCCCAGACCGAGGCCCCACAAAATTCCCTGGTTGGAGATGTGGTGTAGGCAGGGGTTTGGGCCAGTCTTCTGGGGGAGGGAGCCCACTACACTGGGACTGAGGCAAGTGTGGGAAAGGCGATTCCACTGGAGTGTGGAGGGCAGGGCTTGGTGTAAGCAAGATAGGTAGCAAGTGTCAGTGGTAGCTAGTTCTTGCAAGTGGCCCTGTGTTTATGCTGAGACATGGAGAGAAATGGCACTGGCTATTTCCTTTGTTCCTGGAGGAGTCTCTCCATGAACACTGCCTCTCTGGGACACACTCTGAGATGAGCAACTAACCTTTCCACTGTGTGTCCAAGGCATTCTTCAGATTGCTGTTTCTGCCCTGTATATCTCTGGGTTGTCTGCCTGCCTGCTCCCCAAGAGCAGCTCCAATGCCCTCAAGGCTCTATCCTAGCCAACTCTGCTGACCTTTAAAACTCCAGGCTTTAAGCTCCACTGGTTTCCAGAATCACAAAATTCAGCCCCTCTCATTTTCCAAGCCAATTGCTGTGGGGATTTGTTTTCTTCCTGTGTTCCCCTGTGTGCTAGTCTGTCTCTCATCCTACTCCATGAACTCACCTCCTTCCCTTGTGGGGCCACGATCTGTTTCTCAAACTTTGTCTCTGTATTTCCTACTTTCTTTGATGTGGCCTCTTTACCTTTTGTTGTGGAGTTTACTCTCCTGTCTTCTGGCTGATTTCTAGGGCATTTAGGATGATTTCATAGTTGTCTAGTTGTATTCATGGGAGGAAGTAAGCCTAGGGTCCTCCTACTCCACTATCATCTTCCCCTCACTACTTTCTTATCAAATTTTAGAAGCATTTTCATAATAAAATGATAAACCCTATGGCATAATGTCCGGAAGGACTAGTTGCCCTTTAATTTATGGCCAAAAGGAAGTGACAATGTGCAGCCAAGTGCCTGGAAGACATGGGCCTTGTGAAATCTTGTCCATTAATTGTTCATTTTTTCAGGACACACAACAATCTGATTTATGGTGATGCACACCCTCAGGGCTCCACAAGCTGTGTCTGTGGTGTCGACAAGTCACTAACAATCTGTGTGCCTGGGCTAGTCAGCTCTGACATGGACACAATGAAGCACTCTTGCTATGGATTGAATGCTTGTGTTCCCTCCAAAAGTCATATGTTGAAGGCCTAGCCCCCAGTGACATGGTATTTGGCAGTGGGAAGTAATTCAGTTTAGGTGAGGTCATGGGGTGGGGTCTATGATGGGATTAGTGCCCTTATAAGAAGAGGGAGGAACACCAGACATGTGAGGACATGGCAAATAGGGAGCTGTCTGCAAGCCAGGAAGAGTTCTCTCACCAGAGTCCAACTGCGCTGGCATCCTGCTCCTGGACTTCCAGCCCCCAGATCTGTGAGAAAAAGCAAGTTCTGTTGTTTAAGCAACACAATCTGTGGTATTTTGTTATGGTAGCCCTAGCTGACTGATACAACTCCACTTAACTCTGGGAGAATTCATTCGTTATTCACACCAACAAAATGAAATTATTCAATTGTCCTCAGCTGAGTAGCTAAAGGGTCAAGAGACTCAGGCAGAGAAAATCTGGAAAGCACCATTGGAAAGCATCCATGGCATGAAATGACATTAGCTGGTTGCCTGGCCTGAAAAGTACTCCAGGGCAATTTAAAAACAAAGAGAATTTTAGGCATTTTGAGCAATGGATATAACCCAGGATTTGGCACAGACCCTTTTATCTCGGCCATTTGGAAGGATATAGTCCATTTGGATGCATAAAATGCAGCGTATGAGTTAAGAAAATTGTTCCAATTACCTTATAATGTAACTCATAGACATTAATTTTTAAAAGCTTATAAGGGAAGGGGCGCCTGGGTGGCTCAGTCAGTTAAGCATCCGACTTCAGCTCAGGTCATGATCTCACAGTCCGTGAGTTCGAGCCCCACGTCGGGCTCTGTGCTGACAGCTCAGAGCCTGGAGACTGCTTCAGATTCTGTGTCTCCCTCTCTCTCTGCCCCTCCCCTGCTCATGCTCTGTCTCTCTCTGTCTCAAAAATAAAAACATTAAAAATTTTTTTTAATAAAAAATATAAAAAATAAAAGCTTATAAAGGAAAAACAACCATGTTCTACAAATAGTTGAAATGTTATTTTTAAGGAAAAAGTCTTGGGATGAGAAAGAGAATTGTTTTTGCTGAATGTAGGAGTTGTAAGAGTTTTGAATTTGTTAAGTAATAAGCAAAAAAGAAATAAGGGCAGTAAAGGAATCTTAGCTATTAAGTCTCATAAAATTTGCATACTGATCTCTTTGAGCTACACCTGCTAATGCTAACCTGATTAGCTAAAAGGGACAAAAACTTACCCCCTTCAATCAGCTGGAAAAAAGGAAGTTTGATTTTTTATTCTTGTGTTTGTTAAACATAATAGCATAGAAAACCAGAAAAGGTAATTCCAGATGGTATCAAAGGGTCACCTATAATTTTCAAAGAAAAACATCTGAATTAAATTGTCTTTAAAAAAATCCCTTCTCTAATTTTTGCAGCATAGTTTGGGAATTGCCAAATAGGAAAGAACTCTATGTAGTACACTGTAATATTAAGGTAAATCCAAGATAATAGGGTTGATCACTGTAGTGTCTAGAGTAATTAATTTTAGATTAATGTTGGAGATGGGCACTGTATAGGCTTTTGACATGCCAGTTTTAATATTTGTCAAATTCAAAGTTACTTCTCTTAAAAACTGGGCATCATATCTGTAACATTAAACTCCCTCCTCATTTATAACATTGTTTCTAGATGTTATAAAAATATAAATACATTATTTTTACATTTTTCTAGAAAGTTAATCAAAAGTACTTGGAGAAAGGGCTCACTTTATTGATTATTTTTGTGGTGAAAATATGTTATTTGTAGTTTCTCCCAGTGTTTATTACCTAATATTTAGTAAGAGATAAAAATTCATTACAATATTTTACAAATTTGACATATTCATAGGAATCCTTCATTAGAAACAGATAATGTTGTATAAATGACATACTATGAAGTACTTCTCACAATCATTATTCATAGAATAACTCTCTTGGATTGATCTTTCACTGATGTTGAGAAGTTTGCATTGTAGCTAAAATATTTCTCACGTTAAATATATTTGTTGAATTTCTCTTGTCTGAATTCATGTTGGCACATTCTTAAGACTTCTTCCTCTTATGAATCCTTGATGTTGAATAAGGTAGCACTTATTTTTGTAAAATTTTTAATGTTTATTTTATTTTGGAGAGACAGAGCACGAGTGGGGGAGGGGCAGAGAGAGAGGGAGACACAGAATCTGAAGCAGTCTCCAGGCAGTCTGAGCTGTCAGTACAGAGCCCAATGCAGGGCTCAAACTCATGAACTGTGAGATCATGACCTGAGCCAAAGTCAGACGCTCAACTGACTGAGCCACCCAGGTGCCCCAAGGTGGCACTTATGATGAAGTCTTTCCCACATTTCATACATTCATAGGGTTTTCCCCTGGTATGCATCCTCTGGCATTGAGTCAGATACGCACTCTGACCAAAAGATTTACAACAGTTACTTCACTTGTAGGGGTTCTCTTCAGTATGAGTTCTCTCATGTTGATTAAGGTATGTACTTCTGAAAGATTTACCACATTTTGCAATTATAAGGATTTTCTTGGTGTGAATTCTTGGTGTTGAGTAAAATGTGTATTCCATCAGAATACTTTCCCATATTCATTACATTCAAAAGGTTTTTCTCCAGTATGGATCCTCTTAAGTTGAGGATCCTATGACCTATGACCTATGATTTATGACTATAGGCTTGGCTGCATTCAGTTCAGTCATAGGACTTCTCTCAGATATAAAGTAAGTTGAATGCTCTGAGTAAAGGCTTTCCCACATTTTTTTATATTCAAATAGTTTTTCTCCAGTATGAATCTTCTTATGTTGAATAAGGGATAACCTATGATTATAGACTTTGCCACATTCATGACATTGATAGAGCTTTACCCCAGTATGAGCTCTGTGATTCACAGAAATACAGGTACTTTAGTTAAGAGCCTTCCCACATTGATTATATTAGTAGGCGTTCACTTTGTGAATCTTCTGATGTTGCATGATGTAAGTGTTTTGATTATAAGCTTTTCCACACTCATTACATTCATAGGGTTTCTCCCTACTATGACTCTGAAGTTGGATGAAGGATAAGTCCCAGCCGGCTGAATGATTTTCATTTACATTATACTCATATGGTGTCTCTTTGCATGTGTGCTGTATAATGTGTGAAATCTATGAAAGATTTCCCACCATTTCAGCATTTGTAGAACATTTTTCCAGTACAAATTCTCTGATGTTAATTAGGAGAAATTATTACTGAAGGCTCTCTCACATTTATTCCATTAATAAGATTTCATTCCTACACCTGAAACTAATGTAACATTATGTGTTGACTAGACTCAAATAAAAAAGTAAAATAAAAAAGAAAACAAAAACCGTAATTCAAAAAGATGTATGCACGCTTGTGTTTATTGCAGCATTATTTACAATAGCCAAGATATGGAAACAACCTAATTGTCCATTAATAAGCGAATAGATAAAGGAAATATTATACAGTAAAACCTTGGATTGTGAGTAGCTTGTTCTGTGAGTGTTCTGCAAGACGAGAAAGCATTTCTAATAATTTTTAACTTGACAAATGAGTGATGTCTTGCAATACAAGTCGTATATTACACCGAAAGTTACACGATCACAACTAAAGCCAATGGTTCTCTCTTTCTCTTGCTGTAGGAGAGTGGGTGATCATCTCTGATGCTTGGTCTCAGGCCATAGTGGTTGGAGAACACTGTGGCCTGATTGTGTTCTTGGACATGACTTAGAAGGGCTTGCTTATAAACAGGAGCCGCCAGTTGTCAATGAAATTGTGACCTTGGGGAAGACCATGGGACTGGAGGTGAATGAGGACGACATTCAAAAGCTGGTGAAGGAACATGGCCAAGAGCTGACCACCAGTGAATTGATGGATCTGCATCATGGGCAACAGCAAGAGGTTATGGAGGAGATCTCATCTGCAGAGGAGGAGGAGAACAAGGCAGAGGACCCCCTCACTTCAAATGAGATTAGGGAGATGTGTAAAATGTGGGAAACAGTGCAAAATTTTGTAGAAAAGCACCACCCAAATAAGGCTGTAGCAGTGTGAGCCATAAACCTGTTTAATGACAATGCAATGTCACATTTCTGTGAAATCCTCAAAAGGAGGCAAAAGCAATTGTCATTGGATGGGTTCCTTGTTAAAGCTGCATGAAAAGAAAAACATTCCATTGAGCCAACAGACAGCAGTGATTCCATTAGTGTTAGTGAAAGTTGTCCTACACAATAACCCTCCTCTCTCTTGTCTCCCTCACACCAGCCACGAAGGTTTTCAAAGGTAAGTGCAGGTTAATTTGTTCATTTTTCTTTATATTTTGTATATTCTTTATTATTTTGCATTATATTGCAGTATTGCTATCATTTTTATATGAATATTTTTGGGTTGTGGAACAAATCATCTGAGTTTCCATTGTTTCTTATGGGGAAATTCGCTTTGATATACAAGTACTTTGGATTACCAGCATATTTCTGGAATGAATTATGTTTGCAAACCAAGGTTTTACTGTATATACAATGTACTATTGCTCAACCATCAAAAAAGAATGAGATCTTGCCATTTGAGATGAGATGGATGGACCTAGAGAGTATTATCCTAAGCAAAATAAGTAAGACAGGGAAAGATAAATACCATATGATTTCACCTATATGTAGAATCATATAGCATCTAAAAAACAAAACAGATGAAGAAACCAAAAAATAGAAACACACTCAAAAATATAGAGAATAAACTGATGGCTGCTAGAGAGAAGGGAGCTGGGGAGATAGGCAAAATAGGTGAAGGGGATTAAGGGGTTTAAACTTCTGGGTATAAAATAAATAAGTCATAGAGATGAAAAGCACAGCATAGAGAATATAGACAATAATATCATAATAACATATGGTTAGGACAGATGGTGACTACATTTATTGTGGTGAGCACTGAGTAATATATAGAATTGTGAAATCGATATATTATACATCTGAAATGAATATAACATTGTATGTTAATTATACTTCAATAATAAGATATACATATATATCTTAGTATATATATAGAGAGAGTCTTTGATGTTCAGTAAGATAAGATATACACTATCATTGAATGTGTACCTATACCACTGCAATTGCAGGTTTTGTCTCCAGTGTGAGGCGGTATATCTCTGAAAGTCCAGTATGTTTCTGAATTTGAGGAAGATATGTAATGCAGCTGAGGTGTTTCCCATGCTCACTATATTTGTTTTTCACTTGTATAGCTTCTCTGTTGATTGATTAGGTTCTGGGTTGTGTGAAGTTATTGCTATCATTGTTACAGTTGTGCACTATGTAACCTTAGGTGTACACTTCCATTAAATAAGGTTTGAATTCAGACTAAAGTCTTCCCCAAATTCATTAAATTTAAGTACATTCTGAATCAGGCTTTTTCTTATGAATAAAAATTGCTTACCAGGTGGATTCTCCAGTGATACCCTAAGTAATCACCAAAATCTGAGACTTCACTTAGGGAATACAAAATGCCATCTGACTTGAATTTTTCTGCTATTCCATGGGGAAAAGTCTTTAGAAATAATGTAGTTCAGACTTGAATCTTTGGTTCAAGTTCTTATTTCTTGGCCTGAAAGAAATTACACATGCAAAATCTCTGTAATGGAAGAAACTTCTATGGAGAAACTGAAGCATAAACTAATTGTAACATGTGTAAGTTTAGTGGGACTTGTCAGCTTTCAAATAATAACCTATATGAGTTACATATGGAATTTTGAGCACTGAGAGTGAGAGCCATTGTGATACATGAGCAAGGGATAAAAAGTGGTTACAGAGGGTCCAATAAGTATATTAGATGGGGGCAGAAAATAAAAATAGTACTTCGTGGAGGATTGAAGGGCAACAATTGGAGCCATGGAAACAGACATTTGTGACAGGGGAAAGGGGAACTGCAGAAAGAACTAAGTACAGAGAAGGCAGAGAAGGGCACAGCCCAACTCAACACAAAAAGAGATGACAGCACAGTTAAGCAAGTCTGCTGGGGGGAATAAGTTTAAGAATTCCCTGAACTTGCACCAATGGGTTGACAAGGCTTAGAGCAGAAAGCCACTTAACAGGACAAAAGTGTCCGAGAACAGGTAGGGCAAAAGCACCCCAGCATAGAACAAAGCATAGAGCGGAAAGCCAGTCCCATGGGACAAAAGTGTCCGAGAACAGGTAGAGGTGAAAAACCGCTACAGCAGGGCGAAAATGCCCAGAGCTAATTAGCAAGAAAAATGCCTTGTTAACCCTGAGGTAGCATGCTCTATCTGACTTAGCTCCTAGAAAAGTTAAGATAAATAGACATAGTGCCTGGTGCCTGCAGTAAATGGCCATCTGCTTGGCGCTGGGACCTTGATTTGTATTCACCCTAACCCCTGACACTGCATACCTTTGAAAGCCCTTTTCTCTCACACGTTAGCCCTTTTCTCTAACATGAGTTAATGATCACTGTTTTATTGTCTCTGCACGTCCATCAGGTTTGTAAGCCTTCTGATCCTAATAAATACAGAGCAAGGACCCTTACTTTGGACAAGGACATTAGCCTCTCTCATATTCAATTCTGCATCCACTCTCTTGCTGGACAAGAGAACTCCAGACTCAAAGTCTGCGACAGTCTGCAAAGGTATGACAGTAGGACCTGAGAGAAACGCAAGAGGAAGAAAAGCGCAGGCTGGAAGAGACACCATTTATAGAGCACAGATGGAAGGATGTGCATTGTAGAACAGAGCAAATAGGACCATGAGAAACTTCATGCTCAAAAAGTGGCACCCAGAGGCAAGGCTGAGGCAACTTGGTGTTCCTGAAGCAGCCCCAAATTTCCCTGGAAGAACGCTCTGTGGCCACATGTTTAGAAACCGCTCGTTTGCTGGACGGCCTTGTGTGTAAGTATTCAGAACTTCTTCTCATCTGTTCACCTGGAGAAGGCCCCCTAGAGATGTCTTTCATACCATCCACGGAAATTTGCCTTGGTCCAACCAGGAGATCACATCAGGCCTGGAATCCTGATATCTTGCTAGGGAAAGACAAGAGTCTTAGGTATTGGGGCTGGTGGCATGTGTCAGCCCAGGGCCCTGCCTCCATTCTTGTGCCTTTAGGCCCTTTACAACATGAATGAATGGTGACATGTCCCAGGGAGCAGAAGACTCTGATCTCTGAACATCAAAATATGGTACCATGAGTCAGAGGCCTCAAGGCTTCAGTATTCAAATTTTGGATAGACAACAGAAAGTTGGTTCCTCATTTGTTTAGCCCTATTGTCAAAGAAAGCTGCACACAGGCCTCTAAGGATTCATAGGCAATGTGTGTCTGCAAGTTTAAAACCTCTTTCCAGTGTTTGTTGTCTCTTTTAAAATCACACACATTTCCTTGTAATCTATAACACATCCATACTTATAATCACTTGCCAGTTAAACTAACATTTCTCTCTCCCCCTATCAGCTAAGAGACATTCTGGAAAGATAGTACCCTCTTCCCCCTGCCCCTTGTCCTACTCATAAGAGATATTGGTCTATAGTTTTCTTTTCTTGTGATGACTTTGGTATCAGGATGATATTGGTCTCATACAATGAGTTGATAAGTGTTTCCCTCCCCTGTATTCCTTGGAAGAGTTTGTGAAGGATTGGAAGTAATTCTATAAACAGGTGGTAGAATTCACCAGTGAAGCCATCTCATCCTGAGCTTGTGTTTACAGGAAGTGTTTTTTCCCCCTCCAGTTTCCTTCCTTCCTACTTTCCTTCCACCCTCCCTTCTTTCTCTTTTTCTTTCTTTCTCTTTCTTTTTCTTTTTCCCTCCCTCCCTCCTTCCTTCCCTCCACCCTTTTCTTTTTCTTTCTTTCTAAATTAAAATTAACATACAGTGTGATATTAGTTTCAGGTGTACAATACAGTGATTCAAGATTTCTATACATTACTCAGTGCTCATTACAATAAGCATAGACTTTGTAAAAAGTTTTTTTTTTAATTTTTTTTAACATTTATTTATTTTTGAGACAGAGAGAGGCAGAGCATGAACGGGGGAGGGGCTGAGAGAGAGGGAGACACAGAATTGGAAGCAGGTTCCAGGCTCCGAGCCGTCAGCCCAGAGCCCGACGCGGGGCTCGAATTCACGGACCGCGAGATCGTGACCTGAGTTGAAGTCAGACGCTTAACCGACCGAGCCACCCAGGCGCCCCATAAAGTTTTTTGATCATTAACTCAATCCCTTATTTTAGGTCCATTCAGGTGATCTATTTCTTCTTGAGTCAGCTTTGATAGTTTGTGTCTTTCTAGGAATTAGTCTGTTTCATTTATTTGGTCAGTATTAATGTACCCTCTTTCATTTTGGATTTTAGCAGTTTGAGTCTTCTTTTTTCCTTAACCAGTCTAGCTAGAGATTTGTCAGTTCTGTTGATCTTTCCAAAGAACCAATTTTTGTGTTCATTGTTTTCTCTATTTTTCTATTTTCCATTTCACTTATTTTCACCCTAATATGTATTATTTTCTTGTTTTTGCTTGTTTTGGATTTAGTTGGAATTTAATTTCTCTAGTTTAATAAGGTAGAAATTTGTGTTGCTGATTTAAAAGCCTTCTGCTGGTGGGGGTAGTGCCTGACTGGCTCAGCCAGTGGGCGTGTGACTCTTGATCTCAGGGTTGTAAGTTCAAGTCCCACATTAGGTGTAGAGATTACTTAAAAATTAAATCTTAAAAAAAAGCTTTCTTCTGTTTTAATGTAGGTGCTTATAGCTATATATTTCTATCTAGACAGTGTTTTTGCTGCATCAATTAAGTCTTGGTATCTGGAACTTTCATTTTAATTAACCTCAAAATGTCTTCTAATTTCCCTTGTGATTTCTTCTCTGACCAACTGGGTATGTAGGAATTTGTTACTTAGTTTCCACATATTTGTGAATTTTCCAAATTTCTGGGTTTTATTTCTAAATCCATCCCTTTGTGTTCAGAGAACATATTTTGTATTACTTCATTTTTTTTTTATTTGAGAGAGAGAGAGAGAATGAGTAGGTGAGGGAGGGAGAGAGAGAGAGAGAGAGAGAGAGAGAGAGAGAGAATCCTAATCAGCCTCCACACTCATCCCAGAACCCAACATGGGACTCAATTCCATGATCTTGGAATTATGACCTGAGCCAAAATCAAGAGCCACTCAACCAACTGAGCCACCCAGGCGCCCCTACTTAATTTCTTCTAAATGTATGGAACCTTGTTTTATGGTTTATCCTGGAGACTGTTCTATGTCTACATGAGAAGATATGCATTTGCTGTTGCTGAGTGGAGCACTGTATAGTTTTCTGTGAGGTTTAGTTGCTTTCTATTCTCCTTCAAGTCTTTCGTTGCTGATCTTCTGTCCAGTTATTTTGTCCATTATTGAAAGTGGGGTGTCAAAGTCTCTAAGTCTTATTGTTGAATTGTCTATTTCTCCCTTCAACTGTGTCAAGTTTTGCTTCATGTATTTGGTGGGGGGGGGCTATTGTTAGGTGTATTTATTGTGTGTCTATATATTTGAAATGGTTACATCTTGTTGATGGATTGACTCTTTTATCATTCTATAATGTCCTGTCTCTAGTAACAAGTTTTATCTTCAGGTCTATTTTACCTGATATTAGTATAGCCACTCAGTTCTCTTTTGGTTATATGTTTGCAGGGAATATCTTTTCCTCCTACTTTTCCTCACAACCTATTTGTGTCTTTGAATCTAAATTGAGTCTCTCTTTCCTTTTTTTTTTTTTTTTTTTGGATTATTTGAGAGAAAGAGAGAGAGAGAGAGAGAGAGAGAGAGAGAGAGAGAGAATCTTAAGCAGGTTCCCCACTCAGCATGGACCCCAACGTGGGCTTGATCCCACAACCCTGGGATCATGACCTGAGATGAAATTAAGAGTCAGATGCTCAACTGACTGGGCCACTCTGGTGCCCCTAAATTGAGTCTCTTAGAGACAACACATGGTTGGATCATGTTTTTAAATCCATTCTATCAATATTTGCCTTCTAGTGGAAGTGTTTGATCCATTTACAGTTAATGAGATTACAGATAAGGAAGAACTTACATTTGCCATCTTGCCACTTGTTTTCTATATCCTGTATGTTTTTATTTGTTACTCAGTTCTATTATTGCCTTCTTTAATGTTAAACAGATATTTTCTAAGGTCTTGTTTCTTTTACCACAAATATTTTAGTTGTTTTCTTAGTGATTGCCTTGGGGATTATAATTCACATCTTAATTTATAGCAATCATACAGCAACAATTTAATTTCAGTAGTACACAAAAACTTTCATACAGCTCTATTTTCTCTCCTTTATACTGTTATTACGAAGCCTAAAATAATTTACATATTACCAGAACTAACAGGAGAGTTTAATAATGCAGCTGGCTATAATATTATGATATAAAAATAAGCTAAGTTTTTATACTAATTATACAGCAGGTAGAAAATACTATTTAAAAAAATTTTTTTAAGGTTTTTAAAATTTATTTTTGAGACAGAGAGAGACAGAGCATGAACGGGGGAGGGGCAGAGAGAGAGGGAGACACAGAATCGGAAGCAGGCTCCAGGCTCTGAGCCATCAGCCCAGAGCCCGATGCGGGGCTCGAACTCACGGACAGCAAGATCGTGACCTGAGCTGAAGTCGGACGCTTAACCGACTGAGCCACCCAGGCGCCCCAACACTTTCAATTTTTAAATGAAAATATAGAATGCTATCTTATTGCTGTTGGGTAAGAAAAATTTTATTAAACAAGACACAAAATCACTAGCAATAAAAAAACGGTTGATAATTACATTAAAGCTTAAAATTTCTGTTCATCAAACACCACCACAAAGAAAGTTCCAAAATCATTTGCTATAGAAAAAGAGAGTTGCACATGTACACATAGTAGACAAAAGAGCATTCCAAATAAAGTTTATTGACTTAAAAACAGTTGCTTTTTGGGGGTACTGAGAGTGAGACTTATGGGTGCTATAAATGTACATCTTGATCTGGGTGTTAGGTACATGGATGCTATGGTCTAAATATTTGTGTGCCCCGCCCCCGAATTCATATGTTGAAATCTTAATCCCCAGTGTGATGGCATTAGGGGGGTGAAGTCTGTGGGAGGTGCTTAAGTCATGAAGGGGGAGCCCTCATGAATAGGATTAGTGCCTTACAAAAGAAGCTCCAGAGAGATCTCTAGCCCCTTCCACCAAGTGAGAACAAGGCAGAAAGCATGAGCTATGAACCAAGAAGGGGGCCCTTGTCTGAAGGCAACCATGCTGGCACCTGATCTTAAATTTTCCAGTCTCAGAACTGTGAGAGATAAATTTCTGTTGTTTATAAGCCACCTGGTCTATGGTATTTTGTTATAGCTGCCTGATCAGACTAAGACAATGAGAGAACATGAATACAAAAACACACCTGTACATCTAAGATATGTGCACTATACTATTTATTTGCAAATCGTATTTTGACAAAAATAAATGAAGGGGCACCTGGGTGGCTTAGTTCAGTGTCTGACTTCAGCTCAGGTCATGATCTTGCAATTTGTGCATATTAGCCCCACATCAGGTTTGCTGCTGTCAGCCTGTCAGCACAGAACCCGCTTCAGATCCTCTGTGCCTCTTTGCCCTTCCCCCGCTTTCACTCTTTCAAAAATAAACAAATATTTTTTTAAAATAAGTGAGTTAAATAAGACAACTATAATTCAATAAGAAAAAAGAAACCCAAAACAACTCAATAGGAAAATTGGTAAAAGCCATGAACAAGCATTTCACAGAATTGGGACCATAAATGGCAAATAAGCATATGAAAAGTTGCACAACTTCACCAGTAATGAAGGAAGCACAAAGTGAAATATCAATTAATACCCACCTGATTGGCAAAATACAAGAATCCTGTCAGGGCCAAGTGTTAGATACTTGTGATCCAACAGAGATCCTCCCATGTGGCTGGTGAGGGTGGGTATTCATGAACAATTTGACATTTTCTCAAATATTTGCATGGTACTACACCAGGTCCATTCTCCAATACATTCCTTTGAGAAATTCTTGTCTATGGGTCCCAGGGGACAGGTACAAAAATGTCCACAGAGGTACAGTTACTAATAGCAAAAAACACAAATGATTCAAATATCCATTGACAGGAGAATGGATAAATCAATTGAAATATTATACAGCAGTGAAAAAGAATGAATGACCGCCACACCACACAACCTAATGGATCTCAGAAGTAATGTTAGTAATGAATCCCAGAAGAGCACACCCAGTGTAATGTCATTTTTATGACATTTAAAGACAAGCAAAACCAAGTGGCACAAAGTTTATACGTATACATATGAAATGATATACATGAAAACGTACATACATGAAAAAAATATATATATATATATAATCCAGGGAAACACACAATTCAGGACAGAAGGTGCCTTTGGAGACAAGGAGATAAGCCACTTGTACTGAAGCAATTCCTGGATTGGGTAGTTGATTCACAGGTAGTTGCTCTGTTATGATGCTTTTAGTGTATATACGTTACATGGTATTTTGCATTATTATACAGTACATTAAACACATAATAAAGAGAAAATTTATTTCCTTCAAACTTAATTTTGAGACAGGACTGTGTAGGAGGGAAGATCTTAATGTGGGTGTTACTTACAAGGATACACATAAATGTCAGACATGACCCGGTTCAAATCTTGGAAAGTAGTCTATACCTACAGTCCCATTTCTCCCTCCCTCAGCTAGACTTGTGAAAGGATTCAGAGGGGGTTCAGTGGGGTAGGTGGAGAGCCAGGGCTCCCCTCCTGTGACATACACCCTCCCATACTGCCCTCAGTTCATCCCTCCAGCTCATGTTTCCCCTAACTCTTCCTTGCCCTGACACTCTCTCCCTGCTTGAATAGCACCCTGAATTGCTTCCCCCTATGTGTCCCAGGCCTGCTCCCCAACACCAAACCCCCCACTTATATGCTCCCTATCCCCTCGCCTGCCATCCCACCATGCCACAGAAGTGGGACACAGCCTCTACATGTGGAAGGTGAGGGCAGAGAGCCTGGTCAGGGCCAACTCCAGGCCCTAGGATTGGGCTGAGCAAGGACCCTGTCCTGGACAGGGAACACTAGAGACACAGCCAGCCCTGACAGCTGGCACTGCCATGAGCACCCCTAGCCCTGCAGGCCTGGAAATAATAAAGCCAACACTGAGTGCTTACTCAAAGCCAATCCTAGTACAGACACCTTTACTCACGGATAGTGGATTTATGCTGTGCCCACTGTGCCAGGCAATTTTCTGGACCTTGAGGATGCAAGGGTGTCCCCTGCCCTCTTGGAAGTCAAACCCAAAGAAAGATAGAGACCAGAGACCCAACATTCCAGGTGGAACTGAAAAGCTTGGTGAGTGCCAGCTAGACAGATGCAAGGGTAGCATGGAGAAGGGCCCCCGGGTCAGGGAAGGCCTTTCTAGGAGGCTGTGTAAATTGGGACCTGAGGCTGAGGGAGCAGGACGTGCATGGCCTGGAGGTGGGATGCTGGCTGGGTGGACAAGAGGAAGCAGATCACTGAGGGGCCGGTCCAAACCCTGGGGGCACACAGGACCCCAGGCTCTGCAGGAGTGACGTGGGAGCTCATGTTGGGCAGAGGCGCGTCTTAACCAGAATTTAGGTTGATCAGGCTCCCACTGAGAAGGCAAGGGCGAAACCTGAGGCTTGGAGAAGTGAGGCAGGTGGGGGTATGGGAGTCCAGGGGGATGGCATGGGAGTGAGAGGTGTCTGCCGGGGTCTGGGGTCACCAGGAGGGCATGAGAAGGGCATAGCCAGTTGTGTCAGTGCTGCTAAAAGATCAAAGATGAGGACAGAAAAGTGACCTTTGGCCACAGGGGGTGGAGGGGACCCTGATGGAGCAGGCTGACCCACCCCTCGGACCCCCCTCATAGTCTCCTATACCAGGAATGGCAAGACGAGGGGCCATCCCAGGGACCAGTGGTTGTGAGGATGGCCCTGACTGGAGCCCCCAGCCAGCTGGCAGAAGGGGAGCCCCTGAGGAGCCCTGTGTGAGCAGAGAGTGTCCCTTAGAGGCAGCCCACCTCACTGCCCCATGAGGACCCTCTTGCCCCACCTGTGGGTGAGTGAGGCGCAGAGGTTAAAGGGCTCACCTGCCCAGGTTGTGCAGCTGAAGTGGGGGTAGGGTCAGGAACCCAGAATTTTCCCACTGGAAGCCAAGCCTGGGCCTGCAGGGCACACAGATGCTGGCAGGCCTGATGCCCCATCTGGGGCAAGTTAGGAGGTTGAAGGCCACGGTCTTGACTTGTCAGAGCCAACCCAGGCCAGACATTCTAGGGCTGCTGACGCCAGGATGAGGCAAACAAGGTCATTACCAGGTAATGAGCCATTACTGAGGTCAGACAAGGTCATTACTGGGTAATGAGTTGTCCCCTGCAGAGCCACTTGCCCCAGGACAGTTCCTAGGGAATGTCTAGGTAGCCAGAGCCACCAGCAGGCCAAGGCACAGTTCCAGGGCCTGGTAGCCAGGGGGTGTTCAGGGGCAAAGTGTGCCCAAGTCCAGTCCCCACAGGAAGCCCCGGACCCTCTGGCCCCTTCTTTAAATGAGGAGACAGCTGCAGCTCAGGGGTCTGGGCAGCAGGGCCCCAGAGTAGACGGATACGCCCTTTAGGCTACAGGCCTCCCATGGTGCCTGCACACCTCCCAACATCTGTCACCTCTGACACCCTCACCATCTCCTGGCCAGGAAAGACTCTACCTGGGCTCTGATAAGGGGAACACTGAGGCGAGGCAATAGGGCCACCAGAGGCCCATAAGGCAGAACAAACCAGCCCAGAATGGTGTCTTGAACAATGGCCCAAGCCAGACCTGCTGGCTTAGTCCACTGAACCTCTACTACATGGCCTGCACTTTGGGGGCCGAAAAGGCACCACAGCCTTCCCTTCCTAAGTGCCCTGGGCCCAAGGTCCAGGTCCCAGCCAAGCTGGCCTTGCTTGCTCACAGCCAAAGGCCTAGTCAGTCTGGCTCCTAGAGCAAGCAGCATGGCTGGAGTAGAGAATGGGTGGGCACCTATGTTCTGGAGTCTATGTTGAGGCCCAGGGTCTGTGACCAGAAAGGAAAGTAGCAGCCCACACCCTGGGCCCTGTGCCTGCACTGCCCCCTCCAGGACCAGCTCCAAAGCCTTTTCCTCCCAGGGTGGCTGGTGGCTCAGGGGTCTCCCTCCCCACACAGACCCTCAGAGCCAGCTTCACGGACCCCCACCTGCATTTCCATGTGCCCCCTTCACTGAGACCCAAGATGGGCCAGAACGTGGTGTGAAGACAGTGGTGGAAAAAGACAAATACCACCCTGCCTTGAAGCAGTTCTACCTAACAGGGTCAGGGGAGGGGGTGACCTGGGCATCTGCATTTCTAGACACTCCCATGATGACTGTGAGGTTCCCCTGCCCCCTCTGAGGCTATCAGGTCCCCTCCCACATACAAAGCCACCTGGTCCTTGGGCTTTGGAAAATAAAATCTCTTCTCTGGGTGGCTGCCAGGGTTTAATGGCAACAGAGTGTAAAGGTGACGACAGTTAAGTCCCATGGAGGCCGCCCCCTTTCTCCAGGCAGAGGCAGAGCCTCAGGGTTTTCCCTCCTCCACAGGCCCTGCAGGGGCCCCGAACCATTAATGAGTTAATAAGTGGCAAAGCCCACGAATCACCCAACTCTGCCTGTGCAGAAGGGCCCACTTGAATGCACAGAGCCTAGATGGGGACAGTGTCTGGAGCTGGTGTTCCCACAGTCACAGCCAGCCTCCTCACCCCCAGCAGACCTGGCCCCTGGCCCAGGCACACAGACAGGGCCAGAATGGGGAAGAAGCTGGGCCTTGCACAGTGCAGGGAGCTGGGCAGGCTGGGCTATTAGGATATTCCAGAAAGCAGAAGCAGAAAGCAGGCCTGTGTGCTGGTACCCTTGGCTCAGTAGCTTTGTCCCTTCTTGGCCCATTCCTTCTGAAGCTACCTCTGTTCTGACCAACCAGCCTGGGGCAAGGGCTCCCCAACCTATTCCCCCACCTCTAATCTTCAGCTTCTGCTGGTCCCTCCACCCATGAAGCTCGGGCTGGGGTCTCCACAACCTATTTCTTGACCATTGCTGGATTTGACCTCAGGGGCTTCAGGGTCATGTTGACCACAGCTGCCTGTTCACTCCTCACCAATACCTCTGCAGCCCTTCTCAGGGCTCGTCGGGGTCCCTGGGGCCTCCCTTCCCACTCTACACTTGCTCCTGTGCAATCTGTCATGCTTCACAACCTGACTCTGGGACTGTACCACCAGCCATGACCTCATCCTGCAGCACCTGTAGGATCGTGAACTCCTCGCCGCAGCAAAGGCTTTGTTCATATCACATCTCTCCATCAGCCTCAACAGTCAGGGAAAACCTCATAGCCCCTGTCTCCCCAGGCAGCCCAGCCCTGCCCTTCCTGGCTCTCATACCACATCACAAATCTGGAGTCTGTCTACTTCTGCTCTCCCCAGCCTTTCCCAGCCCTCCTGCTGTCCCCTCCCAGGGATCTTAGGGGTCTCCTTCATTTCACAGGTGAGGCTCAGAGAAGGCAGAGCCCCTGGGTCACACAGCTTGACTCCAGCAGGCCTGGGGAAGGAATCCAGGGTATTTTGGCCTGCAGTATTTTAATTACTAAGGGGAAGAGGGCAAGAGTATCGTTAACGAGGCTCTAGGGACCAGCAGAAACAGATGCTAGAGGTCCCAGGGGGCCCGGTGACTCAGCAGGAATGGGGGGGGGTTGTCTGGGGGGTTGACAGAGTGCCAAATTCTCACCTCTCCTTGTACCTTCCAGAGAGACAGGCTGCAATCAACGAATGAATGAATGAATGAATGAATAATAGAGGGGATCTAGGAGCATTCATGGTGGCCAGGGCCAGGACTGCCAAAGAACAGGGTTGGCAGCATCCTCAATCACACACACACACACACACACACACACACACAGAGGCACAGAGCTGCACAGAGGCTAGGCCCCTGTGGGATCTAGGGACACAGGTCCCAGTGGCTGCCTTGCCATCTCCCTCCCAGCCCAGCCAGGACCCACGCCAGACCCTCCCTCCCCACAATTCACTGGGGAGGCTCCCAGGGCACCCGGAGTCCTAACTAGCCCCTAGGGTTCAGTGAGAACAACATGCGGGGTAGAGGGATACTGCCCTCCAGAGGGGCCCACAGTGCACTGCCCATGACCCTGTGATGGACACAGGCAGCATGTGTGAAGGCAACAGGGTGAGAAAGACTGGAGTGCAGTAGTGAGGAGCTCCCACACAATGGAAAAGGTGGCAGGGACAGAAAAGCCAGCACAGGTGACCATGAGGGTCTTGAATGCCAGGCTTGAGGAGGTGCATTGGCTGACTAGGGTGGGTGGTAACAGCCCTGCCCCACCCAGGATGCTCAGCCGCAGACTCATTCACTCATTTACTCCTGCATCCAACATCTGGCATGTTTAGTATCTCTGGGAACTAAGTGACCTAGTCATCCTGTGCTCAGGGCCCCTACTGTGAATCCAGGTGGACAGAGAACAGACAGCCATTTAAACAGTCTGTGGGTGTGGTGCCTGAGTCACCTGCTGGAAGCTGGGGTGGTCAAAGAAGGCTGCCCTGCAGAAGTGGGATGAGTGGGAGCTGCCAGGTATATGGTGTGTGTGTGTGTGTGTGTGTGTGTGTGTGTGTGTGTGTGTGTGTGGCGGGGGGCATTCCCAGCAGAGAAACGGCCTGAGCAAAGGCCCAGAGGGGTGGAGGTTGTTGGATTAGAGCAGGTAAAAGAAGACATGGCCAGAATAGTGTGGGGTGGGCCAAGTCATCCAGTGGCTTCCTGAGGACTGGGGCTCAGCAGGGAGATACCCAGACCAGGAAGGGCTTGAATGGAGGTACCTGTGAGGAGGATGGATTCCTGCAGCTGTGGGGGGTGGGGGTGGGGGGCCTGAACTATAGTATGGAGGTGGTGGCCCTAGCCAGAGAGGAGGACTGGGGACAGGTGGGTCCATAACCACACCTGCCTTCCCCTGACTGTGATCAGGACAGTAGTTTGGAGTAAATGGTGTGAGCCTGTTTCCTGACTCTGGTCTGGGCGCCTAGGCTTCTGCAGCCTTCATTCCACGTCCTGTCACCTCCTGCCCAAAAGCCGGTCCAAGCTCCTCGACCCACGCTGGGACCCACCGACAGCACAGTCCCCCTGGGCAGGTCTAGCACACTCAAGCCTGCCTGCATTGCCCACACCCCCGCGTTCCCTGGCGCTCCATCTACCACCCCCTCTCGCCCGGTCGGAGTTCCCCGGGCCCAGGCCAGATTGCCCGCCCCCCACCCCCACGAGACCTCAGTCGTTCCCACAGCCATCCCGGGGGCCCTCTCCACGGAGCGTCGCCGGGGCCCCAGCGGTCGCTAGGCTGCGGGCTGGAGCTCCCGGCCAGGCCCAGCGCCGGTGGCGGTGGCGGCTGCGGCACGGATGGCGGTGGAACCCGGGCGCCCGTGGGCCCAGGCGCGCAGTGTGTACGGCGCGAGCGAGGCGCTGCGACGGGCCGCTGGCCGCCGGCGGGACAACGGGCCGCAGCCCAACGGGCCAGGCCCTGAAGAAGCCCGCGCCCCGGGCCGCCTGGCTCGCCTGCGGGGCCAGATCCGGGCTGAGGCGGCGGCGCGGGCCGACGCACCCCGGCTGCTGCGGCTGGTGGAGCGGGCAGGGGCCGCGGCCGGGGAGGCGCGGGCGCCGGGGGCCGGGGAGCGAGCGGACGCGCGCAGCAGCGGCTCGGTGTGCTCTGTGTGCGGGGAGCCGCGCGGCGGGGCCACCTACCCGGCGGGCGTCCTGGAGGTGAGCGAGCGGCGGCTTCAGGAGGGCCTGGCGGCAGTGCGCGCGGAGCTGGGCGCGGGGCTCGAGGCGCTGCGCGCGGAGCTGCGTGCCGAGCTGGACGCCCTGCGCGCACTGCTGCCGCCCCCGCCGCCGTCCGCCCGCCGGGAGCCCCGCGCAGTCCCCCGCGCCGCGCCCCGCGGCCCGACCCTGCTGCGAGCGCTGGGCACCATGAACGCCCTGGCCACGGTCGCGAGGCACGCCGACGACGCACCGGACGGCCCTGCCGACGGCAGCGCGAACCGGGCCCTGGCCCGGAAGAACTTCAAGAAGACGCCGCTGCCGCCAGGGGCCCCGCAGGGCGGCGGGGATTGAGGGCGGCCCTGCCGAGGGTAGCCGCGACCAGGTGCAGGAAGCGCCCTCCTCCTATCTATTTATATGGACAGATACACCACCCTTGTAGATGGAGAAGGGTCCTCAGAAGCCGCCTGCTAGCGCTCCAGCATTAGGGTGTGGGTGACGGGACGCGCCAAAGCTGAGGACTGTCGGGGGTCACGTCTGGGGAGTGCGGAGAGCCTCCGCGCAGCCAGTGATCTTCGCTGGAGACTGAGTCGGGGGCTGGAAGAGGGGTGGATACCCTTCTGGCCTTAGAGCTGCAGAAGGGTCTGGGCCAGGGATGTGGCAGCCTCCCAGAGAGCCTCCGGGAGAGCCCAAGGGTCTTTCTCAGGGGAGGGTGTTACAAGTTTTTGTTTGTATTTGTTTTGTATTAAGGGTCTTGGGCTGGAGGCTGGGCCTCCAGGCACTGAGATAGTGTGTGACCCACACACTACTCAATAGATGTTAGGGACATGTGGGCTGCTGGGACATTGTTACCTGGACACAGACTCACCCAGGGCAATGCCGCCTGGATATACAACCGCAGTCCGCAGGGCATCAACTGGACCACAGCTAGTCCCTGGCCAGCTTCACTCTGCTGACAGACCCAAACTCTTACTGGACAGCATTGTCTGGGCACAGTGGCATCTAGTCAATGTTCTTGGGACTCTTAGCTTCGTTATGGACAGTGACACCAAGGACACTTAACCTTTCACTTAGCCTCACCACAGGCAGACACCTGGACACCACTGTCTCTCCAGAAAGTGTCACCCTACACTCAGGTTCCATAGCCTAACCTCCCAGTGTCACCGGGGAGTGGTTTCACCTTGCACAGAGAGCCCTTCACTAGCTGTCCTTGTCACCAGGACCCACCCCACCTAGCACAGCCTGCAGCAGAGCCTGGAACCGGTAGCTTCTCACCTCCTGGCTTCGGAAACGTCAGTTGAAGTCATCATTTAATAGCGCACAGTGTCCTGGGGTCAGCCAGCTTGTTTTTTTTTGTTTGTTTTGTTTTTTCTTTTGTTTGTTTTTTTTAAATAAAGTGTAGTATTAGACTTTAACAGGTGGCGTTTCCAAGACCTGCTAGTTTTTCTCCTTGGAAATGGGGGATCAGAGGGATCTGGGGAGGTGTGTGTGTTCTGGATACAGGTATGGGACTGGCTGTGATGGGTGGGGGAGGGTCGCTCAGGGGTCCCTTGTTGTATGGCAGGCACACTGAGGTCTCAGTGGAATTCCGGCAGGAATCCCGCCTCTGTGGGAGAGGTAGTGTATTCCCACCCCACCCCCGCAAAATATGTGAGGCCAAGGTCACTCTGTGTATCGTTTATTGCGGGAAGGGGTCGAATCTGGTTCCTAGGGGCTCTGCCAGAGCCACAGGCCCAGCAGAGCCGCATGCACATGGGCTAGGGTTGGGGCGGGCGCCGAGGCTGCTGCGCGGATGGAGGCACCTGGAGAGGCCGAGACCCTGCGACCCCCGAGAGGCTGCTGCGGGCGGAAGTTCTCGGTGAGCGGTGCAGGGTGAGAGCCGGGGAGCCCGGCCTGGAGCATGGTCTGGAACTGGGCCACCTGAGGGCTCGGAGCAGAGACAGGTTAAGACGTGGGCCGGGGCTGCGGGAGGGAGGGAAGAGGGCAGCGCTGCCCAGTGGAAAGGGTGGGGGCCCCACCTGTGCACGCCCGATGGGTACCACGTCCTCGAAGACAGTCCAGACAACCGCAGGCTGGCAGCCAGGCGTGGTTAGCGACCCCGAGTAGCGGTAGTAGCGCGAGAGGCCTGAGGCGCCCGGCAGCAGCGAGGCCAGCGGGAAGGTGGAGGCCAGATTCACAGAGACTCCTGGGCCGGGGAGGGGAGGTGGGATTGCAATCGGCCTCCTTGTGCCCAGCCGCCCCCCTGGCCCCCAACTAACCCCGCGCCCCGGGTGCGACCCCGTGGCTCCTCACCGCGCTCAGACACGTTCTTCAGGCTGGATACGAGGACGGAGAAGTTGGCGTTGTCAGTGTCCTGCTCCTGGGGAGGGGGCTCCAAGTGAGAAGGGCTCTGAGTGGGTGGGTCTCCAAAGGGGAAATCTGAGGTGGGGAGAGGTCTAGAGGAGACTGTAAGTGGGATGGGGGTAGGCTCCCAGTGGGGGCAGCTTGTAGATCTGCTGGGGGAAGGGTCACCCCCCCTCCCCACTGACCCTGCAGACCCGGGACCTCTCCTCGGCCCCATCCTCCCACAGAACGCTTTAAATCCTATAAACCGTACAGACTCCCCCAACAGCCCCACCAAAACTCTACAGGCCCACTCTGCTCCCTTTGCAGACCCCCTTTCTGGGAAGCACAAGGAGTCACAGAACTCCTCTGTCCCTCCCTCACTGCCAGGAGTCGCACAACCTCTCCCTCACCACTAACAGCACCGCCAGCACAGCCAGCCCATCGGGGTGACCTCGAGCTTCCCCCATGCTCTGGTACCTCGTGTTCATGTGGACCACGTGCATCTGGAGAGGCACAGACCGTGAGACGTACCAGCTGCTCCTTCCACAGGGCACACCTACCACCCTACCCCCTACCCAAGCCCACCTCCATGGGGCGGCGCTGCCCATCCAGGCTGTGCTCTGAACCTGCTCGACCAGGGCCCCCCCAGTGGAAGTGCAGCTGCAGTGCGCGGTAGGCAGGCAGTGGCAGCCCGGCGCCCCGAATCTCCAGGTGGCTCTGTGGGCCAGCGTCTATGTGGAGCAGCACTGGGGGTAAAGGAGCACATGACACTCTTTCCCTCCACCCGCTTGCCCTTGTGCTGTTAGGGCACAGAGTGCCAGCACAGGGCCCCTTTGGGCTAGTCTGCTCCCTGGCTGGGCTTCCATGGAATAGGTCCTCTGGTGGTCAGCAGATGGCAGTGGAAAAAACCTAGCCTGCAATGAGGGGGAGAAGAGGGTGGCCCTCCTGTGGTGGGAGTTTTGACCCACCACAGCTGTGTGTGATACTGGGGGGGCTGTGATGACTTCCAAGGTGCTGTGAGGGGCTCTGACTTCTGGGAATGTCCCGACTTCTGGTCCTCGGGGGCAATGGCTGATTGCTATTGTTAGGGGGATCCTGACACCTGTATGTGGGGGTTCATGACCACTGTTGGGGGTGTCTACCAGCGAGTATGGATGTTCCTGTGCTCTTTGTGGAGATTTTGATCCTTGTGGGTGTGTTGGGGGGTAGTTCTCACTCCAAGGTGGGTTTCAGCTTGTGTCTGTGGGGATCCTGGCCGTAGGGTACTGACCTGTATGGCCATCATTCTCCAGGGTCCACGGGCCTGGAGGTGCTGCGTTGTAGCCTTGTAAGATGAAGGGTCCCAGGGTGGGGTCCCGCTGAACCAAGTGAAGGTCGATGTTGATGGGGGACTGGGCTGGGCCCCCACAGGCAGGGGCCATCTCCTTCCAGTGGGTGGGGCCTGAGGGAACAAGGTCAGGGATATGTGGGGGGGGGCTTGGGAGACAACTTGGGGATACACAGAGGAAGGCAGTGCCTCCCTCCCTCCCTCCTGCACATACCTAGAGAATCGCCCAGCCTCAGGAAGCTCCTTCCTGCTCACCCACACACCTGGACAGGTCACAACTGCCACACGTACCCCGACCTAGCCTGGCCACAATGTTTGTAACACTCTCACGTAGGTAGGCACCACCTGGTCTGGGCCGTACTCTGATACACAGTCACCTGCAGCTAGAGTGCCCCATAGGGAATGGGGTGGAAGGGTCTCCTGGCACGACAGTCACACACCCACACTGGGGACATGTATCACTTGCTCACACATGGGCTGACCATGCTGACAGCCTTACAGTCCCCACTTATGTGAACAGCTTGGCACACATGCCAGGACTGGAGATCACACCAGCAACAAACACAGACACACAGGCATGGTGGGGGGGGGGCGTCACACGCATGCTGCCTGGTGCCCAGACAGCCACTGTGGCCCAGGACTCCAGACACAAACCTGCAGAGACCAGAGAAGCTTGGCATGCACACTGCTTTTGGTTCATGCTAGCATCAGACTGTCTAGTGGCCACAGGACAAAGACTGATCCCATATAGCCTC
Organism: Neofelis nebulosa; assembly: GCF_028018385.1. NCBI lineage: Eukaryota > Metazoa > Chordata > Mammalia > Carnivora > Felidae > Neofelis > Neofelis nebulosa. Next base: position 66,127,411 of record NC_080792.1, read on the forward strand.
ACATGACACTCTGTCCTCACCACACTTTGGGTCCTGGGAGTCGTAGCACCAGGTGCCTGCAGACAGTGGACAGGGAACTGAGATGAGGGACAGCAATATGGGGTCTCTCTGAGCTCCATGCAAGAATGAGGCTCCTCCTCTCCTAAGACCCCAACATCTCCTCCCCCAAAGAAACCCCCCAGTGGCAGAGCTTTACAGGGTGAAGGGGGAGCTGCAAGGGAGGGTAGATTCGAGAAGGGTAGAATTCGAGATGGGCAGGGTCCAGGTGCTCACCCTCTGAGTCCCCGAGCACCACCAGTGGCACGGTGAGGAAGGCGAGTGCAAAGCCTGGAGACCGCATGGTGCAGCAGCCACTGTGACTCCAGAGGACTGGAAAGTGCCAGAGAACTGTGGGGCAGGCTAGGCAGCTGTTTATTAGTGGGGTGGGCTTAGGGGCGTGGCTAAGTCTCGTGGGCTCTCTGGCAGGCCATGGCAGAGAGGGTCAGAGGGGGCGGTGTCCAGGCAGGGCCACCAGCAGAGAAGACAGAGGTCTGAGATCACCAGGCACATGCTTTGATCCCAGGGCCGTGGCTGTGTTCCAGCAACAATCGCTGGCATTTACCGGAGCAAAACACTTTAAACAGACTCCCCCAATTAATTGGGGGGAGGCGCTATTATGCCCACTTAAAGAGGAGGAAACAGAGGCTGGGGGCCAGGAGTGACATGCCAAGGCCACCAAGTAAGGATGGAAATGAAAGGGGAGGGCACTTTGAATCCCAGTGCCCTTGACTTTTGAGGCTGGGGTGGGGAGGGTGTATTTCCCTTCTGTTGTGGGCCTGGGACCCCCCGAAGACCATAGGCTCTCTTGTATAGGTGTCTCCCCCCCCCCCCCCCCCCCCCCGTCCCGCACACCTGGGAAAAGGCCCTCCTTTGGGGGATTACTCCACCAACAGGTCTTTGGGAAGCCACAGCTCTCCCACTCTGCCCCACACCAGCCTGGTGGGGACACTTCAGGCTTCCCCAGCAGCTCCTGAGGCTCTGACTCCAGGCTGTGGCCTGAGCCTCAGCCCCTCAATTCATTCTCCTGGCAAGTGGAGCTGATTTTGCTGCCTCTTGGTGTAGCTGGGAGAGAAAGCAACACTGGAAAGCTCTTTACCCAGCATGTGTGTGCCTGTGGATGTGAGCATAATTGGGCCAGTGATGTGAAGGGAGATGGGGTGGGCTGGGGGGGTGGGTATTTTTCTCCAATCCCCAGAGGGTCAGGCTCTCCCCACTTTGGGGAAGGGGCGCTGTCAGCAGTGCTGACGGCACCCAGGACCCCCACCACCATCCTAGCAGGTATGTTCAGAAATGAGGGATGCTGTCCTCGAAGCTCCTATCCACACCAAGGGACTCCCTGTTCCTTTTTTAACCCTGGCCCCTCGCCTGTCGGGCCCCCAGGATCCCCCTGCCCAGGCTGGAGCCGACTGCCAGGACGCTGGGTTAGGAAGGTGAGCACAAGGACCCACCTGAGGTTGAGTCCCCTGGACACCCTTTTGTTCCTCCATCAGACTGGGAAATTATTGAAAGGACCATGGTCAGTGGGGCATCTTGGAGCCCTGCACCCCAGCCTGGCTCACCTAGATGCCCCAACTCCTCCATCCACCCATCTCAGCCACCCTGGCTGGAGTCTCCCATCACAACTTAGGTCACACCAAGGACTGACCACGCCTCTTCCAGAACACAAATTTATTTGGCATTTGGATGAAATGGTTCTCACAGCATCTTAAGAAAAGGATTAGTGCCAACCCAACCAAAAATAAACCCAAACTAAAACCCTTAGTGAAAGGAGAACATAAAAAACAGGCATCGAGACAATGTACAGTATCAACTCCTTCCTCCACCAGGTAAGTCGGGTCCTGGGGGAAGAGGCCCCTCCCAAGAGCCTGGCCTGTACCTCTGGGAGCCCAATCACAGGAGCACAAGAGTCTCAGCTCGGGTTGGCCTTGGGATTCTTCATCAGACCCTGGAGCAGTTAGAACTTAACAAAGGGCGGCAATTGGACAGGAGGCCAAGGGCAGCCAGGCAGACCCCGGCTCTCCCACCTTGTTCCCCTCACAACCGCCCTCCAGCAGAGCTCACTCCTAGGCACTAGCTCCTGCACACACGGCATGCAGGCCTCTGTGCAGCCCAAGGACTCCAGTGGGCTGAGCACCCTGGTGCTGGGACAGAACGCTGGCCAGTCCAGAAGCGGGCCCACCATACTTCAGGCCACCTCAATGCCTCCTGCATGCCTGATTGGCCCCAGCAGTCCTTCGGTCCCCAAAGGGAGCTCCCCAGTCCCAGACATCTTGTGCCAACTGCCCTGTCCTCAACACATGGTTCTGAGGCCTGGGCCAGAGACAGGGGAGCTGTGAAGGACTCTCGGCTGTTGAAGTCAGGCCCCTATGTGCTCCGCTGGGATAGTCACTCCAAAGCAGACACGCTCAGAACACTCACCTGGCACCAGTAAGACCTGTGGCTGCTGCTCTAGACCTCGGCTCCCCTGAGCCCAGCACGCTGGAAGCACAACACACTTCCTGCTTTGTCTTCAGCAGCCAACGTGGGGCACACGTGCCCAGGGTGTATTCTTGAAGGATCAGCCCTATGGCAAGGGGAGCTCAGGCCTGTTTGGCATGCAGCCCGCCTGAGTCCTACCTCCAGCACTCTGGATCCTGCGAGCCTAGACAGGCAGTTCAAAATTCACACCTCTGGCCGGCTCAAGGGATGACAGTTCTGTGGGGTAACTCAAAAATCTCATTCCATACTGGAAGAACACAATGGGTTTCCAATGGGAGAGTGTGAGAACATGCCTAGGACTGGACTGTGCCACCGAGGTCTGTCACCACAAAGCACCACAGAAACACCCACTTCTAGTCAACCCTCCTGTCACTGCATGCTGGTCTGGAAGAGCTACAAGGGGGACCAGGAGCAGGGCTCCATGCTCTCAGCCAAGGGGCAGAGGTGCAGACCTAGCCACACCTTAGTGCCGCCAAAGATGCCATGGCTGGCCTGGGAAACTGGGGATCCAAGGCTGAATTCTGGCATACTGCCACCACCTGCAAAACTTGGACACAGATGTACACACACACACAAGACACACGCGTACACACAGAAAGAAAAGATCCAGACATTCAACGTAGAAAAGATATGGATGTGCTAAAAATCGCACAGAACCCGCTTAATCTCCAAACCTCAGAAATGCTAAAAGCCCCGTGTCAGGAGACAAGACCACTGCCCAGGAGCAGGCAACAGGGTCCCTTGGTCAAAAGGCCCCTGGGCAGGGAACCCAGCACCCCGACCTGCTGAGGATGGGAAGGTGGCATGCGGCCACTGGGCACTCGGCTCAGTGGTGGTGGTGTGCAAGTGGACTTTCAGGAGATGGACACAGCCCAGGGCATTAATTTCAGCCACCCCTCCCCCCAAAGAAACAACCCTTTATGGCACAAACAAGATAGGGTGGGGGGGGAGGGCAGACCAGACCCACGAGCAAATTCAATAGGAGTGGGGGGCTCCAGAGGGTAGCGGACTGGCTGGCTTAGCCCCCAACCCCCAGAGGAGGATCCAGGGCCAGGACACTCATGCGTGGCTAGGGGCCTTGGCCCAGCTCCAGGGTTGCCTCTTGAGGGAGCCATGCACAGCAATGCTGGGGAGAAAAATGACAGGGTAGGGCCAGGGCCCCCTGGCACAGAACTGGGCTTCACAGAGACCCAGCTTGAAAGACAGAGTGGAGAGTTCAACTTCCTTCCAAGACCCCCTCTGAGGGTCTTGGGCACCAGAGGCCCAGGCCAGCCCCCAACCCAGGGTAGGGTCACCCTTGATGTTCATGGCTGGGCCGGGGGTATCCTCAGAGCGGCCACTATAGTAACCTCCAAGGGCATCTACCCTGAGGCAGACCAACCACCCAGACAATACTGACAGTCCACAAACACAGTGGTGCCTGGAAGTGCCCCTCCTGAACAGTGGCTAGCGAGGTACACATGGCAGCCCCAGGGCTCAGTGGCTGGTTGGCAGGCTCCTCTGGATGGCATGCTGCAGCGAGCAGGCCCACCAAAGCCAGGTGTGGTCTGACTCCCACCCGTGCCCACAGTGCCTTCTTTGTTCCCTACTTCTGAAACGTGTGGTCTGAACAAACTTTGTCATTCTTCTGCCATTTGGAAAGAAAAAGACAGGGACCCAAAGCTAAGCATGTTTTTGGAGCTCTCAAGGAGACTCGGTGCAGGTGTTTGCTCCCTCGGGAGGTCGGTGTGGTCTCTACTCGCACATGCACGCCGTCAGCGGGTGTGCGGCAGTGCAGCTGGGTCCAGGCTCACTTGGGGGCCCCTCACATCTCCCACAGGGATCAGTGTTTTCTTGTCAGCAAAAAGGTGCTCTCTGCCCATTGGGGCCGTGGGCTGGGCCATCCTCTACACCACGGTATTGAGGGAACTGCGGCTGTGGCGGCCGCCCCCTGGCAGCGCCTCTGTCGCTGGGGTGCTCCCACTCTGGGTAGGGTCAGGGGGCACAAGCAGGGCACTGCTGCTGTCGGCTGAGTCTTCCAGGTCTGCCAGAGAGGCCCCTGTGGCAGGCACAGGGTGCTCCAGGCGCCGGGGTGATGCACCTTCACCGCCACCATCTCCTGGGGTTGGCGGCCTGGCCTCTGCTGGCTCAAAGGCATCGTCGTCTGCAGGGAGACAAAAGGGAGTCAGCAGGATGGCAGGCCTGGCACGGGGGAAGATGGTGGGCTGCACAGAACCAGGGGCTACTTCTCCTGCCTGAATGCTCCCGCGGTGGTGGGAGGAGGGGGAAGCTGTGCTCACCCCCCACTTTTGCCACCTGGCCCGGTGCAAGGCGCAGGGGTACAGTCGTGAGCAAGCCATGGCAATGTGATATGGAGGGACAGGCTTTGACAGAGTCCGCGGAACAAAGTTGGGGGAGAGGGAAAGTCCTCTCAGACTTGTTGGAGGTTGAAGCAGGGCTCATGTGACACAAGGGAGTTACTGGGCCAGATGTGGGCAGGCGGAACGGGACACAGCCTCCAGAAAAGGTGCTGTGGCTGGAATGAGAATGTAGAAGACAGGACCAGAGCAGACAGCTCCACAAACCTTACCAGGGTCTGTAGAAATCTCTGGTTTGAGGGAGGCTCTGTGGCAGCCCATTCCTTTCAGTGTGCCTGCTCCTTATTATTCCGGCTTTCTCCAAAAGCTCAAGGCATGGGGGCCCCTGTTTCCTGGCTGGCTCCCCCCCAGCCTCAGCAGTCCTGTTACCTGCCCCAGGGAGCAACTGCTCCCTCACAGCCTGCTCCATGCAGCCATCTGGGACCCGCTGCCCCCCAGCAGCATCCCTGGCAGGAGCCTGTTCTACCCTGACCCCCTGGACGGCAGACTGAGACAAACTGCGTGTGCAGGGGTCAAATCCAGGTCTTGCCTGCACACCACAGAGAAGCAGTACTAGCAAACAGGCCCAACACAGCGGCGCTGGCCCCACAACACACATTCTGCTGTGCTGTGTGGGTGTGCAAGGAGCCAGGCAAGGAGTGCAAGGAGTGGGGCACTGCCTGCTATCGTACCGCAGGGGGTTGTGTGCGTTAGAGGGTGTTAACATGTAGGCAAACGGGATGGGACACCTGAGCTGCACATCAGGGACAGGAACAAGCTGGGCAATGGGTGAGGAACCTGGCATTCCCTCTGTGCTACACAGACCTGTGAGGAATGATCTTCCACAGGAGCAGATGGACAAAAGACTTAAGCAGTAAGGCCAACATCACAGAACCAGTGCTTTCTTCCCATTTCACAGACAGGAAGGAATGTCACAAAGGCATCTCTAACAATTACCACATATGCACATGTGTCTTTGTGACCCAGCAGTTGGCTCTGGGCAGGCACCTGGAAGACCTGGGCCAGTCCTATCCCCACAACCGCCAACACCCGGCTCCCCATCTCTCCATACTGCCCAGCTGAGTGTGCCCCAAGGGCTGCTTGCTAACAGGTGTTCGTGGGAGGAAGGCAAAGGGCAGCATTGGCCACTGCCCATGGTCATCTGCATGTACAACCCTGGGAAGAGCCTGCCCACCAACAGGTGGTTCCACCTTTAATGGAAAGTCAAAAAGAAGCAGAAGGCCAAGGAAGAAGTGGAGGTTCAGGGTCCTGTGTACTGGGGAGGAGGACCAGTGAGCCTCTGGCTGCAAACAGAGGATGGCCAGTGATGTGCTGCTCCCTGTCCCTGGGAGGGAAGCACCTGCAGGGTCGTAGAACACGCTGTCGGGGTTAATGGAGGCCTCATAGGGCGGCGGTGGATCATCAGGCTGGTCGATGTCTGGGTACTTGTATGCGGTGTAGGGAGGAGGAGGGTCGTGGAAGTGGAACGTGCCGCCTTCTCCATCGTCAGAAAGGTGTAGGGGCGTGAGGCCGGTGCCGAACCCGTCTGGGCCATAATCAAAGCCGGGGATCCTCCGGCCGAGGTTGAAGTGGTGCACTGAGCAACAGCAGGGAGAGACGAGCAACAGTTGAGTCACCCAGAGGCCCACGGCATCTGACATCCCGACTGTCACACTTGTGTGCCCAGCTGCCCACATGAGGGCCCTGAAGCTCTGATGCGGACCCCCCTCCTTCAGAAAGTCCCTGCCCCTCACCCATGTGCAACCATCCTGCCACTTGCACCGCCCAGTCCTCATCACACCTCTCCAGCTCGAGTGTCTTTGTAGATGACTAGGTGAAAACTGAGGGTCTGTGGAAGGGCTGTGCTCTGAGGCCCCCAACTGCAGCTGGCACAGTCCCTTTGTATTCCTACCACCTTGATTCGGGGCCCTCCCCGGAGGGTCTGTACCCATCCCACTGCTCCCCACACAGATTGGGGACTGGGCGCTAGGGAGCACGGCTTGCTCAATGACACAAGGTGATTCCAGAAGCTCTACGGAGGGCACAGGCCACAGCAGAGAACTCTCTTGCTGCAGTGAACTTGGGCTGAGGAGGGCCAGGTCACACTCTAAGCTGCCTGACAGTCACGGGCATCTGCTGCTCTGCTCTCTCTGCCCACGGCAGGTGGCCCCGCTCATGGTCCAGGCCGTCAGAAAAGGTAACATCAACTATCTAAACATACAGCGGCAACTGCCTGTCCTGTTTCAAGGTCTGGAGGGCCGGGGAGCCTGGGGGCAGCTGGCACTGAGGGCGCACCCCTCCCTCCACACATCCACGGCCTGATTTTGGGTCCCAAGGACAGCTCCTCTAGTTTCCCAGGTGTGTACTCAGCCCAGGAGCAGGTGAGTGGGTGGGACAGGGACACCCCACCAGGGCTACACCCTCTTGCCTGTTCCCTTGCCCCCCTTCCTACTTCCAGTACCCTCTCACCCTAAAGAGGACACAGCCCAGAGCAGGGCCCCCGCTGTGGCTATTATAGGTAGGGCCAAGCACACTCACAGTTTGCTCCAATCAGGGACTCAATGCGCTCCCGGCGCCTCTGGCGAAGCCGGTGGACCATGAAAAGCAGAAGCGACAGGATGAGGAAGGAGGAGATGCAGCTAACGATCAGACGCATCCCACTGGCCATGGAGTCAAACAGGCTGTTGCCATCTGTTACAAGGAGAGGAAAGAAATCGGCTGTTCTCAGAAAAGGAGAGCCTGATCCCCAGTGCTTAGTGCTATGGGAAGGCCACAGCCCTCCACCACCAGGCATCTATGTGGAAAAGGCAACTTGCTTCCTGATTCCCTGCACTTGACGTCTTAGGAGAGATGGGAAAAATGAAAACAGCTGAAAGTCAAGAATACTGTGGTTACATCAAAGGAGAGAAGCAAATCATGGGCCAGGAAAGATGTTTTACCTTCCAGTCTAGCACTCCTAAGTGCCAGGCAATGCGCCCCTTCTGCCTAAAAGCTGGCGGGTGCTGTGTTATGGGCCCCTGTGTCCCCAACCATATAGTACAAAATCAGGCAGATACGACCGAGCCACTGGACTCTAGACCAGGGATGCTCACCTGGGCGACTCTGCAACTTCCAGGGAACATTTGGCAATGCCTGGAGACTCTTTTGGTCATCATCAACCACTTGAGGGGTGGAGGCACTACTGGCATCTAGTGGGTAGAGGCCAGGGATGCTGCTCAACATCCTGCTATGCACAAGAAAGCCCCACATCACAGCACTCGGCCCCAAATGTTAACAATTCCACCCTGCCTTACCCTGGCGCACACCGGTGCTGGTTAGGTGCTTGCTATGGAGCTGTTGTGGGTAGGGCACAGATGATGATCATGGGATGAGGGGTGAGGGAAGAGAACTTGCACTGGCTGAGTGCCTACCGTGTGACGGACATCTCTAGGGGCTCCTACCTAGATGAGATGAGCCACTCACACCAAGTCACAGAAGAGCAGAACCAGGAAGTGGTCCCAGGAACACCTGCCTCCACAAACCCAGAGGGAAGGCCAGGGAGGCTTCAGTGCAGGGAGGGGGGCAGGCACAGCGAGGAAGTGACCTATAGCCACTGGAAGCAGGACTCTGTGTGGGTGTAAGGGCCAACGACTATTGTATCAATCCATACCAATGCAGATGGTCAGAGCTCACACTTGCCCTCCTCCCACGGGAGCCAGAAAGCTTCCCTCAAAGCTGCATTTATTGCTGACAACACTTGGGAAGTAAATATGTGGAAATGATACATTCTCTCACCAATTAGCTGCTTTTTTTGGTGCCTCTGATCCTCTTCCAGACTCAAGGGAACATTTTGTCTCTGTCTGTGGGAGGAAGTCTGTCAGCCCAGGGGGCTACTAACATGTCTATTAATTGGTGGTCAGCTCAGAGATCCCAAGGGAGCACCTAAAGGAGCAGCCCCTTTGCAATGACTCTTAATCACTTCTAAAATAAACCCAAGGACACAGTCAAGGTCCCTGACCATTCCTCCATGATGATTACCAGGAAGGAGGAAGCATCTCCTAGAAGAAAGTCACCTGCAGTCAGACACAAAGAAGACAGCACTGTTCTAGAGTCAGAAGCCAGAGATCCCTGGGGACTCGCCACAACTGGTCCCTCCATGGGGCTCTGGACAGTACCAGACGGGGCTGTGTTCTGTCTTCCAGGCTACTGGTCCTTAGTTAACCCTTGGGCCCCAGAGGACATGTCTTGCTGGGGAAGATGCTGTTGCAACTGAAGGTGCCCTGAAATTCACCTGGCCTGGCCCTTTGTCTGATGCTTGAGCCATCCCAGGTCCTTTTCACGCAGCTGCCCAGTCTGTGCATGAAGAACTTCAGTGATCAGGAACTTAACCATTTCACTGAGCTTGGTTACATGGTTAATGGTTTCAAATCTCCGTCAGAGATGGCAGGTGAAACAGAAGCTCAGCAGGAATCAGAGGCCAATGCCCTGGATTCTAACGTGAGCTCTGCTCCTGGCAGCTGCTCTGCTGGGCACCTCGTCTCACCTCTTGGGAGCCTTGTGACCCCAGGCTTCCCCAGGGCACCAGTGCAGGACGGGAATGGAGAGCACCAGTTGCTCTGTGCCTCAGCCACCCACAGAGCTGGCAATTCTGTTATTTTCATCTTCCATTAGGTGTGGTGGCCCAAGTGCACTCAATTTGTTTCCCTAGTGACTAGTTGAACACCTTTTCAGCTGTTTGGCTGCCATCATATGTCTTCTTTGGTGAAGTGTCGTATTAAATCTTCTCCCCACTTCTTAAAAAAAAAAGTTTACTTATTTATTTTGAGAAAGAGAGAGAGCATGTCTAGGTGCAAGAGGGGGTGGGGCAGAGAGAAAGGCAGAGACAGAATCCCAAGCAGGCTCCGCACTGTCAGTGCAGAGCCTAATGTGGGGCTTGAACCCACAAACTGTGAGAGAGACCATGACCTGAGCTGAAATCAAGAGTCGGATGCTCAACTGAGCCACCCAGGCACCCCTCCCCACTTTTTAATAGGGTGGTTTGTTTTCTTATTATTGGGGTTTGTAGAGTCTTTATATACTCTGAATACAAGACTCTGTCTGACTTGTGTTTTCCAAATATTTTTTCTCTGCTGGTGGCTCATCTTTTCATTTCCTTAAGCAACTTTCTTTTTTTTTTAAATATATGAAATTTATTGTCAAATTGGTTTCCATACAACACCCAGTGCTCATCCCAAAAGGTGCCCTCCGCAATACCCATCACCCACCCTCCCCTCCCTCCCACCCCCCATCAACCCTCAGTTTGTTCTCAGTTTTTAACAGTCTCTTATGCTTTGGCTCTCTCCCACTCTAACCTCTTTTTTTTTTTTCTTCCTTCCCCTCCCCCATGGGTTTCTGTTAAGTTTCTCAGCATCCACATAAGAGTGAAACCATATGGTATCTGTCTTTCTCTGTATGGCTTATTTCACTTAGCATCACACTCTCCAGCTCCATCCACGCCTTAAGCAACTTTCAAAAGCAGAAGTTTTCAATTTTGATGAAGTCCAATTTATCAATTTTTCTTTTTTGGATCATGCTTTTGATGTCAGCTATAAATGTTGCCTATCCCAAGGTCACAAAGATTTTTGTTTTCTTTTAACAGACTTTATTTTTTTAGAGCCTATATTTTCTTCTAGAAGTTTCTGAATTTTGAGTCAATTAAAAATTTTTTTTTTAATTTAAGTTTATTTATTTATTTATTTAGAAAGAGAGAGAGAGAGAGAGAGAGAGAGAGAATGGGAGAGCAGGGGAGGGGCAGAGAGAGAAGGAGAGACAGAATCCCAAGCAGGCTCTGTACTGTCAGCACAGAGCCCGATGTGGGGCTTGATCCCATGAACCACGATCATGACCTGAGCCGAAATCAAGAGTCAGATGCTTAACTGACTGAGCCACCCAGGTGCCCCTTAAGTTAATTTTTATACATAGTAGAATGTGTAGTTAAAGGTATGTATGTGTATATATGTGTGTGTATGTTTGCATATGGATGTCAAATTTTCCAGCACCATTTGTTGAAAGATTATCCTTTCTCTATTTAATTGTTTTTGTACCTTTGTCAAATATTAGTTGACCATATAAGTGTGGGACTATTTCTAGACTCTATTCTAGAGTCCACTGATCTATATATCTCTTGATAATACTGCAATGTTTTGTTTACCAGGACTGTACACTAAGTTTTAAATCAGGTACCATGAATCCTCCAACTTATTAAAAACTGTTCTGGCTATTCTAATTCCTCTGCCTTTCTACATAAATTTTAGAACCAGTCTGTCAATGTCTGCCAAAAGTCTGCTGAAATTTTGGTTGGGACTGCACTGTATACATAGATAATTTGGGGGAATTAACTGTATAATGATACTGAGTCTTATGATCCATGAACACGGTACACCTCTCCTTTCATTTACACCTTTGATTTCTTTCATCAGTATTTTATGATTTGTAGCATACAGACTGCACATATTGGTAGGGTTTATACCAAGGATTTCATGGTTTTTGTACTATTGTAAATGGTACTTTTCTTAGAAATTTCAATTTCCAACTGTTCATAGGCAGTATATATAAAAACAATGTAGTTTTATATATTGACCTTGTATCTGGAGACCCTGCTAAAGACACTTATTAGTTTTGGTATCTTTCCTGTAGATCCTCTGGGATTTCCTATGCAGACAATCATGTCATCTACTAAAAAAGATTATTTCACTTTTCTCTTCTGATCTGGATACCATTTCATTTTCGGCATTGCCCTTAACCTCTTGAACAACCCTAAACAGAATAAGAGCAGATATCCTTACCTTATTGAAGGGGATACTTTCCCAAAGTCCCCAGTTTGGGTGGCAGTGTCTCTGTCCTTTTTGGAATACAGGCATTTCCCAGGAGAAAATGCTCCAACCTGGGAAGCAGTCAGGAGCCTGCAAAAGTAAGGCTGAAGCAAGAGGCAAGGAGAGGCCCTGGATAAGCTGCTCTGGCAGCACAGAAGAATGGCCTACAGCAGCTATGGTCTCATCCAGAGGCCCTGAAAGCCCTGCTCTGCTGAGAAGTCCTCAGGGTTGGTTAGGCTCTACAGGCCTTATATATGTCTAATCATTCTTACAAAGCTTGGATGGAGAGGTAAGGCAACACTGGTAGACTCCTAAGAAATGGAATGAGAAGTCCAGATGATGTGACTTGTGAAAACCAGAGTTTGACCCATGTGGAAAATAAGTGAGTTGGAGGCTCAGAGTGATGTGGCCAGGACACAGACCTGGTAAACAATGAATAGGTGCTTGTCAGAATCCCATAGGATTTCATCCTACACAAGAGGTAGCATCTACCATGTGGGATAGGGAGGCCCAAGTATACTTTCACTAACTCCATGTTCCCTGATGGCTCCATATCTGACTGCACGTTTGGGACGTGTGCCAGAGTGCCCCATTTGGCTAAATCTCAGATACCGCTGACATTACTTTGCCCTCTCGCCAGAAGCCTTCCTGGCATGCAGGACACTGACAGCTCTCTACTCAAGGAGAGCTCTTGTTGTTGTGGCCCTCACGGGCTAACTCTAGCTGTTGCACCAGCACTAGGCAAACCAGTATCTCCTTCACAGGGGCCCTGGAGGTTGGAGATGGCCTCCCTGCCCTGCCCAAGCTGTTCATCTACAGGGTCCACAAGCTCAGGAACGGCCACAAGTCCCTGCTCTCTCATATTGCAGCAGCCAAGATAAAAAACAAATTCATGCTTTTGATTTACATTTCTCTTAAGATCATGAATTTACAGAGATGCCAACTGCACTGGTGTGGAGAACAATCCAGCATGCTGTATGGAGTGTGATGCCCACTCATGGTCCTACAGATTACGTTGTTATCTGTTGCTCTTTAGTGTGTGTGTGCGTGGAAAAGGAAGGAAGAGGGTTATCCAGAGACCACATGCCTACATAGTGTCTAACCACAAAGCACCACCTGGTAGAAAGGAGTTTTCTCTTGAAATTGAGGATAATATTTAATCTTTTTCTTGAAGATTTTAACAGTAAAAATCGAGGACTATAAGCAGTAAAAAGTGTCATTATCCTCCAGATCACCATAGCCAAGAAAGAGCTCAAGTAGGGACATAAGTCTTGAGAAAGACAGGCCAGGTCTGAAGCTATCATTTACAACTGATTCATGAACAGACACTCACACTCAAGTTCAAGTTCACTGGTGCACAATACCTATTACCTGAGAGCTGACATGGGCCAACTTGAGAGGTGGCAGTTAGAGGAAGCTGGGTCATAGGACACACACATGCCCACAAGAGTAATTGGCCAGCTCTGTGAACAAATGCTGCCACTGCTGCTATGCCATGTGCCATGAGCTCTCATAAGTCCCCACCACTGAGAAAGCAAAAATACATGTAGGCTCCAGCTTGGAACAGGGAGGCTGACTCGTGACCCACCATCAGTCTCACCTGGGTCCAGGCACATGAACTTGCAGCACTCCTTGGGGTCCTTGCGGTACTGCTGGCAGCCCTGGGGCCTCTCACAGAGGGCAGCCACACACATCTCAGGCTCCCCACCGTGGCAGGTGCAGCTCAGGCATGGGTCGTCTCCTTTGGGGGTGAAATAGAACCCTTCATCCACCACATTGTCCTTGATGTCAACACATGTTTGACCTGCAACAAACCAAACACATACATGCCTATTACATATGCATTATCAGCAGGAGCCCTGACTCTCTCCACCTGGGGGGCAGATGACAACAGAGGAGTTGGCAAGATCAACCTGGGAGCCCTCCCAGTGCTGGAGTGTGTGAGTCTGCCCCATGGCCGCAGGGAGTGGCTATCTGAGAAAGGTCACTACAGCTCACTATTAGGACAAAGCACACCTGGCCATGAGCCCAGACAGCTACGAGAGAGAAGAGTGCTAGATTCGGGGGAAAAGCCCATGGAGAAGGGTTTGCTTTTAAGTGTTTGCCTAAGCAGTTTACTTAGAGGCTTCCTCAACTTTAAGATGCAGCTGCCGTGTCTATTAACCATTTTGTGACACATTTGAGAATGTGTCTCAAACGAGTCTCCCGAGAAGCTGCTGGTTCTGCTTGTGAAGACAGTTCACCAGTCCTAAGGCAGACACATTGAACTGTATGCAGAGCTGACCTGGGGCTAGAGGAAGAGAAAAAGCCATGGCCAGAGACAAGAGGGAGTTGAGAAGTCAGACTTTTTCTTCCAAAGTCAGCAAGCAGACACAACAGATGCCTGGGGGAAGGGATGAGTGATGAGGCAGGGGCAGTTCTCCAAAAGATACATGCTCGGTGAAAAGCAAAGGGACGTAAGAAGTCTGTTTCAGTGTCTAAATGGAATAGAGGTGTCTAGAAAAACTCATCAGAAATCCCACAACCAGGGGCTGTACCTCACTTTAAGACTGGCTACATAACTCATGTGGTCAGAAATCTACATAACTCATGTGGTCAGAAATTTTCAGGGCAAGAAACTCACGTAGAATTGTTCTCTGCTAGAAGAGAAAAAGAATGAAGAGAAATGAGCAGCCTTCAGAGAAATGCAGGACACCATCAAGTGCACCACCACAGACAAAACTAAAGTACCAGAAAGAGAAGAGAGTGGAAAAAGAAGAAATATCTGAAGAAATAAGGGCTGAAAACCTGACGAATTCACTGAAAAATAAAACCTATATATGTAGGAAGCATAACAAACTCCAAGTTGGATAAATGCACAAAACCTAAACACGTCCGACACATCATAGTAAAAGTGCTAAAGCTGGAGAAACGGTGAAAACCTTAAAAACAGCAAACCAGAAATGACTTGTTACTGATAAGGGGACCCTCAGAAGACTAACAGCTGACTTCTCAGCAGAAAGAACAGAGGCAAGAAGGCAGTGGGTAACAGAACAATGGTGCTCAAAGAAAAAACCGTCAACTAAGAATCCCATATCCAGCAAACCCAGCTTTCCAAACTTGACAGCAAAATAAAGACTTTCCCCAGAGAGACAAGACCCGAGAGAATTTGTTGCTTTCACACTCACCTTACAAGAAATACCAAAGGAAGCCATTTTTTTAACCCCCCCTCCCCCAAGGGAAGTTCTTCAGGCTAAAAGCAAGTGACCCTCAGAGAAGAATTTGAGTCCATACAAAAAAAAAAAAAAAAAAAAAAAAGCACCAGAAAAGATAATTATGTAATTATGAAAGACAATATAAATGAGTATTTTTTTCCTCTTAACTGACTGAAAAGGCAATTCTATAAAATACTGTCTTTATATAATGTTGTATTGGGCTTCTAACATATAGAAATGTAATGTATGTGTTTGCCAATAAAGCCCAAAGGAGGTGTGTGGAAGCAAAGCTGCTGTGGGCTAATAAAATGACTGGATGGGGCGCCTGGGTGGCTCGTCGGTTAAGCGTCCGACTTCGGCTCAGGTCATGATCTCACAGTCTGTGGGTTCGAGCCCCGCATCGGGCTCTGTGCTGACAGCTCAGAGCCTGGAGCCTGCTTCCGATTCTGTGTCTCCCTCTCTCTCTGGCCCTCCCCTGCTCGTGTTCTGTCTCTCTCTGTTGCAAAAATAAAAAAAAAAAACATTAAAAAAAAATTAAAATGACTGGAGGTGATAATTAATAACCACGTATTGTTGGTTTGTAACACTAAAAGACCTAATGTATGTAATAGTATTACTATAGAAAAAGGGAAAGGAAATGGAGTTATACAGAGGTAACATTTCACATATCACTGAAATGAACCTTGCATCGATCTGAATAAAATATATATGGCAAAATGCATATGTATACGTACATGGAATTAGTGGTTATAGTTGCACTTACCTGTGAATAAACTAAAGTGCTGAATGGTATACTTTAAATGGGGGAATTGTAAGGTATAGAATCTTGGATTGAGAGTAACTTGTTTTGCGAGTGTTCCACAAGACTAGCAAACATTTCTAATAAATTTTAACTTGATAAACAAATGATAACTTGCAATATGATACTGAATGTCACATGATCACAAAAAGAGTCAATGGTTCTTCTAGCTCTTTCTCTCCCTGCAGGATTGTGGGTGATCATATCCTATGCTCAGACGCTCGGTCTCAGGCCATGGTGTTTGCAGTAATCGGTGATTTTTCAGAATGTTGGAAGGTGCCCGCACTGGCACTACTGTATTTTTTTGTCACTTCAAAGCACCTATGGACAGTCCTTTGCTTTTCCATACAAGAATATGCTTAGGAATGCCTTGCTTCATTCTAGGTCAGGCTGCCTGCAGATACAGACCCTTTCTTCTCCTGCCTTATTGCCAGTTACATTAAATACAGTATATGACAAGAGTTTATTAATACTGTACTGTAGTCAACATCTGTGCGAGCATATGCAATGGCTCCCATGCAGAAAAAGATTCCATTGAGGGAACGGATAACAGTGATGCCATTAGTGATAATGAAAGTTATCTTACATGATAACCCTCCTCTCTCCTGTCTTCCTCACACCAGCCATGAAAGTTTTCAAAGGTAAGTGTAGGTTAATTTATTTTTCTTTATATTCTGTGTTTTATTATTCTGTACTATATTATAGTATTGTAATAATTTTTATATGAATATTTTTGGGTTGCAGAACAAATCACCTGAGTTTCCATGATTTCTTATGGGGAAATATACTTTGATATACAGTGCTTTGGATTACGAGCATGTTTCTGGAACAAATTATGCTTGCAAACCAAGGTTTTACTGTGTGTGAATTTTATCTCGATAAAGATGTTAAAAAAAATGATGGCTGAGATCTTTCCATAATTAATCAAACACATAAATCTCCAGGGGTCCTAAAAGGACAAATAAAAATAAATCAATAACAGTGTGATGAAATCTCAGTGTATCAACAAAGAGAAACTCTCAAAAGCAACAAGAGAGATGAAGATTACCTACTGTTCTGTGTTCCTTTAGGTAGGCCAGTCAGGTGCGGCCACAAGAGAAGCGACAAGGGAGGCACAGGAAAACAAAGAGTATTATACTCATAGGTCCTGAACCGACAGAGTCCTTGCATGCCAAGAGGGATCACACAGGAAGAGCACCAAGAGTGCTGCTCAACCAAGTGGGTGGGGAGCAGAGAAGGAGCGAGGACCCGCAGCAAGAGCTTTACTGGGGGTCAGGGCAGAGAACACAAGTAAAAGCATGAGGGGATTTCACTGGGGCATTTGAAACGTCATTAGGTCACAGACAGGGAAGGACAAGAATGGGAACTTATGGCAGAGGCCAACCTTATTACACTGGGGCCCCTGGCCACCTGGATGGGGTGCTCATAGCAAGTAATAAGTTTTAAAATTTATAATGCACCTACAAGGAAAACCAAGGAAAGGTATACAACAGTTCAGAACAAGGACAGGCAGAAACAATAAAATAACATCTTCAAAGTTTTGAGAAAAAGTAACTGTTAACCTACAAATCTATACCCAGATAAACTAACATTCAGGATTGGAGGCAAAAATTACAGACTTTTCACACAGAGAGTAACAGAGTGTAACACTAACAACACAACCTCTTCTCAAAGAGCTGCTGAAGAATACATTTGAGAGATAAAAAGCCAAACGCAGAAAGAAGTGGGGTGCAAGAGGAAATAATAAATAAGAAACTGATAAACATATGAGCAAATATATATATAAATGTTAACTTCATAAAACAACAAGTGATTCATTTAAGAAGTGTTGAAACAGGGGTGCCTGGGTGGCTCAGTTGGTTAAGCGTCCAACTCTTTTCTCTTTTTTTTTTTTTAATGTTTGTTTATTTCTGAGAGAGAGAAAAAGAGAGCCAGCAGGGGAGGGGCAGAGAGAATCAGAAGAAGTATCAGAAGCAGGCTCTGGGCTCTGAGCTGTAAGCCCAGAGCCCAGTGCAGGGCTCAAACCTACAGACCGCGAGACCATGACCTGAGCTGAAGTCAGAGCTTAACTGACTGAGCCACCCAAGCGCCCCTCTTTTTTTAAAGTTTATTTATTTTGAGAGAGAAAGAGGGAGAGTTTACACATGTAAGCAGGGGAAGGGCAGAGAGAGAGGAGGAGAGAGAATCCCAAACAGGCTCCATGCTGTTAGCGCAGAGCCCAGTGGTGGGGGGGGCTCCACCTCATGAACCATGAGATCATGGTTCTGAGGCGAGATCAAGAGTCAGACACTAAACAGACTGAGCCACCCAGGTGCCTCAAGCATCTGACTCTTGACTTCAGATCAGGTCATGATCTCATGGTTCATGGGATTAAGCCCCATTTCTGGCTCTATGCTGACAGTGCCAAGCCTGCTTGGGATTTTCTCTCTCTCTCTCTCTCTCTCTCTCTCTCTCTCTCTCTCTCTCTCAAAAATAAGCATAAAAAAATAAAAGAAATGTAAAACAAAGTAAAACAAAAGTAACAGACAACATGTGTACCCATACTTGAAGCTGGGGACCAACTAGAGCTAAAGCAATATAAGGTCTTTGTATTAACCAGGTGGAAGTTAGAGGCACTGTCTTTAGATTTAAAAAACAAATCAATTATGCCCTTTAAAAATGTAAGGATAACCACTAACAGGAAAGGCAGATATAATTTCTGAACCAGTATAAGAAAAAAAGAGACTAGAGAAAAGTTGATTAATCTCATGTGAGTCAGTAAAAGATTTAAAAGAAACAAGTAAAATTCTGGGTAAAGAGCACAGAACAAGGTGCTAAAATCAACTTGAAGACTTAATTAAAAGAGTACAGGGGCGCCTGGGTGGCGCAGTCGGTTAAGCGTCCGACTTCAGCCAGGTCACGATCTCGCGGTCTGTGAGTTCGAGCCCCGCGTCAGGCTCTGGGCTGATGGCTCGGAGCCTGGAGCCTGTTTCCGATTCTGTGTCTCCCTCTCTCTCTGCCCCTCCCCCGTTCATGCTCTGTCTCTCTCTGTCCCAAAAATAAATAAAAAACGTTGAAAAAAAAAAAATTAAAAAAAAAAAAAAAAAAAAAAAAGAGTACAAAAAGACATTAAAAGGAAGCTAGAACAAAAATATTATGTAATAATAAAAATAGTTCATATATATTGAGAGCTTTCTCTATGCAAGGACTATTCTTTGCACTGAGCATATGCTAACTATCTCTCCCAACAACACAGTGAGGTGGGTGCTCTACTACCCCCTGGTTCCTAATGTGGAACCCAAGGACAGAGCTCAAGAAATTGCCCAAAGCCAAATCTGGATTTAGTCTGGCTATCTATTAAGCCTCTTAACACCATTTTGTAGCTACCACTAGAAAAGAAGTAAGACTTTAAGCAAAGCTAAGAAAAACTACTATGGATAAAAAGGGATTGTTAACATCATGATAAAGAGGTTCAATTCATCAAAAAGATATAATAATTATGAATACTTATGCCCCCAGTAACATGATCTCAAGACAAATAAAGCTAAAATTAGAGAATCATCAGGGCAGAATGGATAAATCCACATCCACAGTGAGAGATTCAAAATATATCTCTTTTTAACAATTGGTGTATCATGCAACCAAAACAGACCTGAACAATCCAAGAGTTTAAGCACATATGGAACAGTAACAAAAATTCTAACGAAAGAACATGGGAATGACTTCCTGGAAAGGAGAAATATACTGACTAGTTAGGGATAGGAAGAATCTTCTGGAGGTTGGGAATATTCCACATCTTGATTTGGGAAGTGGTTATACATATGTACAAATTCATGAAACTTGCGTTTAAGGGAAAACTTTGCATACAGGGAAACTAAACTTTAAATGCCTTATGTTGGAAAAAACTAAAAATTAAGGAGATAAGGATCTAACTCTAGAAGATGGAAAAAGAAAAGGGTAAACTTAACAAAAGTAAAAGGATAGAAATTGACAGCAGAATATAATAGCACAGAAAACACATACACAACAATGACAATCAGTTACTATCCAAAGCTGGTTATTTACAAAGATGAATCAAAGAGTCAAATCTTCCATAAGACTAATCAACGAAAAAGGAGGAAAGCATAAATATTAGGAACCAGGGGAGCCTGATGGCTCAGTCAGTTAAGTGTCTGATTCAGGCTCAGGTCATGATCTCGCGGTGAGTTTGAGCCCCACGTTGGTCTCTGTGCTGACAGCTCAGAGCATGGAGCCTGCTTCAGATTCTGTGTCTCCCTCTCTCTCTGCCCCTCCCCTACTCATACTCTGTCTTTTTCTGTCTCAAAAATAAATATTAAAAAAACAAAAGGAATAAAAAGAAGGTCATAATAATAAACATGAATGTTTCAAAAATCTTAAGAGAATGCAGAGAGAATTATATGTACAAAAATGAATTAGAAAATGTAGACATATAGGCAATGCCATAGATAAATAGGACTTACCAAATTGACTCAAAAAGAGCCAGAAAACTTGAGTATGTCCATAATCATTAAAACAACTAAATTAGTATCAAAGATCTATATCCAAAATACACACACACACACACACACACACACACACACACACACACACACGTCTTAGCTCTGTTCACTGAAAGGGCATGAAAGTCATGAGCATAACTAGTGCCTAGGTCCTTTAAGGCTCTTTGAAAAAAGTTTGAGTCCAGAGAGTACAAGATGAACTAGAAAAAGAAAGCAAACAGAAGGAAATAATAAAGAGCAATAATCAAGTGAAATGGAAAAAAGAGAAAAATCAATGAATCAAAAAGCTGCTTCTTTAAGAAAATCAACCAAATCGATAAACCTCTCGCAAGACTGACAAAATCAAAATGGGAGAAACACAGATTACCAAGAGCAAGAATGAAACAGGGATTATTACTATAAGTCCTGCAACCATAAGAAGGTTAATAAGAGAATACTATGTATAACTCTAGGCTCATAAATTTGAATACTTACAAGAAATGAATCAATTCTTTGAAAACCACAAACTATCAAAAATTCACTCAACATGAAACAGACAATCCAAACTGTCTTATAACCATCAAATAAGTTGAATCCATAATTTAAAAACTCCCTGCAAAAGAATCTCAGGCCCAATGGTTTCACTGGAGAATTCTACCACAAGTGGGTATGGTTATAAAGGAATAATAGGGAGGATCTTTATGATGTTAGAACTACTCATATCTTGACTATGTTACAGGAACCTACACAAGTAATAAAATTCTATAGCTCTCTCTCTCTCTCTCTCTCTCACACACACACACACACACACACACACACACACACACAAATGAGTACAAGTAAAACTAGAGATGTCTGAGTAAGTCAGTGGATTGTGTCCAAGTCAATATCCTGGCTGTGATATTATACTATAGTTTTGCAAAATGTTCCCATTTGGGGAAATCAGGCAAAATGCATAAGGGATCTCTCTGTCTTATTTCCTTTAAATGCATCTGAACCTACAGTATCTCAATAAATAACATCAAAAAAAAGGGGGGGCGCCTGGATGGCTCAGTCAGTTAAGCATCCGACTTCGGCTCAGGTCATGATCTCACTGCTTTTGTGTTCGAACCCTGCATCGGGTTCTGTGCTGATGGTTTAGAGCCTGGAGCCTGCTTCAGATTCGTGTCTCCATCTCCCTCTGCCCCTTCCCCACTCACACTATGTCTCTCGCAAAATTAAATAAATATTTTTTTAAAAAGCCAGCATAAATGGATCAAATTAAGCATAAAAATAATGGTACTGATGAATTATAACCCAGCTAATGTAATAAAAATCCAAGAGTGCATTCTAATACAAATAAAGAAATTAATCAATGGGGGAAAGGGGAATGCTTTTCCTTACAAAAGAATGCCAACTAGTAAATATGGAAGAAATGAAAGAGTTAGAAAATTGCCAATACATGCTTAACAGCAAGCAGTGGGTACAAGTTTGATGAGGAACAGGAATTTTACATAGTTTCAAAGTATCTCTCCACATATTATTTATTAATTTAAAAAAGGGAAAAAGCGGAACTTCACAGTGGAAAAATCTGGCAGGCATAACTTTAATCCAGGGATCAAAGTTAATGTCACCAACATCAGGGCAAAGTGACACCATATGCCTCATGATTTGATATATCTAAGAAGCTAAATACACAACAATGGCCAGCCATACATGACAACAGAGCTCTGACCCACCACTTCTGCAGCAATCAGCCCAGAACATTCAGGATTTGGTCAATGACTGCCAGCTTCCCTGCTTTTCCTTCCACACTTCCAGGGCAGGAACCAGCAGAGAAAGCCAAATATGCTCCTCAAACCAATCACCTCAACTGGCTGGCTTTTTTTTTTTTTTCAATTTTTTAAATGTTTTTTATTTTTGGGGGTGCCTGGGTGGCTCAGTTGGTTAAGCATCCAACTTCAGCTCAGGTCATGATCTCACAGTCCATGAGTTCGAGTCCCACATCGGGCTCTGTGCGACAGCTCAGAGTCTGGAGACTGCTTTGGATTCTGTGTCTCCCTCTCTCTCTGTCCCCCACTCCTTGTGTTCTGTCTCTCTCTCTCTCTATCAAAAATAAAAATTAAAAAAAAAGTTTTTTATTTTTGAGAGAGACAGAGCACGAGTGGGGGACAGGAAGAGAGAGAGGGAGACACAGAAACAGTAGCAGGCTCCAGGCTCTGAGCTGTCAGCACAGAGCCTGACGCGGGGCTCAAACCCATAAACTATGAGATCATGACCTGAGCTGAAGTCGGACGCTTAACCGCCTGAGCCACCCAGGTGCCCCTCAACTGGCTGGCTTCTAGTCAGCTTGCTCCCAGTTTCCCATGCCAACCGCCTCCAAGGAGGCACACACCAGGAGCCTTTAGGGCACTGGTGAAAACCCCCGGGTGTTGGATCCACAACTCCAGCTGGAGGCGGGACAGATGCACTTGTGAAGCCCACACACTCTAGGACATCTGCAAGAGACACTCTCTGAAGAATGGCTCAAAGGGAAGATCTAAAGCAGAAGGGAGAGCAGACATTAAGAGCCCTCTGGAAAACCAATCCACCCAGACACAAGGAATCTACTGAATATGAAGGCTGGGGAGTATGGAGGGTATCCACAGTACAGCCCAAATCCTGCCCAGACTGATCCCCGCCACCATTACTGTAAAGACTCTTCTACACAAAAGTCCTATCAGAAGGAAAGAAAGGCAAGGAGCGCCTGGGTGGCTCAGTTGGTTAAGCAACTGACTTCAGGTCAGGTCATGATCTCACAGTTTGTGAGTTCGAGCCCTGCATTGGGCTCTATGCTGACAGCTCAGAGACTGGAGCCTACTTCAGATTCTATGTCTCCCCCTCTCTCTACCCCTCCCCTGCTCACGCTCTGTGTCTCTCTGTCTGTCAATAATAAACGTTAAAAAAAAGAAAAGGCAGATAACATACATGATGGAAAATTTAGCAGAGAGATGAAAACTCAAGAATCAAATAGAAACACTAGAAATGAAAAACAGACAAAATGTAAAAAACAAACAGGTGAGGGGTGCCTGGGTGGCTCAGTCAGTTAAGCATCTGACTTCGGCTCAGGTCATGATCTCATTGGGAGTTTGAGCCCTGCGCTGGGCTCTGTGCTGACAGCTCAGAGCCTGGAGCCTGCTTCAGACTGTGTCTCCTTCTCTCTCTGCCCCTCCCCACTTGTGCTCTGTCTCTCAAAAATAAATAAATGTAAAAGAAAAAATTATTAAAAAAAACAAAAACAAAAAAACCCCCAAAGAGGCGAAAAATGCCATTAGTGGGCTTATCAGCAGACTCGACGCAGTAAAACATGGAAAGAAACAGTAAAACATATTAATAGAATTACTCAAACAGAGGCACGCCTGGGTGGCTCAGTCAGTTAAACATCTGATTCTTGATTTAGGCTCAGGTCATGATCTCATGGTCGTGAGATCAAGCCCCACACTGACTCCTTGCTGAGCATGGAGCCTGCTTAAGATTCTCTCTCCCCTTCCCTCTGCCCCTCTTTTTTACCACTGGTGCATGCACGCTCTCTCCCTCTCTCTCTAAACAACAACAACAACAACAACAACAACAACCAAAAAAAAAAAAAAAGAAAAAAAGAAAAACCCAAAACAGAAAAGAAAACAAAACAAATTACTCAAACTGAAAAACAAAAAGGAAATTAAAGAAACACTATAACTAAATGCAGTGCATGATTCTGGACTGGATCCTGGACCAGGAAAAAAAAAAAAAGCTCTAAAGTATATTATTGAAACAATTGACAAAACGGTCATAACAAATTACAGATGACTGTAGAGCACCATACCCATGTTAAACATCCTATTTTGATAATTGTGCTGCAGTTATAGAAGAGTGTGTCCTGGTTCTTAGGAACACGATAATTATTTAGGCCTCGAGGGCATAATATCTTCAATTTACTCTCAAATGGTTCAGAAGAAATATGCTGAGAAAAAATGATGAGCAAACATGGCAAAATACAAGTAATTAGTGAATCTATGCAGGGGGCATATGAGAGGAAGTTCCTTATACCATTCTCACAACTTTTCCCTAAGTTTGAAATTACAGTGGACCCTTGAACAATGCAGGGTTTAGGGGCGCTGACCTCTGCATAGTTGAAAACACATGTATAACTGCTGTCTCCCCAAAAATGTATGTACTAATAGTCTACTGTTGACCCAAAGTCCTACTGATAACATGATCATTAATACATATTTTGTATATATATTAAATACTGTATTCTTACAATAATCTGGAGAAAAGAAAATGTTATTAAGAAAATCATAAAAGAAACTATGTTTACAATAGTGTTACTGTATTTACTGAAAAAAATCCATGTATAAGCGGATTTAAACCTGTGTTGTTCAAGGATCATCAACTGTGTATCAAGAATTTTTTTTGATTATTTATTTTTGAGACAATGCGAGAGACAGAGTGCAAGCAGCGGAGGGGCAGACAGAGGGAGACACAGAATCTGAAGCGGGCTCCAGGCTCCGAGCTGTCAGCCCGGAGCCTGACGCAGGGCTCGAACTCAGAAACCATGAGATCATGACCTGAGCCAAAGTCGGAAGCTTAACCGACTGAGCCACTCAGGCACTCCTCAACTGTGTATCTAAATATCAAATTAGAAAATCACCCTCCTCGGGGCGCCTGGGTGGCGCAGTCGGTTAAGCGTCCGACTTCAGCCAGGTCACGATCTCGCGGTCCGTGAGTTCGAGCCCCGCGTCAGGCTCTGGGCTGATGGCTTGGAGCCTGGAGCCTGTTTCCGATTCTGTGTCTCCCTCTCTCTCTGCCCCTCCCCCGTTCATGCTCTGTCTCTCTCTGTCCCAAAAATAAATTAAAAAAAAAAAAAAAAAAAAAAAGAAAATCACCCTCCTCCCAGGCCCAGATGGTCTTAAAAAGTATGGTCTACCAAATACTGAAGGACAAAATCATCCCCAACTTGTGCAAACGGACTTAGAGACTGGCAAAAAAGAATGCTTCCCAACTCATTTCATAAACTGAATATAAATATGATATAAAAACTAGTCAAGGAAAGCACAGAAAAGGACCATAACAGGTTAAGCTCACTTCTTAAAGGAGTTTCAGAAATCCTAAATAAAATTATCAGCCAAGCAAAACCAGAACACATACACAAAAACCCTGATGGTTCAATATCAGAGAATCTACTAATGTAAAAAAGTAAATGACAAATTAAATCATGTAATATAAACAAAACAGCAATATAAATCAGCAAAGAAGAAAAACCACATAATCCCAATAAATGCAGAAAATGCATTTACATTTTTGTAATGTAGAAATTCTTGGCAAACTAGGAATACAAGGTACTTCCTTAACCTCATATTTCCTCAGTCTTTTTAAAAAAAATTTTTTAATATGTATTTATTTTTGAGAGACAGAGAGAGACAGAGCGCAAGCAGGGGAGGGGCAGAGAGAGAGGGAGACCCAGGATCTGAAACAGGCTCCAGGCCCTGAGCTGTCAGCACAAAGCTGGACATGGGGCTCAAACTCAAGAATGCGAGATCATGACTTGAGCCAAAGTCCAACACTCAACCAATTGAGCCACCCAGGTGCCCTGGTATTTTCTCAACCTTAAGGAAAGTACCGCACCATATTTAACGCTGAAACATTAAAAGCTTTCCCTTATAGGTTGGGAGGATAAGAAAGCTCACTACCAGCACTTCTAATCAACACTACACTAAAAACCTTGGCAAGTAAAGGAAGACGAGGGGAAAACAGATAAAAAAATAAGTCAAAGATTTGAAAAAGGACACAAAAATGTCTAAATAGAAAATCTAGGAGAATCCAACCAAATAAGAATTCTAATAACGGAGCTCAGAAAAATGGATTCATGCTGAAGAAAAAAAAGGTCAAGAATTGACAACATAAGGGGCAAAAGCAAGGTAGAGAAGCCCACCACTAGCTAGGAGGATGTATCCCAAAGCTCCCGTAAAGACAGCGTGGTATCAACACGGACTGACAAATAGCCAAGGGTCAGAATGGAGTCCAGAAACAGGTTCAGACATCTCTGAACCCCATGACAAATCAGCAGGCAAGGGGATGATGGTCCAAATTAATGGTGCTGAGATCATCGGCTGCAACCCAGCCTGCCTCACATGTGGCGTCTGGATTCAATTCAGCCCTCCGCCCACTGCAGCGGGGCCTGGACAAGGAGCCCTGCCCTCAGTATGCACAACACACTGCAAGTCCCTGAGGCTGGAGGAGACCTTCATGTGGAATGTGGGCAAGTGAGCGGGAAGAGGGACAGGGAAAGACCATGGGCTAAGGTGAGGACTGGCCCAGCTGTGAAGTAAGCAGTCTTGGAAAGACCTAAGGAGAGTACGGATAGGTGACCAAGGCAGTCAGAGGTTCCAAGACCCCACAAGATGTAGCATGCCCTCTGTCACCATTCTCATTTAATCTCCTAAGAACAATGAGGTGTGGAGGGCAGGAATTGTCACCTCTATCCTGGGAAAGAGAAAGGAGGGCTCATGGATATCAACTGTTGCCCAGATTCCTGCCCTCCCCCCACGGCACCTGTGCCCCTTCAGAGTGGGGTGTGAGCCAGGCAAGGAGCTCCTGCTGCCCCACTGAGACATAGGGGTCTGGCTTGGTGCACTGTGATGTCAAAGTCTACTCAAGGTCAACACCAAGGTCCAGAGATCAGACAGCCACAAACTCGTGAGAAGCACTTCCTCATAGCTTACTAGGAGTACCGGAAGAGGTGGCTTACTTCTTTTACAGAGAAATGAAGATTTCTCATAGCAGTTCTCCGCATGCCAGCTGTGCAGGTCGTGGTGGCGGAGGGTGGGGAAGTGGAAGCACTGGAGCTGGGCGCAGAACACGTTGTCGCTTTCCGACATGGCCGAGGCAAAGATGGGGTCTGGGGGCAGGAACACCTCTGAGGAGCCTGCGGGAGAAATAACGTAATGTCAGCATACGTACCAATCACATGCAGTACTTGTGGGGACTAATGCCCCCCAAACTGGATCATCAAAGGGCTTGTGGGCCACCAAGTGCTAGCTGCACTGTGGTCAGGGCATTCATTCACGACCTCTCCTAGTTTCTATGAGCACAGCTCTGGACAACGTGAAGAGTAGAGTAGTGGGCCAAGACACGGTGGATTAAAAAGTATGAGTTCAGACAGATAAACAGACAAATAAACAGAGGAGGGAGGGGAAAGTCCTCTCTTACAACAGGGTATCTACTAGTAAAAGGAGAAGGGCTTGAAAAGGCGCTCACCGCACACACCTGGAACACACAGTTCAGGCAGAATTATGACTCCAATGCCCACCAGGGGTAGCAGCTGGCCGGCTGAACTGGAAAGCACTGGCTCCCTGGGCCCCCTCCCAGCTCCAGGGAAACCTGTCGCTCACTGAACTCCTTCCTTCCGACCTGGGGATCAGGCAATCAGAAATCATGCTGCCCTGGCAGCCCAGGGTTGGGGTGCAGTGGTGTTGGGAGAGGGGGCCATGAACCCCTAAGCCTCTCTTCTGCAATGTTCCAGGAGATGTGGCTCTGGCCACACCTGGGGCACAGCACAGCCAGCCCCCAGAGTCCATTCCCTAGCTCAGAGAGCCCCCGGACACTGGACCACCAGAAGATTCCTTGAGGCTAACCCAGCCGTGGATCACTGGAGATACTCTCATTTTACTCAGATGGCAGTGCAGTTTACCCTTTAGCAGAAATGAGGCATTCCCATACATGCCTTTTGAACTCTATTTGCTCCCAACACGAAGCGTGCAGGTCAGTTTTGGAGATCCAGCCAGTTTGAAGGCAGGGCTTCATCCCACAGACACTGGGAACATGGCCTCCCAGCTCCCTGACAAGGGTGGGAAGATGGGCTTTCAGGAAGCATGGTGGGATAGAAGCCCAGTCCCCAGCTGACACCCTTGGCTAGGGGATTTTGAGGCCCCAGTGGCTGGACTCACAGGAAGGCCATGGACAGAGGGCAGGGGAGGCGGCTGGGCTCTTTGCGGTGTCTTCTCACACCATTTGGGGAGCCTGCCTCCATTGCTAAGAGTGGGTGCTGCCTTGAGCACTGTTGTCTTTCCTTCAGGCCCCCTACTCCCCAACAAGGCCTCCTGCATCCCTTGTGTATCTTCTTCTTCTCCTTCAGATGCCCCTTCACCTGGGGAGTTGCCTCCCTTCTTAAAAACTGTTTTCTTGGGGCGCCTGGGTGGCTCAGTCGGTTAAGCGTCCGACTTCGGCTCAGGTCATGATCTCACGGTTCGTGGGTTCGAGCCCCGCGTCGGGCTCTGTGCTGACAGCTCAGAGCCTGGAGCCTGTTTCAGATTCTGTGTCTCCTTCTCTCTGTGACCCTCCCCCGTTCATGCTCTGTCTCTCTCTGTCTCAAAAATAAATAAACATTAAAAAAAAAAAAAATTTAAAAAAAACAAACAAACAAACAAAAAAAAAAACTGTTTTCTTGGGGTGTCTGGGTGGCTCAGTTGATTAAGCGTCCAACTTCGCCTCAGGTCATGATCTCACAGTTTGTTAGTTTTGAGTGCTGTATCGGGCTCTGTGCTGACAGCTCAGAGCCTGGAGCCTGTTTTGGATTCTGAGTCTCATTCTCTCTGCCTCTCCCCCACTTGTGCTCTGTCTCTCAAAAACAAATAAATGTAAAAACTAAACAAACAAACAGTTTTCTTCATTATTTGCCTTCTTGTCTTATGGGCCAAAAATGGAACAGATTCATCCCATCCTTTTTTTATTTTTTATTTTATTTTTTTAACATTTATTTATTTTTGAGACAGAGAGAGACACAGCATGAACGGGGGAGGGTCAGAGAGAGGGAGACACAGAATCTGAAACAGGCTCCAGGCTCTGAGCTGTCAGCACAGAGCCCGACGCGGGGTTCGAACTCACGGACCGTGAGATCATGACCTGAGCCGAAGTCGGCCGCTTAACCGACTGAGCCACCCAGGCGCCCCTCATCCCATCCTTTATAAAAGAAACAAGTCTTTAGCCATGAGTCTATCTGCCAGCCCAGAGCACAATTTCAGTGCATGACTGCAAAGCTCTGACCAAGGCCACAAATAAACTCTCAGGGTAGAGTCCTGGGACCTGGTCCTCACCTCCTGTACTTCCCCCAGCTGCCTGGAACCTGCCAGAGCCAAGTTGAGAGTGGAGGATGGGGTGGGGTGAGGGTGACTCAGGCTCCACCAAGCCACCAGATGAAGGGCATAGGGAGGGCTGAGGGGAGGGGGCTCCTCCCACCCGCTGGTGACCATGGGACCACCTGGGCCTCCTCACTCTGTGCTGGTCAGAAGCCCTATTTACCCTGAGATCATGGGGGGCTTCAGTTTCTTGGTGACTAAAAAGACCATTTCCTCTTTGCCAAACTTTAGTTCCTTTCAAGGCTTCATTTTATTTGCCCTCTCTATGGCATCTCATACCCCATTTTAAAAAAATGTTCCATCCTTTCTCTGCCAGGAACTAAATGAGGCTGATCTCCAAAACATTCAGTGTGGTCTTCAATTAGCATCTGCAGTGGGTTGAGGAACACCTCCCCCAAATTCATGGCCACCTGGAGCCTCAGAATGTGACTCTATTTGGCTCTTGAGATGAAATCATCAGGAATTTGGGGTGGGTCCTAAATCCAAGGACCAGTGTCCTTACACTGAGAAGGGAATGGCTATGGCAGATGGAGCCACTACACACTGGTGAAGAAGCAAGGAGGGACTCTTCTGGAGCCTTTGGAGGGAGGGCGGCCCTGCTGACACCTTTATTTTGAACTTCCACCTCCAGAACTGTGACAAAGTAAACTTGTGTTAAGCCAGAAATTCGAACTCTGTTTGGGCAGCCCCAGGCATCTAACACAGCCTCCTAATCACATCCCCTACTGATTTAACAAATACCCGCAGGGCCCACCCCGTAAGCAGGGACTCGGGGTACACTGGGCAACAGCAGGAGGCAGAGATCCTTGCCTTGCAGAGCTCACATTGGAGTGGGGGTATAAAGGCCGGAAACAGATGACTAACAAACCTAATAAGTAAAGTATATGTGAAGTCAGAAGATCACAGCTGCTATAAGAAAAAAGAAAGCTGGAGCTTGGAGACGAAGGTAGACCTCAGAGCAGTAACATGGGAGCAGAGAATAGACGGGAGGAGTGACACAGCTTGCGCTGGGCATCGCACACCACTCACAAGATCACTGCTTTGCTAGAAGGACTCAGGGACCTGGCCTGTGACAGAAGTGAGCCCCTAGAGTTGGACATGCTGAGACAGGGGGATAATGAGGTCAAGGTACCAACGCTAAGCATGTCTTCAATAAGCAAGTCACACAACGTGGACACATCAAACCCACAGTATGCTTCCATTTTTATATTTTAAAATAAGTAGCACATATAATAACCAGAAACTGAAATGACACTGGGCCCTGCGCAGTGGCTTATGGGAAAATGGGGATGATTCCCTTTAGACAACATAGATCTGTTTTCAAATTTTGGTCACCAATGTTATAAAAATGGTACCCCATGTTCTCTGGCAGGGGCCGCTCTCAGCCTCCATGGAGGGCACACCAGGACTGGGTGCTGACTTAAGTGCCAGGGTCTCAGAACCCTGGTGTGGGGCTATGCAGACAAGAGCTAGAGCCAGAGCCTCCCTCCCTAGGGAGAGGCCGTGGGAGGAGGCCCCTCTCACAAGCAGAGATCCAAATTTAAAATGCGCTGGGGAGGAGCACCTGGGTGGCTCAGTCAGTTAAGGGTCCAACTTCGTCTCAGGTCATGATCTCACGGTTCGTGGGTTTGAGCCCTGTGTCAGAGCCTGCTTCAGATTCTGTGTCTCCCTCTCTCTCTGCCCCTCCCCTGCTTGTGCTCTCTCTCAAAAATAAACATTAAAAATTTTTTAAAAAATGCAACTGGAGAGTGGAGTATCTGAATACTTGGGTAAGAAGTGCGTATATATGGATAACACTCTGTGAGCACCACTGTGCCAATACACAACACATACTTACAAAACTCGGAAAAACGCTGGACAAGATGTAAATGAAGTGAGCACACACGTGAGCAGGGGAGGGGCAGAGAGAGTGGGAGAGAGAGAGAGAATCCCAAACAGGCTCCGAGCTGTCAGCATAGAGTCCAACACAAGGCTCAATTGTGAAATAATGACCTGAGCTGAAATCAAGAATCAGATGCTTGGGGTGCCCAGGTGGCTCAGTCAGTTAAGCGTCAGACACTTGATTTCAGCTCAGGTCATGATCTCACAGTTCACGAGTTCAAGCCCTGAGATGGGCTCCATGTTGATGGTGCAGAACCTGCTTGGGATTCTGTCTCCCTTTCTCCCTGCCTGTCCCCTGCTTGCTGTCTCTCTCTCTCAAAATAAATAAATGAACATTAAAAAAAAAAAAAAAAGGGAATCAATTAAAAAAAAAAAAAAAGAATTGGATACTTAACCAACTGAGCCACCCAGGTGCCCTGAAATGAGTATTTTTAAACATCTTCCCGTGGTAGCTTCCTACCGCCATTCACTCATATTCTTAGGCATAGTCTTTTCTTTGGGGTAAGTTTGCCATTGATGACAAAGGACTTAAATCTACTTCCCACTGCTGTTGTGATGCATCATCCCTGGGCCAACTTCTCAGGCCCAGCTGAAGCAGGTGGCATCTGGCAAACAGCTCCTTTCACAAGCAGAAGTGGGGGCTCTGCCACTGCCGTGTTTGCTGGGGGTGTGTTTTCAGTGTTCTTTTCATGCTGCAGTTTCTTAGCAGAAACATTTTAAGATGCTTTTAATATGGACACTTTCAAACAGACACAAAAGCAGAGGGAAGAACACAGTGAACCCCTATGAAGCTCTGAAGCTCTCTCCGGGATCACGGCAGCTCATCCTGCACGTTCGTCCACAGCACAATGCTATGGTCACACCTCTGAAAATCCATGAGTCAATCTCCACTACAAATCCAGACTTAGCTTCCCTAACCGTCCACTGAAGTTTTTATAACTCCCTTCACAATCTGGGATGCATCAGAATCCACTGTGGTACATTTAACTGGCGCAGCCACTCTGGAAAACAGTATGGAGGTTCCTAAAAAAATTAACAATAGAACTATCCTACGACCCAGCAATTGCACTACTAGGTATTTATCCAAAGGATACAGGAGTGATGTTTCGATGGGGCACATGCACCCCAATGTTTATAGCAGCACTACTGACAACAGCCAAAGTGTGGAAAGAGCCCAAATGTCCATCTACTGATGAATGGATAAAGGTGTGGTACATATATACAACGGAATATTACTCGGTGATCAAAAATAATGAAATCTTACCAGTGCAACACCATTGATGGAACTATAATGCTAAGCGAAATTAGAGAAAGACAAATATCATATGACTTCAATCATACATGGAATTTAAGATAGAAAACACATGAACATAAAGTAAGGGAAGCAAAAATCATATAAAAACACAGAGGGGGACAAACCATAAGACTTTTTTTTTAATGTTTATTTATTTTTGAAAGAGACAGAGTGTGAGTGGGGATGATGCAGAGACAGAGGGAGACACAGAATCTGAAGCAGGCTCCAGGCTCTGAGCTGTCAGCACAGAGCCCAATGTGGAGCTCAAACTCATGCGTGGTGATATCATGACCTGAGCCGAAGTTGGACATTAACCAAGTGAGCCACCCAGGCACCCCTCCCCCTCCGTAAGAGACTCTTAAATACAGAAAACAAACTGAGGGTTGCTGGCAAGGGGGAAGGGGTAAAGGGGTGAGAGGCATTGAGGAGGACACTTGTTTGGATGAACACTGGTTATTATATGTAAGTGATGAATCACCATTCCTGAAATCAGTATTTCACTATATGTTAAGTAACTTAGATGTAAATTAAAAAAACAAGAAACTCATGTGCTACATTTGGATTTATGTGTTTTTGTTTTGTTTTGTTTTGTTTTTTAATTTCTTTGAACCCAAAACAAATGATGTTGAGTGGTGTCAAGTATCTTAGGCCAGCTATCTTGTAGTAGAGGAAGCTTTTTTAGCCACATATTCATTTTGTGGCTACTACTTAAATCCAGAACAGACCTTCCAGGTCCACTTGCAGCAGGTACATGCAGCCAATACCATGCTGCACCCGCGCAAAACTGCTGGACATCAGGGCCACAGCACCGTCCGTGTGGGCGCCTCACTCTTGCCTCGGGTCCCTCTCACATTGAGCCGCTGCCACCAGCGTTGACACACATTTTTTCTAAATTTCAGGTTTGCTCTTCGAATGCCACAGTGGAGCCATTGAGACAAGCATAGCCATGAGAGCCTACCTGGGGCCTCTCATTCTTGTGCCAGGGATGAGATGAGGGTCCCATGGCCCCCAGTTCAGAACATGCTGTCATGCTATGCAGACTCATATCTCCACTTTTTAATCACTAGTGTCAAGAAGACAGTGGTGTCCAGGAGTGTCTATACTGTCCTGAAGGAAAGTGCCCTCTGCTGGGGCCAGGGCAATGGGCCTTCGCCTAGGATTCGCTCCCAATGGCTCTGATTAGGGCAATGAGGAGCTACTAGATTTATCCACTGCAAGGCACATGGAGACTCTTGGGCCTGGAAATCTAAGAGCTATTTACTTGTCTCCACTCTGGTGGGAGATCTAAACTCACAAACTCTGGGAATGCAAATGTGGGACATGCTTACAGTAGGCTATTTTGGAGGACACAAGAATGGGGTGACTTCCCTAGTAGGAGCAAAGGTTGGTAGGTGAGGCCCCTCTGCTGGGGCTTCTGCATTCACCATTTCTGCTCCTTGCCCCTTACCAGCTGCTAGGCTCAGCACCTCTGCCCCATGGGACCCTGCCTCTCTCTGGGCAAGCCAGGTGTCTGGGGCTTTTGAACACCAATACTGTCTGTGCCTTCACCAATCATTCTATGTAGAGACACAGCCGGTCACCTGCCACACAGCCACTCAGGTTGGGAACCAGGTGGGCTCTGAGTTCAATGCCCCTTCAGACTCCACAGTGAGGTGGACAGAGTGAGATGTGTGGGGTCCCTTGGGACCACCATTCCTCACTTGTTCTTCTCAGAGACACTGAAGACATCCATGGTGGGACTGGGATGTGTTTGGGGAAAAAGAACAAGACCCAAGTTCAAACCAGAGGCCCAAAGAACAGTCCAAAAGCGAGGCCTGACAAGGGACAGGGTAGGGGAACATAGCTCAGGGAGCAAGTGAAGAGGCCACAGCCAGGGCCTGGGAGAAACTTGCCAGTGCCAGTGCAATGGGGCAGGAGAAGAAGGGACAGGCAGGGGGCAGGACTCAGATGCCCATAGCAGATATGCTTTCCTTTATGTTACACTGGTGTTTTCAAGCAGCTCAGCATAAAATCCTTAAAGCAACACACACACACACGCACACACGCACACATGCACACACACACACAAATCTGTTTTTAAAAATTTTTAATGTTTATTCAATTTTGAGAGAGTGAGACAGGGTGTGAGCAGGGGAGGGGCAGAGAGAGAGGGAGGCACAGAATCCGAAGCAGGCTCCAGGCTCTGAGCTGTCAGCACAGAGCCCAACATGGGGCTCGAGCTCACAAACCGAGATCATGACCTGAGCTGAAGTCGGATGCTTAACCAACTGAGCCACCCAGGCACCCCTCACACACAATCTATTTTAATTCCATCTCCCTGATAGCTTTCCTTCCAGTTTGGATTCTACTTCTGGATGTCTCTATCCTAGAGGTTTATCCCTCCCTCTCTGGCCCACGTCAGCTATACACTCTGTACGTTCATTTTTATATCCAAACTACATTCCTTAACTTAAAGAGAAAATGGAGAAAATGGAAAATCTGGAGAAGGCTCCAGCCCCCACACGGGGCCTGAAAGAAGGGCCTTGGGGTACCTGCCCAACATCACAATGCTCCCTGCAATCCAGGGCCCTCCCCTCTCCATGAGCCCTGCACCAGGCACTCATACAGGCCAGGCACTGCTGGGGAGAGGATGGGGAGCCCCCAGCAATACCCCCTAGTTGGGATGATGCCTCCACCCCAATTTCAAACCCAGCAACTCTTCTGAAAGACCAGGAAGACTTACCCTTGAACGCTACCTCCCAGCGGCCTTCTAAGGAGCGGTTCCGGCTGGTGATGACATACTGGTAGCCAACCCACAACCTGCAAGAGGGCAGAAAGGCAGGAGATCTCACCACAGCAGGGAAACAGTCATGGATTGTGTGTGAGTGTGGGCATCTTGCAGTTATATTGACCTTTAAAATACCAAGCTTCTGGGGTGTCCGGGTGGCTCAGTGGTTAAGCATCTGACATTGGCTCAGGTCATGATCTCACGGTTTGTGAGTTCCAGCCCTGCATCAGGCTCTCTGCTGTCATTGCAGAGCCTGCTTCAGATCCTTTGTCCCCCTCTCTCTGCCCCTCCCCAACTCGTTTTCATTCTCTCTCTCTCTCAAAATAAGTAAACTTAAAAAAAACCCGAGCTTCTAAAGCATTAATGATTTTTTAAAATTTTGAAGCTTAATTTTAATAAAATGCATTAAATTCTAAATAAATTCACAGGTCAGAAAAAGCTGTATCTTGGGTAACTCCTGCCAAGACTAATCTTATTGGCTGATCGAGTAAAGTTCTTACATTCTGAGCAAGACCAATCTTATTCTTGGTGTATATACAGCCTCATGAATACAATTCTGTGAATAACCTAAAACCACAGAACGTTCGGTACATTCTAAAGGGGTGAATTTTACAGTATGTGAATTACATCTCAATAAAACACAAGCCCACGTGAGTCTACACTGCAGTGTTGGGTAAAACCACGCTCGTGGTCTCCCGCTTGGTCTCTGCTCAGAGCCAGCTCCCCACAGACCTGCAGCCCGCTCCTGAGCATGCACATCACAGCACTGAGAAGGCCGTGCACATGGACCTGGATGACTGCCACAACCACCCACCGAGTGTGTGCCTCTCACCCCAGCCTTCCAGCCACATTCCTGGGGATGCCTATCAGCAAGCCCAATTCCACCGTGGGAGCCCTGGCTTGATACCACTCTTGTCCCTTCAGCCTACTGCCATGCACACACCTGCCCTGGGGAGATGGGGAGTTCTCTACCCAGTGGGCTGAGCCTTCTCACTTCTCCATGGACTCACAATCACCCTGTGATCTAGAAGTTATTTTTTCTCACTGTGTAGTTGTAGAATCATGGCAAATCATGGCAAGGTCTCATGATTTGTCACAGTGTGTAATGGTGGAGGCCAAACCCAGGCAGGGTCTTGAAATGAAGGCTCACTCTCCACCTGCCATGGTCATCATGCTCCTACGGCAGTGTGGCATCCCTGGGAGGGAGCACTGGCTGTCTGGCGACCCCTACAATCCATTCCCTGACCCCCAGCAGCATGGAAGGGGCAGTATGACACCAACTCCAGAGGAAGAACACCACAGTCTTTGGCACACACTTGCCCTCCAGCAAAACCCTTAAACTCTGGGCCTGGGAAATGCTGGCAGTTGGCTACAATTTCCACACTTTCTGCAGTGTCACAGAGCCTTGGGTACAAGAGCCAGGCTCTGGAGCTAGATAGCCTGGGCTGGAACCCGGACACACCCCAACTAATGTGTACCCGCAGTCAGGTGTGCACCCACCCTGGGCCTGTCTTCTCACCTACTGGCCTCCTATGGTTTCTGGGAAGACTGAACAAGTACACCCATGGAAGCACTGAGCATAGGGCCTGGCAGAACCCACTTTCTCGGATCCTTTCAAGATCCCTACCCACTTGCATGCCCCTCAGGCCAGGCCCATGAAGTCCATCAAACAGCTCCTCCTGACACCGCCGCAACTGAACCCATGGATGGGAGCCAACGAACGGGGTTGGCCCGAGGTGACATAATGTGGTAGCCCATCCCTGCACCTCTGACAGCTCCCAACATCACCCTGATGCCTGCTCTAAACCCCGGATCTCTATGTGTTTCCAGTGGGTGGAAACTCTTCCCCAAAGTGCCGGCTGCCAGCAAAGCTGAGGAGTGGAATGGGCGGCCAGAAACCATGTCCTTGGTGGGTATCCGGCTTGCTGGGTGGAGGCTTGACCTCAGGCCCTGGGTCCCCACCTCAGGACTCACTTGTGCTGGTCCTGCCAAGCGAAGCTCCGCTCTGGCTGGTCCCATTCCTGGGCCAGGACAAAGCGCAGCTCCTGGTCAGTGGAGAAGGTGGCGAGGGAGCCATTCACGCGCTGGCAGGTCTGCGCGGCATCCCAGTAGTTCTCTCCACTCAGGTAGACCCGGTAGCAGCTGGCCGTGCCTTCATAGTGGTGCCATCCTGTCGGGCACTTCCCTAGGAAACATGAAGGGCGGGAGGGGAGTTGTCCCCTAAATTAGGATCCTCCTCTGAAATGCAAATAGACATGCTGCATCTGAGCAAAGGTCAGAAATCATCCCAGAAAAAAAACAGAGAAACTGAGGCTCAAGAGGTAACCTCTGCCTGTAAGACCACATATGCTGTGAAATGTAAGTTTCTCTAAGACCCAGATGCAGCCTGATGCACAAGTACATTCAGGGACTCATCTCATTTCTGTAAGGCCTTTGATTTACTTGGCAGTAAAGACTGGCTGCTGAATGCATTTTGGTAAAGTGGATTTCATTCTCAGATGAAGTCTGGTTGACAAGACGGCAGATCTCTCCAGGCCAGCTCACTGCAAGGCCTGGCAGGAATCAGCAGAAAAGCTCCTGGCCCACACCACCCTCACTGACCCAACACACAGCTCTGGCCACTCCACCAGCAAGCACACTGCTTCCTGAGCCCACTCCTCAGCTCTCCTTTTCTCTTCACGTGGGTACCGGCCAGCACTCCCCTAAAATACAAGTTCACGGGATCAGAGCTAGAAATGCCACTGAAATAATGGGACCTATATAGAACTTATAGAAGGCTCTATAACCTTCAAATGCTGGAGTACCCACCTCCTAAGTGTACACCGATGAAGAATAATACTTTTTAACAAAGCCAGTTGTTGGGGCACCTGGATGCCTCAGCTGGTTAAGCGTTCAACTCTTGATTTTGGCTCAGGTCATGGTCTGTGGTTTGTGAGTTCGAGCCCCATGTCAGGCTCTGTACTGATACTGCAGAGCCTGCTTGGGACTCTCTCTGCCCCTCCCTGTCTCTCTCTTTAAGTAAATAAACAAACAAACAAAAACAACAATGAAGCCAGTTGTTAACAAAATGCAACTTTTTGACGCATCTACATCCTGTGGAACTAGTAAAACTTGTGAAAGATAGATGTTCATGTTTTTATTACTTAAGAGCGTGTATGTGTGTGTAACTTATTAACAAAGGTACAGAGATTACAACAGAGGAAATGGCAGTGCTGGCCTGTAGCCAAGGAGGCATGCCACAGCATTGCTGCGATGCAGAGAGGGGGACAGCGCCACCTGCCCACTGGGGAGGGTCTGCTCACATACTGAGAAGCATGCAGGAGGACTCTTCACTGTAGACCAGGAGCCAACCCTGAGAGTTATCCCTGCTTGGAAGGTAAACAGTGCGCACAGCATATGTCTGCTGTGTGACATGGGCTTGAGGGGCAGGAAGATCACCAGCAGTTCCTAAGCCCCAACATGTGATGTGTTCCACCTGTCACACTCCCTCCAAGTGGGCTAGAGGTGGAAACACTGAGGCGTGCACAGATCAAGCACCTCGGCTGGTGAGCAGTAGGGCAGGCTTCCACTGTAGCTTCTTACCCACCGCCACCTTGGGATGGATCCAGGAAAAAACCCCTGGGGACAAAAGTCGGTGGCTGGGAGCAATGGATGGAGGGAACATTACTTTTTACTGGCTCATCTTTTTTTAATCATTTGAAATTTGTGGAATTATTATCTCGATAGAAGTATTCCTGTTCAAAAGAAAACAGGTAAGCAATGAAAAGGGCGAGCATGAGAGAGAGTCAGGGTTCCACAGGGCTGAATCCTGGCACTGCTCCCGTTGGCTGTGTGATCTTGGATGGGATGACCTCTCAGAGCCTCGTTTTCGTCACTTGCCAAGCTTTGCCCAACGTCCCTTCAACCACGAGAACCTTGCAGTTCACAGCTATTAAGGACCAAGGCCGGGCACACTATCAGGGCTTATGGGATGGCTGGCCCCTGCCCCTAGCCCATTCAGTCTCTGTCAGACAGAACCAAGGCACCACACGGGGGCTGGGCTCTGAGATGCTCCCCAGCGCTGAGCGTCTGTGGGATGAGTATTAACATGGCCAACTGCAGTGGACACATCACATGTCAGTTCCTCCTGTCCTGGTGTGTCGTACCTACACATATCATCATGCCTATTTAGAAGGGGGGTTTCGGTGTGGTTTTTCTTTCATCCTTCTTTAATCTTGTAATGCTCCTTTAAAATCTTAACGTTACAGGAAGTTCATTAAATAACTAGTCTCTTCCAAAATGGTTTAACAACAGAGGTAGGGTCTTCCCACCCCATCAGCTGGACCTCATCTCTCGGAGCCTGTTTCTCCCATCTACCAAAGGGCAGGCATAGTCCAACCCCAAAAAGCAGCTGGCTTGTGGAAACAAGCAGCCTGGTTCCAGAGCCTGGGTTTGCGTCATGGCTTCACCACTCAGGGGCTGGGTCACCATATAGCCTCACTCATCAAAGGAGGCTGATGCCCGCTGATCGCCCTGAAGGGCCATTTTAGGAGGCACACCCCTCATCCAGGCAAGTGGCCCTAGGACAGCCAGGGGCTGCAAGGGGCCATGCTGGACAGTAAGGCTTAGGTCCCAGACAGGGCAGGTCTGCAACTTACTGCTGAAGCGCACGGGCTGCGCCACATTCACCGCATGGAAATGCTTGGGGTCGTTGCCTCGGGCCCGGCCTGGCCGCGGATCCACAGCCTCCTTCCCATGGTAAGGACGCGACTCTCCAGTCACTTCTGAAAGCAAGAAGAGAAATGGGCTGTACACACTGCTCATGCAGCAGTGGGGCACACAGTCTCAAGTGGCTCTCTGTGGCCAGTGCCAAGATAAAGCCCAGTGTAGCCCGCCTACTCAGGGCTGGGAAAACCAGGTTGGAGGTGGGAGGTACCACGTATTGCAGTTATTCACTTGTTTTTTAAAAATCCGAAACCTTGCTGCTCAGGCCCAGTGGGTCACATGCACTTCTTACTGAAACTATTCTTTTTGTTATTACTAATATGAAATGAAATCTCTCCTTCATTGCATTTTCTAACAGGCAACTGTTAGCACAGCACAGGGTTAGTCATTCCTCCTGAAAATCCCTCAGCAGCTCCAGTTCATGGCGGGCAGGCGGGGAGGAGAGGTCTCTCCAGAGCCCAGGCTTCCCCTTCCACCCCAATGGCCTGGGAGCCTCTCCTCAGTATGAAGAGGGAAACACTGTGTGACACCCTCCTTTGCATTACTTGCACT
The DNA here is from genome assembly GCF_028018385.1 of Neofelis nebulosa. Classification (NCBI taxonomy): domain Eukaryota; kingdom Metazoa; phylum Chordata; class Mammalia; order Carnivora; family Felidae; genus Neofelis; species Neofelis nebulosa. Next base: position 66,167,897 of record NC_080792.1, read on the forward strand.
GGGCCTGAGCAGCAAGGTTTCATAGATTTTATAGGTGTCTGTGCACCTGCCTGCTGGTGCCTCTCACGGCCTCAAGGCCAGGGCCTTCTGATATTCCTGCCTGGCTCCTGGCCACCTGGCACAGGCCCTCATGTGCAGCTGGAAGTATGAACAGGAAGCTGAGGATGAGGAATAATTCTAGTTTTATGGACCACGGTCTACTAGCAATTCACATATCGGTGCTTCCACAGTCTCTCTGGGGAGGGGGGGGGGTCTCCCATCCAGAGAGTACCACTCTCCCCTCTCTTCAAGGTGAGGGGTGATGCAGAGACATGAAGCTATGTACCCGAGGCACAGAACGGGAGAGTCAGAGGCAACATCTCACCTGGGCCACATTCCTCCCCACTCTGCCCGCATGGGGGCATCTTGGTGCACAGTGAGGACACCTGGTGCAAGGTCAGGACAAACAGTGTCGAACTTGGGTCTGCATGGTTGCATGCAGAAGGAGGCCTGCTCTGCTTCCAGACGGCCTGAGGCAGAGGATGTGGGGGACCTGGGCATGGCGTGCAGGTGGCCTTCTGCAAACCCACCTTCCCTGACTCCATGGTGCCCCACTTGACTGAAGCTCCTCCAGCTACCTGGTTTTGCTCATGTCACAGACCCTGATGTTATTTTCATAAATAAACTGTATTTTTTCTCATTATAAAATAACATGTGAAATACTTAAGAAATGCGAAGTTTGAAAAGCCAAAATATATAACCTGTTACTATGCTAAGGTCTGCTGCCCTTCCAGTCTTTTCTTTTTACATAAATCCCTAAAAATATTGGGATCACATCACTCCATCTTATGATTTGCCTTGTAAGCTTAAGACTATAAATAGCTTTCCATATTCCTAAAAGTGCTTAAGAACATCACCTTTAATGGCTGCACAGTATTTTGTGAATGGATTTAATTATAATCCCCTAATGGTTCGAAGTTCAGGTTGTTTGCATTTTTTCATTACCCTACAAAAGGTTCCACAGAACAACCTGTTTACAAGTCTCTGTGTGTGTGCTCCTCCTTATTTCCTTCTGAGACCCTGGGTAAGTCACGAGCCCTAGCAGCTCTGGTTCCTTCCCCACTAAATATTCAATACAAGTATTTCCCTTCCCAGGCATGTGATGGGGATCAGGAGCCATCAGATTACAAATCTCTCTCAACAAATGTGCTACAATGTCTGAGATAAGTTCAACACAAGGCAAGGCCGTAAAGCAGAAACACAGTCAAGGCCCCTGGCGCAACCTCACTGCCAACACAATGACCTCATTGCTGCCATCCATGTGCTGCAGCTGCTCTCTTCAGGGCGACATTGGCTCTCCAGGACTGGAGTGGCCCATCCACATCCTAAGCACTGTCACTCCCAGCAGGAGACTGGCAGCTCTGACAGAGGGCAGTGCTACAACAGGCATCCCCTGACTCCCCGGGAGGCAGGCACAAGAGTGGGGAGAACCACACTGGGCTTCTGGGAGATGGTGGACTGGAGATAAAGACAGAGGGAAACAGAAGGGCTTCCCAGCAGAGGGCACAGCCTGGGCAAAGGCCAAAGGCGGACACGTCTAGGACAAGCTTGAGGACAAGTGTGGGTGTGGTGAGTACATGTTTCCCTACACCTGAAATGCACGTCTCCCTCTGTCTGCCCCGACAAGCAAGACCTGCGATTCCACTTTGTGTCTTGGCCTCTGCCCCAGACCAAGCACAGCAGCACCCAGTATAGGACAGACCAAAATGCTCACAGAAAGACACATGAATCTGGGGCACAGGGTGGGGAGAGAAAGAAAGGGTAAGAGTGCGCTGCTGGGGCCTGGATGCTGGCTGAAAGCAGAGGGGGTATGGGGTAACAGGCAAAACGCTTAGGGAAGTCCCCAGAAAGCCAAGTGGTGATGGGGGGAGCCACTTTGCACTGAACAGGCTTCTCCTGCTTGCTCAAGTGGCAATTCTGAGCCCTTCTCTTTTCTATTATTTCTCTTCACAGTCAATCACCCACAGCCATGCCCTCATCACTCACTTGTTCAGTGCCACTATGGGAACCCACCAGCGCAGACAAGGGACTTCCCAGTGTCCTGGGGGCCAAGAGAAGCAAGAAATGGGTGCAGCTGGGGAGGAGACAGAGCTCACTGGAGTAACATCCTCATAGACTCCCTTACGATGACCTCTAACAATACAGATTTCCTTCTGCAAACCACAGACAGCGTTTCTTCTTAGGACCGGTTGGCAGGTGTGAGCTGATGTATGTGCAGTCAGCCCCAAGAACTGCTTTCAGATGCAAACAACACAAAGCAACTTTCCCTCTCCCTTCCTCTCCTCTTCAATCTCCTAGGGCACTCTCCTAGGCATGGGGAATCCAGGAGTGAGCAAAACAGTGGATGATCCTGTCCCCATTTACAGAGAGGTCACACACTCTGCCCGCCTTCTCTTCCATCCAGCAATTGGCCGTGGGTATACTTACGTCCTGTGATTGGAAATGGAAGAGTCTGAGTGTGTACCCCAGCCCCCAGTCCCCACACCAGCCTGCGATCTTGAAAAGGGTACTCTCTGCACCACAAGCTGCCATCTGTGTTCTGCTCTCTTCAGGTGTCCTCGCTAAGACTTCAGAACAGCTCTGGCCACCAAAGACAGAATGGGAGTGCATGGAAGGAGACGTGAAGCAAGGAGAAGCCAACATGGTTGACCCGGTACTAAAAAAGCTGAGGGAAAGGGAAATGTCTTACAGATGGGAAAGTATACTCAGAAGTGTTATGAGACTTGCTTCACAGCAGAAGTAAAAAACAGAGGGGAAATGTGAGCCCTCTTCTTCCTCCATGTCCACAGGACCTGAGCTTCCTCCCACCTCACAACCTAGCCACCGGCCACTAGAGGCCTGTCTCTGCCCATCTTCCCAAGGAGCACAGTCCTGTGTGCCCTGCGGGGCTCAGGGAAGCCCCCTCTTGCTCCCCTGGGCATGCTAAGTTTCCTGCTTTCCCAGCAAAAGCCTCAAAGGGAGAGCTCAGGGGGCCACAGGAGAGCCGCGAGTCCAACAGGGAAACTGAGTCAGGGCAAGCAGTGGCAATGCTTGCTTCCCAACGTTCGTTATTTGTAAATAGAGGACAAAATATGAGTGATTCTGTGTTTCTAGGAACACATAACTTGTTCAAATGTGGCATTAGGGTCCAGACGAGCTTGTAACCTCTCCAAATAAAGGGTTAGACAGACCAGAGCTTCTTTAGTGTCCAGGTGGACATTCCAAGGCATGTCATTTTCCTTCTTTATACCAAAACATGGTAAAAAAAAAAAAAAAAAAAAAAATCAGATATAGGTAAGTCAAGTAACACTTGCTTACCAAAAGAGGATTTCTAACATCAGAGAGCCTGAAAATATAACATTTTGAATGGTATTTCCATTATGTCATATACTCTTTACATTCTTTGCCTTCCCAGCCAGGGTCACAGAGCTTATTAATAATCTTCCTGAGGTAAAGGTTTACCAGTGGGCAAGCCCCAGGACCACCATCTTTGTCTCCATTCTATCAAGGTTTTGAGACCTATGCTTTTGAAATACCAAACAAGGGGTGCCTGGATGGCTCAGCTAGTTATGCCTCCAACATTGGCTCAGGAGATGATTTTGTGATTTGTGGGTTTGAGCCCCACATCGGGCTCTGTGCTGACAGCTCAGAGCCTGGAGCCTGTGATTCTGTGTCTCCCTCTTTCTCTGCCCCTCCCCCACTTGTACTCTGTCTCTCTCAAAAATAAACAAACATTAAACATTTTTTTTTAAATTTCTGAATACCAAATGAGGACTTATGTTTTCTCATTTTATACCCATGTGGACAATATATAACTCAACACAGAGAATAACTGCAAAATACAGCCCTGTCAGTTCCAAGTTCAAAATCTGCCTCCCCCATTTTCAAGGGTCCACAAATGTCTCAGGCACAACTTCACAGAAAGATATGCCTTACCTTCCATTAAGGATGGTGACAGAAGCTGAAGCCATCAGACAGTCCTATGACAACACTCAAGATGTGGCCGTGGGTCTCAACTGCCAGGACAGAGATGGCAGAAGCAGAATGACCTGGTAGGAATCCTCACCTCAGGTCTTAATTCTTATGTCTATCACAAGATATGCCTCCCCTCCTCCCAGTCCCCTGCTCCTAATCCCATTTCCTAAAGACATCTCCTTTACTTGTTTCTTCTGATATTTATGTCCATATTTTTAATAATAGGTATACCCAGCTATTTCCAGTTTTATCAATTTTGAATGTTGGCCATTGACTTAATATTAGGACAGGTACAGGTTTAGCTCATATACACTCTTACCCACCTCCCCAACAGAGTAAAATTTAATTGCATAATTAAAGTTAGTGGAATAATGGAAGTATTCTTCACCTGTGAGCCAAAAAGCATACAAGGTATTTCATTTCTCTATAACTTCCTTTTTGTCTTGGAGTTAATATTTGCATTTATTTTAATTTTATTTTAGTTTAGTTCAGTTTGAGAGAGAGTGTGAGTGCATGTGCAAGCAGGGAGGGTCAGAAGGAGAGGAAGAGAGGAAATCTTAAGCAGGCTCCATGCCCAGTGCGGAGCCAGACTTGGGACTCAATCTCACAACTGTGAAATCATGACCTGCGCCAAAGTCAAGAGTAGACATTTAACTTACTGAACCACCCAGGTGCCCTATCTGCATTAATTTTCGAATTTGCTTAGGTTTTGGCATATCTGTTGCTATTCTTTCCAGTTGCTATAGCAAATAACAAAGGCTAGCAATAAAAAATTTAAACACTTAAAACATCACATCAGAATCTCCTGGTTCCACTGTTCCCTGGGAAGCCCCTCCTCTACTCCCTACTGTCTATCACTAGTCTGAATGGGCTGCTCTATGGGCTGGGGCATGGTTGTGATCCTAGGGGTCCATATGCTGTTCTCCTGTACTGGACCCTCTTTCCTGACCCCCTGGTCACCTTTTTTTCTACTTTACCCTCTCCTTTTACAAGACATATCTTCTTAAGAAAGGGCAGGGCAACTTTTCTGAATCTTTCCATATCTGAAAATGTCTTTATTCCATTCTCATGCATGATCGGTTCCTCTGGATGTAAAACTCCCAGGTTCATAACATTTTTGAAGCTTCTAGAGATATCCAACTACATGAACATATTCATTCCCCTCTAGTCTCCCCTGAAACTCATTAAAACAACAGTAATGGAATTTTTAAAAAGGCATAGTCACAAGGACAAACAGAAAAGAAGATGGTAAAGTTGTAAAAACTGGAAAAGAGAAGTAATAATTAGCTGAAGAAGGTGACCATACATTGTAATTTGCCTGGGGATGATCTCAATTTGTGCCTGTTGTCCAAGGATCCTATCCAGTTTATTGGCATTTGCCAGTCTCAAAACTTTTTTTTGTTGTTGTTGTTTTGGTTTTTTTAGAAGCAAATCACTCAACTTATTTGAGCCCAGAAAGCTAACTTCTAGGCCAACAGGTGGGCAAGTAGAAAAGTAAGGCATCTATAATATCACATGTCAACTATACTTCAATTAAATTTTTTTTTAAAAAAGAACAAAAAGTAAGGAATTTGGCAATACTTAGCAAAACTACATACACACTGACCCTCTGACCCAACAGTCCTATATTTAAGACTTAATGTGAAGATATACTTCCAACAATTTGAAAGGGGGGGGGAGACATATGTACAAGGTTATTTATTGTGGCATCACATTTATTTAGTCATAGACTAACAAGAACAACCTGGCGACGACGATGTAGGAGGTTAAAGTATGGTACGTCTCTAAGATGGAGTGCAGTACAACTGTAAAGAAGAATGAAAAAGATCTTTATGAATTAATATAGTGACTTTATGGGTATTTTGTTAAATTAAAAAAGAGGGGCGCCTGGGTGGTTCAGTTGATTAAGTGTCCAACTTCAGTTCAGGTCTCGATCTCACAGTTTGTGAGCTCAAACCCCCGCATCAAGCGGTCTCCTGTCAGCGAGGAGCCAGCTTTGGATCTTCTGTTGCCCACTCTCTCTGCCCCTGCCCCTCTCTAAAATAAATTAACATTAAAAAATATTTAATCAGCCAGAGAAAGACAAAAATCTTATGACTTCATTCATATGAGGAATTTAAGATACAAAACAAATGAATATAAGGGAAGGGAAGCAAAAATAATATAAAAACAGGGAGGGGGACAAAACATAAAAGACTCTTAAATATAGAGAACAAACACAGGGTTGCTGGAGGGGATGTGGGAGGGGGGATGGTCTAAATGGGTAAGGGGCATTAAGGAATCTACTCCTGAAATCACTGTTGCACTAACTAACTTGGATGTAAATTAAACAATACATAAATATGAAGGACTGAAAAATAAATAAAATTTAAAAAATAGAAAATATTATAAAACAAAAAAACATACCATTGAGAGTATACACAGTAAGATATTTTATGAAAGAAAGGCAAAGAAAAATAAGAGGAAATAAAGTATACATATATTTGCTTATTTTTGTAAAACAAAACAAAAGCAAACTCAAGAAAGATAAGCTAGAAACGAATGGAATTACTTACCTATAGGATGTGAGTGGGAACAACAGGGCAAAGGGAAAAGGAAAGAGAATTTTTTTTAACGTATGTATGTATATATGTATGTATGTATTTTTATAGGCTTTATGCCGAACATGGAGCTTGAACTCATAACCCCAAGATCGAGAGTCACATGCTCTACCAACTGAGCCAGCCAGGTGCCCCTGTTGAGAACTTTCAAATATATGTTTATATATAGTTATGGCTTATGAATCTTGTTTATGTTTTACATATTCTAAAAATAAATCAGTTACACAACCTTGTGAATATACTAAAAAACATGAAATTGTATACTTTAAAGAGGTGAATTTTATGGGACATGAATTATCTCAATACAAAAAAATAAAATACAAATTAAATCAACAAGATGAGGAGGCAAAGTTCTACAACTGAATATAAACAGGATGAAATATTAACATCATCACCCAGAGAAAAAAAAAGAATGAATACTAGTGACTTTGACTTGAGAACTGACTATACCCCATCAGTGGGAAACACACTAATAACATAAAGAACTATAAAGAAATCCTGGAATTTACTTAGTAGGTGTGTTCTTGGTAGTGGTATAGGAGTAGTAATTCCAAAACTACAAATATTTTAGGACTGGCCAAATGGATAGTGTTGGGAACCAAGGTTCTTACCATGGGAGAAAGGAAATAAAAAGCATGAAATGGGAGGAGGAAAGGAAGAACTTTAGTATAGACTAGAATTGGAAGTGTCAGTAAATATGAGCTTATTGTTTAACAAAAGGTTCCCTAGCTTCATCCACTGAAAGAAGTGCCTAGAAGCTATAATGCCCAGATAACGATGAGCACAGCTAACACTCAGATCTTGGTTTCTAAACACCATTCTTCACTGAAAGGAACAGGGCTTTTTAGAGAAATGCTTGAGTCCAGGTCTGGGACAGGAAAGCTACAAGATGAACCTGGAACATTTTATAGTGCCAGGAAACAGGAAAGATCTTTATAAAATAATTTATTAAGTGGAGTACGTATAGTAGAATTACAAAATCACCTGATTCAGGTAAGAACCATCGATATAAGCTAAAACAACTGAGTGTATGATGGTTGGACAACACTTAGAATACCACTCTGCAGATTACTCATTACTTATTCATAGATTACTTTTCATTACAAAAGGGGGGAAAAACATTTACTGTAGTGAAATTTGGCAAACGTTAGCTTAATCAAGTGATCAAACTTAACATCACCAATAATAGGACAAACTGACCTCATGTGCCCTGATGGGTCACTTTACAACTTGCTTAAAAAAAAAGTCTCACCTGAATCTAATAATGAGAAAACAGACAAGTCCATACTGATGGACATTCTATAAAACAACTGGTTTGGACTCTTCAAATAAGTCAATGCCATGTTGAGATCAATAATAATATTTTATTTATTTATTTATTTATTTATTTATTTATTTTTTCAATATATGAAGTTTACTGTCAAATTGGTTTCCATACAACACCCCGTGCTCATCCCAAAAGGTGAATAATATTTTTTTTTTAAAGGCTAGGGACACTTCATGATTAACAGATAAAGATGGCAAGAAAAGACGATATGTAACCTTTGAATAAATCCTGCATTTAAAAGAAAAAAAAAACTGTAAAAGGTATTTGGGGGACAACTGAAAAACTTCAATATGAACTGTATATAAGATAATAGTATTGTAAAGTTTCTTGCATGTGAAAAGTGTATTGTGTTATGGGATCGTTCTCATTCTCAGAAGACAGATACATTTTAGGGGTAAAATGTCATGATGTCACTAATACACTCTCAAAAGAGTTCAGAAAAAAACGTGTAGAGAAAACAACTGTAGCAAATGGCTATGGGTTGGTGAATGCAGGTAAAGGCAATATGAGCATTCACTGTATTACTCATGCACCTTTTCTATAGACCTGAAATTTCTCATATTAAAAGTCAGAGAAAGAAGGCAGCTGACACACCCAGATCTCATCACCGATACTTGGTGTGCTCAGGTAACCCTGTCCCTCCCTCACCCCAGCAGCAGATGGGTGATTTATGGATGAAAAAGTCAAACAGGTGGTCTCTTGGTAAAGTCAGAGTTCTGTACTTAGAGATGAGAGGACAGACTCCTAGCCCCTCTTCCTTCACTAAGCTCCCAGAACCCCAGCCTCCAGGCAGATTTGAACATTTCGCTATGGAAAAATCTAGCCAGCCCAAGATAGAGGTCCCAAAGGGGAGGAGACCCCCAATGAAACAGTCCAGCCAGTCCACTGTCCAGATGGGCCCAAGAACACAGAACTTTCAGTCTCTCTGCCACACACAATAGATAGGCAAGGACCACCAGCCCGAGGAGAGCCCTCAAATTAAAGTCAGACACCAAAGTGTAGAGGAAACAACACAGAAGAAATTCATATGGAATGGTTAAACAAAAATGTGCCATTAACGTACTCAAAATGAGAAAATATATCGTATCCATAAAACAAGAATGGGATGCTATTAATTTTGTTTTTTGAAATGTTTATTTTTGAGAGAGTGAGCTAGCTAGTGGGACAGAAGGTCCGAAGCAGGCTCCATGCTGACAGGAGACAGCCTGATGCAGGTCTCGAACTCACGAACTATGAGATAATGACCTGAGCCAAAGTCAGACGCTTAATCGACTGAGCCACCCAAGGGCCCCTGGGATGCTATTAAAAAGGAACATATCTACAACATTAACCCCCCAACCAAAGAAAAAGCTCTTCTAGAAATGCAAACATGATGACAAAAATGAAAACCTGTTAAAAGATGTGGTGCAAGTAGAAGCTTCCTAAGTAAAACAAAAAGACACAGACACAGAAAATTGGAGACTGAAAAAACTGAAGATAAGTCCGTGAGCTCCAATTTCCAGTAACAGTTCTAGAAAGAGTAGACAAATGGAAGAGAAAAAAACTAGTGTTTTCTTTCCCTAAAGAGACAGGAGTTTCTAAAATGAAAACACCTCAGTGGCCAGCACAATGTACCAAAAGATACTCAAAATTTCCAAGAAAAAAAAAAAACAGGCTTGGTTCAAAGAACCAGAATTATGGCCATCAGCAACGTTGAAAGCTTGTAAAAATGGAAGAAGATCTTCCAAATTGTAAGGGAAACTTACTTGTTTAAGTAGGCTCCACACCCAGTGTGGAGCCCAATGTGGTGCTCGAACTCACGACCCTGTCTGAGATCAATACCTAAGCTGAGATCAAGAGTCGGAGGCTTAACTGACTGAGTCACCCAGGGGCCCTCGGAAAGTTATTTTTAGCTAGTAATTCTAAATCCAGGGAAATCTACCATGTATGAGGGTAAAATAAAGGCATTTCCAGACAGGCAAGCAAGGAATCAAAAACTTTTTGTCTTCTGTGTTCCTTTTCTGTAGAAGTTTTTAAAGGCACTACATTACTTAAATGAGGGAATAAACCAAAACAGGAAACCAAAAAACAGGATCTAACATAAGACACAGGCAGACAGACATGAGGGAGAAATCTACGGATTCTCCCATGCTGATGGTGAAGAGAAGACCCAAGAGAACAGCTGGGAAAGTGGGCAGCAGGCCCTGCCAGCACTAAGCCAGACAGGTGAAGACAGGGGGCTCCAGGAGAGAAGGTTCCAAAATCACTCCAGCAAAATAATGTGATAGATCTACAACTCCAGGGAAATTAGGACAGAGATTTGTTCTGCTAAGGACTTTTTTTTTTTAATGTAAATGTACAGCTACTTTGGTAAACAATTTGGCCATTTCTTAAAAAGTTAAACATAAATTTAAAATATGACCCAGAAATCCCACCTGTATCTGTGTATTTGTCCAAAGGAAATGAAAGCATATGTCCCCTCAAAAACTTACACACTGATGTTCACAGCACCTTTATTCACAAAGTGATAATAACTCCAAAGCCCATCAAATAGTGAATGGATGAACAAAATGTAGCATTACCCACAGAATGGAAAATTTGGTGAGGAAAAGGAACTACTGACACAGGCTGCAAATGGATGAACCTCAAAAACATAATGCCAAATGGAAGAAGCTAGAACACAAATGGTATGATTCACCTTATAGGACATGTCCAGAAAAGCAAGTCTATAAGACAGAAAATACATCATTAGTTGCCTGGGACTGGGGGAGGGAACAAAGAGTAACTATAGACGGACATGGAGATCTTTTGGGGGCAATGGAAATGTTCTAAAATTCACTGTGGTAATAGTTACAGAACTCTGTAAATTTTACAAAAAAAAATGGTTAACTTGTACGCTTTTATTTTTTATTTATTTTGAGAGAGAGACAAAGAAAGAAAGAAAAGAGCACGCGAGCGCACAGGCATACATGCACACAGCCAGGGGAGGGGCAGAAAGGAGAGATAATCCCAAGCAGGCTCCACACCATCAGCGTGGAGCCAGACGCTGGGCTCTAACTCATAAACTGTGAGATCATGACCTGAGCCAAGATCAAGAGTCAGACGCCTAACCGACTGAGACACCCAGGCGCCTTGACTTGAATGCTTTTAGAAGTGATGAATTTTGGGGTGTTTGGGCAGTGCAGTCGGTTAAGCAGCTGACTCTTGATTTCGGCTCAGGTCATGATCTCGCAGTTTGTGAGTTTGAGCCCCACGTCGGGCTCTGTGCTTATGGCGCAGAGCCTGTTTGGGATTCTCTCTCCCCCTCTCTCTGCCACTTTCTTTCTCTCTCTCTTGCTCTCCCTATCAAAATAAATAAACTTAAACAAAAAAAAGACTTTAAAAGGGATGAATTTTATGGTACATAGATTTTATCAGTAAAGATGTTAAAAAAAATTGAAAAAGACATATAAAACATTTTTTAAGTATATAAGTTTTTAAATTTATTTAAAAAAATTAATGTTTATTTTTGAGAGAGAGAGAGAGAGAGAGAGAGAGAGAGAGAGAGAGAGAGAGAGAGAGGGAGAGAGAGAGTCGGGTAAGGGCAGGCTCTGTGTTGACAGCAGAGAGCCCAACGTGGGCACAAACACAAAATGTGAGATCATGACCTGAGCTTAAGTCAGATGCTTAGCCGACTGAGTGACCCATGTGCCCCCAATACAGTTTTTTTTTTAAAGGCAAAACAAGAGGCACCTGGGTGGCTCAGTCTGTTAAGCGTCCGACTCTTCATTTAGGCTTAAGTCATGGTCTCACTGTCATGAGATCAAGCCCTGCATTGGGCTCTGTGCTGGGCGTGAAGCCTGCTTGGGATTCTCTCTCTCCCTCTCCCTCTCTCCCTCTCCCCCTCTCCCTCCCTCTCTCTCTCCCTCTCTCTCTCTCTCTCTGTTTCTCCCCTGTTCACATGTACTCGCTCTCAAAAAAAAAAAAAAAAGTTAAAAAGAAAACTACATGGATGGACTTTGAAAACATTATACCAAGTGAAAGAAGCCAGACACAAAATACCTTACATTGTATGACTCCATTTCTGTAAAATGTGCAGAAGAGTCAAATCCATACAGACAGAAAGTAAGTGGTTTCCAGGGACTAATAAGGCTTGAGAGGAATTGGAGAGTGCCTGCTGATGGGTACAGGGTTTTATTTTGGGGTGACAAAAATGTTCTACAATTGGAGTGATGGTTGCATGACTCTGTAAATATTCTAAAAACTACCGGAAACCATATTTAACGGGCCACTTCTATCTATGGTAAGTGAATTACATCTCAAGTTATCAAAACAAACAAAAAGATGATGAGGACAATGTTCAACTCTGGGGTAAAAACAAAATGTTTCACCAGCAAAAAGGAAATGAAATTATCCTTGATGCCCAGCCAAAAACAGGACCGACAGGGAGCAAGAACTCTGGGAGTGAGGAGACGAAGGGGGAAGAGTCAGCCACCTTGTTCAGGGAAGATCAACAGGGAATGCCTAAAACCATGGAATTTTTGGAGACACAGATAAACGCCAAGTGAAATCAACATCTCAAGTAATCTCAAATATTTGCTTCTGAGAAGTAGGAAACAGGGCAGGGGAGTATCAGGGTTGCCATTTCTTTTTTATTGAAAAAAAATTCTTTATAACATTTATTTATTTTTGAAAGACAGAGAGAGACAGAGCATGAGCGGGGAAAGGGCAGAGAGAGGAAGCAGGCTCCAGGCTCTGAGCTGTCAGCACAGAGCCTAACCCGGGTCTTGAATTCCTGAACTGTGAGATCATGACCTAAGCCGAAGTTGGATGCTTCCACTAGGCGCCCCTAGGGTTGCTATTAAATAAATAAGTCTTATAGAACTATTTGAATAATCAGATTGTGTGTACAAATAACATCAATCAAGCAACAACTAAAATTTTGATTTAGACCATTAAAATAAGCTCCTCTTTGGATCCAGGTGGCCTTGCCCCACTGTTTCCTCACACAAGTACTGCTGCTAAGCATCTCATGTTATTCTGATTCCTGATCTTTTCACCGGGACCCGTGCTCGCTCTCCTTGGACGCTATGTTCACTGTATTCCTAACACACTGCAATTACACAAGGTATCTTGTCTAAGTCTTTTAAAAACTGTTGTGCCCTAACTCCAAAGCTGTATGACGTCTTTACTATTCCCTCTGCTCCTGTATTTTTTCTGTTTTCCTTAAAAAAAAAAACTCTTAGGGGCACCTGGGTGGCTCAGTTGGTTAAGCATCTGACTTTGGCACAGGTCATTATCTCATGGTTCGTGGGTTCGAGCCCTGCATCCAGCTCTGTGCTGACAGCTTGGAGCTCAGAGTCTGGAGCCTGGAGCCTGTTTCAGATTTTGTGTCTCCCTCTCTCTCTGCCTCTCCCCCACTGGTACTCTATCTCTCTCTCTCAAAAAATTTTTTTAAAGAACTCTTAGTAATCAGAAGTGCGTGGGTGGCCAAGTCAGTTAGGCATCCGACTTCAGCTCAGGTCATGGTCTCACGGCTTGTGGGTTCAAGCCCCTCATCAGGCTCTGTGCTGACAGCCTGAAGCTCAGAGTCTGGAGCCTGGAGCCTGTTTCAGATTTTGTGTCTCCCTCTCTCTTTGTCCCTCCCTGACTCACACTCTGTCTCTCTCTGCCTCAAGAACATTAAACATTTTTTTAATAAGCGGCGCCTGGGGTGGCTCAGTCAGTTAAGCGTCCAACTCCAGCTCAGGTCATGATCTCGAAGTCCGTGAGTTCCATCCCGCATCGAACTCTGTGCCGACACTGGAGCCTGCTTCTGATTCTATGTCCCCACTCTCTGCCCCTCCCCCACTCGTGCTCTGTCTCGCTCACTCTTAAAAATGAATGTCAAAAAAAATTAGTTTTTTAAATAAAAAAAATAAAAGTACTCTTACTAATCAGATTTTCTGGACTCATTTTTTAATAGGTTAAGAGCTCATTCTTGCTCAATTGTTCCTTTTCACAGCATTCTGTTCATGTTTAGAAAATAGATCATCTGTGTATGTGTATATACATACATATTTTTCATTGTGTCAAAACACATAAAATTTTAACTATTTGGAGGGGGGTGCCAGGGTGGCTTAGTCAAGCATCCGTCTCTTGATTTTAGCTCAGGTCATGATCTCATGGTTTGTAAGCCCCATGTCAGGCTCTGCACTGACAATGCAGAGCTTGCTTGGAATTCTCTTTCCCCTACCCCACTCATGCTCTTTCTCAAAATAAATAAAATATGGGCACCTGGGTGGCTCAGTCAGTTAAGCACCTGACTCCTGGTTTCAGCTCAGGTCATCATCTCATGGTTTACGAGTTTGAGCCCCCACATTAGGCTCTGTCTGTGCTGACAGCGCGGAGCCGGCTTGACATTCTCTCTCTGCCCCTCTCCCGCTCACTCTGTCTCTCTCTCAAAAATAAACTTTAAAAATAATTAAACTTAATTTTTTTTTTTTAATTTTTAACCATTTTTAAGGACACAGGTCATAGACCCTGCTTTCAATTGGGTATAGATGCAGAAGAGGAGTTACTGGATCCTGCGGTAGTTCTATTTGTAAGTTTTTGAGGAACCACAATACTGTTTTCCACAGGGACTTTACCATTTCACATTCCCACCAATTGTATACAAGTGTTCCAATTTCTCCATGTACCCACCACCATCTCCACATCCCCACCTCATCCCCGCCACATCCTCACCAGCACTTGTTTTGAAAGCAGCTATCCTGATGGGTGTGAGGTGGTGTCTCACTGTGGTTTTGATTTGCACTTTCCTAATGATTAATGATGTTCAACATGTTTTCACGCACTCTTTGGCTATTTGTATGTCTTCTCTCGAGAAATACCAAGGCCCTGTGCCCATTTTTATTATATATATATATATTTTAACATTTTTTATTTATTTTTGGGACAGAGAGAGACAGAGCATGAACGGGGGAGGGGCAGAGAGAGAGGGAGACACAGAATCGGAAACAGGCTCCAGGCTCCGAGCCATCAGCCCAGAGCCTGACGCGGGGCTCGAACTCACGGACCGCGAGATCGTGACCTGGCTGAAGTCGGACGCTTAACCGACTGCGCCACCCAGGCGCCCCGCCTGTGCCCATTTTTAAACCAGATATTTTATTGCTGAGTTGGAGATTTTTTTATATATATTCTCAATAATAGCCCTTCATCAGATACGAGTTGCAAATATTTTCTCCTAACCCATAGGCTGCCTTTTCACTCTGTTGAATGTTTCCTTTAATGCAGTTTTAAATTTTGATGTAGCCTAACTTATCTATATTTTTCCTTTGCTGCCCATGTTTTAGATGCCACATGTAAAAGGTCATTGCCAAATCCAATGTCATGAAGCTTTTCTCCTGTTTTCTTCTATTAGTTTTATAGTTTCAGCTCTTATACTTATGTCTTTGTCCCAGGCTGGATTAATTTTTGTATGGTGTTAAGTGAAGGTTCTTTTTTTTTTTTATTTTTTTTTATTTTTTATTTTTTTTATTATTTATTTTTGGGACAGAGAGAGACAGAGCATGAACGGGGGAGGGGCAGAGAGAGAGGGAGACACAGAATCGGAAACAGGCTCCAGGCTCCGAGCCATCAGCCCAGAGCCTGACGCGGGGCCCGAACTCACGGACCGTGAGATCGTGACCTGGCTGAAGTCGGACGCTCAACCGACTGCGCCACCCAGGCGCCCCAAGTGAAGGTTCTTTTGCATGTGGTTGTCAGGTTTTTCCAGTACCATTTATTGAAAATAATCTTCCCCTCATCCACTGAACAATGCCCTTGTGGAAAGTAATTTCACCATTTCTGGGCTCTCTATTCTATTCCATTGGCCTATATATCTGTCATTATGCCAGTACCACACTGTCTTGATTACTGTAGCTTTGTAGCAAGTTTTAAAATCAGAAGTATGAGATTTATAACTTTGTTCTTTTCCAAGAATGTTTTGTCTATTTGGGGTCCTTTCAGGTTTTATACGAATTTTAGGATGGAATTTCCTATTTTGGCAAAAAAGGTTGTTGGCATTTTGATAGGGATTGTACTAAATCTGTAGATTGCTTGGATAGCATTGACAGCTTCTTAATTCTTCCAGTCTGCAAACATGGGATGTCCTTCCATTTATTAGTATCTTCTTTAACTTCTTTGAGCAATGTTTTATAGACTTCAGTGTACTAATCTTTCACCTCCCTGGTTAAATTTATTCCTAAGTGTTTTATTCTTTTTTAAGCTATTGTAAATGGAACCATTTCCTTATTCCTTTTTGTTCATTGTTAGTGTATTTTGTGTCCTTAAACTTTACTGAATTCTTTTATTAGTTCCAACAGTGTGTGTGAGTGAGTGAGTGTGTAAAATCATGTCATCTGTGATCAGGGATAATTTTACTTCTTCCTTCTCAATTCTGATGCTTTTATTTTCTTGTCTAAATGCTCTGGCTAGAATTAATTCCCATTACCATGTCGAAGTGATGAAATCCTTGTCCTCTTCCTGAGGAAAAGCTTTCAGTCTTTACTACTGAGTATGATGTTAGCTGTGGATGTGTCATCTATGGTCTTTATTATTTTTAGGTAGTTTCTTTCTATTCCCAGCTTGTTGAGTGTTTGTTACCATAAAAGAATGGTTAATGGTTAATTTTGCCAAGTATTTTTTTCTGAGCTGAGATGAACATGTAGTTATTTCCCCCACACTCTGTTAGTGTAGCACTATATTACATTGATTGACTTTAATTTGTTGAACCATCCTTGCATTCCAAGAGTAAATCCATTTGGTCATAGTATTTAATTCTTTTAATGTGCCGTTAGATTTTGTTTGCCAGTACTTTGTTCAGAATTTCTGCACCACTGTTCATGGAATATCAGTCTGTAATTTTGTTCCGGAAGCTTGTTTCCAGGAATTTTCCATTTCATCTAGGTCAACCAATTTGTTGGCATATAATTCTTCAGAATACTCTCTTACATAATTCTTTTTATTGGTAATAGTGTCCCAACTTTCATTTCTTCTTTTAGTTATTTGGGTGTTCTCTTTTTAGTCATTCTTGCTAAAGGTCTGCCAATTTTGTTGATCTTTGGGTTCATTGATTTTTCTGTTTTCTCCAATTTATCTCTGTTCTAATCTTTATTTTCTTCTTTCTCCTGGGTTTGGGTTTAGTTCATTCTTCTTTTTGTAGTTCCTTAAGGTGTAGAGTTAGGTTTCTGATTTGAGATCTTTTTTTACCTTTATTTACTTTAGAGAGAGAGAGAGCACTTGTGAGCGGGGGGTGGGGGTGGGGGAGGGAGAGAGAGAATCTTAAATCTTAAAGAATCATGACCCTGGGATCATGAACTGAGCTGAAATCAAGAGTTGAACGCTCAACCACGTGAGCCACCCAGGAGTCTCTTTTTTAATGTAACATTTACAGCCTTTTAGCACTGTTTTCATTATATCTCATTGGTTTTTCATATGCAGTGTTTTCATTTTCATTTGTCTCAAGATATTTTCTAGTGTCCTTTGTGATTTCTTCTTGATGCTAAGAGTACTGAATTTCCATTATTTGTGAATTTTCCCATTTTCCTCTTACTGTTCTAGTTTCATTCCATTGTGATTAGAAAATATACTTTGTATAATTTCAATCTTCTAACCTTATTGACTAGTTTTGTAGCCTAACATATGGTCTATCCTGGAGAATGTTACCTGCGCACTTGAGGGGGAAAAATGTGTATACTGCTGTTGTTGAGTGCTCTCTTAAGTCCTCAAGGCTCTGCTTACCTTTCTTTGTCCGTCTTGTTCCAGAGACTCAATTTCAAATGTCCTGTAAATTCACTTAGTCTTTCTTCTGACCAGTGGAGCATACTGTCCCTCTAGTGGATTTTTCAATTCAGTTACAGTATTTGTTTGGTCTTCTTTTTAATTTCTTACTCTTTGTTGGTGTTCTCATATTGTTCATAAATTATTTTCTTGATTTCCTTTAGTTTTCTGTGGTTTCCTTTAGCTTTTTGAGTATATTTAAGATAGTTTTAAAACATTTGTCTAGTATGTCCAATGCCTAGGTTTCTTCAAGGATAGTTTCTACCACTTAATTGTATTCCTTTAAATGGGCCATGTTTTCCTGTTCCTTTGATTGCCTTGTGATTTTATTGTTGAAAATTGGGCATCTGAATAAACAGCCACCTTTCCCAGTCTTTGCAGACTGGCTTTGTCTTTGAAGAAGACCTTTGCTAATTAGCAGGGTTTGTTCTGAGCCTTGAGACCAGCCTGGAGTGAAGGCTTAACGTCTCCTCAAGTCTTTTCCGCACGTGCATCTTGCCTGAGCCTGTGTGTGAACTTTTCTGATTCTTAAGTATACACAGCTGCTCTTAAAGGTCTTAATTTTGGGGCGCCTGGGTGGCTCCATCAGTTAAGCATCTGACTTCAGCTCTGGTCATGGTCTCAAGGCTCATGGGTCTGAGTCCCGCGTCGGGCTCTGTGCTGACAGCTCAGAGCCTGGAGCCCACTTTGGATTCTGTCTGTCTCTCTGCCCCTCCCTCGCTCATGCTCTGATTCTCTCTAAAAAATAAACATTAAAAAAAACAAACAAAGGTCTTAATTTCACAGAGTGTCACCCAACTCCTCAGGGTCTTCAATATTCGATTGTATCCCTCACCCCTAGTACCTTGCCCCAGGCATCTGCAGCTCTGGAGTCCCCTTGCAGCTTTCACAAACACCATTTTCACAGCTTGAGATATGAGCATCCCCCCCACCCCCGCCCCACCTCAGAGAAAACAGGTATCCCCAAACAGCCCCAGACAAGCTCAAATATTGCAGGTAAGGTCTGCCCTGCTCCCTCCTGGTAGAGGCAGGGAATTTGCAACTGGGCTGTTGCTCCCCTCAGATCTCCTGTGCTGGGGGCGGGAGGAGAGGGGGAGGGGAGTGGGTGGTGCAAAGGTGCGTAAAAATGCCACCAAACTTCGTACCATTTCAATGTGGCTTTTTCTTGACTAGGTGTTCCTGCAGACCTGTTTTCCAGAGCTTCTATAAAATTATTTTAGCTATTCTCTAGTTTCTTGCTTCATGTGTGCGCCCTCTGTCTGGGGATGAGGGTTTGAAGTTTCCTAGACTGCTGTTTTGCAAGATGTCAGATATATTTTCAAAGTTTGCTTTTTCTCCCTAAATTCTAAGTCTTTCTCATATATATCAGAGGTTATCATGTGCCACATTTTGCTCTAAGCACTTTATAGGTATCATGTTATGTAAGCCTCACCACAACCCTAAGAGGCAGGTACTATTATTTTTCCCATCTCATACTAGAGGACAATGAAGTTCAAAACCCATCTTGCCCACAGAACCACAGCCAGTAAGTGGTGGGGGCAGGGTTCCAGCCCTAGCAGCTTGGTTCTAAAGCCACCACCATTTTTCACACAGCACAGTTAGCCACCTCAGGTCACTCTGTGCTGACCCTTTTGGTCCAGGATGCTTTTTATTTAGAGTCCAGTGAGCATCCAGTAGATGTTTTTTTCTAGAGTCGAGAAAGCACTGGCTGTCTTTCAGGTCTAAGAGGAAGGTGGTCCAGGGGCACCTGGGTGGCTCAGTTGGTTAACCATCTGATTCTTGATTTCAGATCAGGTCATGATCTCATGGTTTGTGAGATCAAGCCCCACACTGGGCTCTGTGCTGACAGTGCAGAGCCCGCCTGGCATTCTCTTTCCCTCTCTCTCTGCCCTCCCCTGCTCGATTTCAATCTTGATCTCTCTCTCTCTCTCAAAATAAACAAACATTTAAAAAAAAGAAGGTGGCCCAGCTTATCAGAGGCTCTATAAACACTAGTGGGGTTCAAGTGAGCCTCAAGGTGGGGAGCAGAGTAGGAGAGTCAGCCTTTTAGTTGGGAATCCTCTATTATGTTCATACCTCTTCTACCCCTTCCAGAAGTGCCAGTTTCTCTAGGAAAGACTCCTCAAATCCTTTGCCTAGGGAAACAGCCCTGGCTGCTGGCACTGGAACAGCAGGGCAGAAAATATGGCTGAGGGTCTCACCTGTCCCCATAGAGAATTTATCTTAATTCCTCTTTTTGTCTCTTAATATTTATTTAAATTAACTCTCAAAAAAATATTTCAGTGGAATTGACACACAATGTTATATTAGTTTCAGGTACACAACATAGTGATTCGATTTCTCTGTATGTTACGCTATGTTCACCACAAGTGTAGCTACCATCTGTCACCATATAATGCTGTTACAGTATCATTTACTATATTCTTTATGTTGTGCCTTTTATACCCATGATTTATTCATTCCATGTTTTATTTCATTTTATTTTATTAATATGAAATTTATTGTCAAATTGGTTTCCATACAACACCCAGTGCTCATCCCAACAGGTGCCCTCCTCAATGAATTCCTCTGTCTTCAACCTCCACGGCTTCCCTCTGCTGGGCCTGGTGTCTCCTATTTTTCTGACTTTAAGTCCAAGTGTTGTCCATCAGACATATAATGCAAGCCACATTTCAACAAGAGAGGAAATTAATTTTAATAATTTAACCCAATATATTCAAAATACTATCATTTCAGCACATAATCAATATAAAAAAGTATCATTGAGGTGTTTTACTCTTTTATTGTACTGAGTCTGATATTCGGCATGTACTTTACACTCCAAGTCCATCCTTTTTCGAAATGGTCACAGTGCTCAATAGCCACACGTGCCTCCTGGGTACTCTACAGGGCAGTGATGGTATAGAAAATAAACCTCATGTCTGCCACTAGGAGAAAGAATCCTCTAGTTATGCAGAGTGAGAAGGGAGACAGGTGGTGAAGGAGAATCCCACCAACCCCATCCGTTCCCATGCCACGTGCCCACCAGCCTCAGTATCTCACGCCTCCAAGCCTTTCAGGGGTGCTGCTCATCAAACTGGCCCATTTCTTAATGGTCTCTCTCTCTCAAGCAGTCTCACGGTTACAGTTTCTCTGCCATGTTAAGTCAGTTTTCACTCTCTTCCTATTGGCTTTTCTTGGGGGGTGGGGAGGGGGAAGCTTTGATAATATCTAACATATTCCAAAGAACATATATATAACACATATTTAAGAAATAAAGCCTAAAAATACAGTTGTGAGCCCCCCATCTCAACCCCCACCCTACTTAAGAACTCAAACATCAGCTGTAGGGTTGTTTCTCCCAGTTTTATCCTCTGTCTCCCCACTGGGGAAGAATCAGGAGCCCGAATTTTCTGTATCAACATTTTGCCTTTTTTCTTTTGGTTTACCACACATGTATGTAGCTATACATAAGATAATGGTCACTTTGCTTGTCTTTATTGTACTGTACATACTTTTTGGCAACTTGCCTTCGTAACCTACAGGCTGTCTTGAAGACCCACTGATGTTGCTGCAAGAACCTACCATTCACTCACTGTCGTTGGTCCATAATATGCCATCGTGTGAACAAAGACATTTGGGTTGTTTCCAAGATGTTTATTAGTATGAAGAGTGCTACAGAATTTCTCTAGAGTTCCACCAAATGGAAATCATGGATCACAGAATACAAGAATGTTCAGCTTTGCAAGTTAATGCCGGTCCATCAATTTACCTTCCTCAACAGCAGCAGATTAAGATTTCCAACCCACTCACACCCTCTCCAACACTCAGTTTTGTCAGATGTCTTAATTTCTGCCAACAGACAGCTTAATTTTTGCCAATCTAAGTAACTGTAAAGCGGAATCTCACTGTAGCCTTGGAATACTAATGAGGCTGAGTATCTTTTTATATGTTTAACCACTGTTCTTGTTACTTTTTCTTTGACATGCCTGTGCGTCTTGTGTCCGTGGGTAGGAGTTCCTTAAATGTGCTGGACTATAATCCTTTATGGGCTATACACGTTGCAAATATACTCCCACTATGGCTTATCTGTTCACATTCTTTATGGGTACCTTTTGATAAAGGGAAGATCTTAATTTTAATCTAGTAAACTGGTCACTTTTACTTCAGAGTTGGTATTTTTTATGACTTAAAAACAAAAACATGGGGCGCCTGGGTGGCTCAGTCGGTTGAATGTTGGACTTCAGCTCAGGTCATGAACGCGCGGTCTGTGAGTTCGAGCCTTGCATTGGGCTCTGTGCTGACAGCTTGGAGCCTGCTTCCGATTCTGTGTCTCCCTCTCTCTCTGCCCCTCCCCTGCTCATGCTCTGTCTCTGTCTCTCAGAGATGAATAAATGTTAAAAAAAAAAATTAAAAACAAAACCAAAAAAACCTTTCCTACCTAGGTCATAAAAAAGTATTTTCCTAGACTGTGTTCTAGAAGCTGTTCTTCAATTAACCTGAAACTGGTTTTTCTGTACATTGTGTGTACATTCTTTCCCAAGTGTCACACACTATGAACTGAGGAATCTATCCTCTGCCCGAGAGATACGTAATTCTACTTTTGCCAGGTACTGTTTCTTGGGCCTATTTCTGGCAGCTCTTCTGCTGCATGGGCCAATCTGTGCTTCCCTGAACCGACAGTCAAGTCAGCCTCGACACTGATAAGGCAACTGTTCACACCTTACTCTTCTTCAAAGTGTCCTACAATATTAGGACTTCATTCTTCCAATTGTCACATTTCCCCAAAACCCCTGTGGAGATGCACTGAATCCACAGATCAATGTAAGAACAGGTGACTTAACCACATTGAGTCTTTCTAGCCAAGAAAACCCTGTTTCTATTTGTTCAAATCTTCTTTAATGTCTAATAAAGTTGTACACTTTTCTCCATTTAAAAATTATATGCATCTTATGTTAGTTCCCATTTACATCAAATATAGTTCAGTCAGCAGAACAGAAATCATGCTAGGTATTTCAAAAAGAGAGGAGTTTAATAGAGGGAACAGGTCCTTTCAGAACAATCAAAAAGGCCAGAGTGTGCATAAAAGTGAACCACCTGAACCTTCCCTTTTACCTCTGCAGTTGTAGTCCAGAGTCTGGAAGCTGCCCACAGGACAGGAAATGACAGAAAACCTCTGCCAGTTTCACAGCTGCTCTGCAGCCCAGCGGCAGCCAGCCAGAGGAAGATGTGGAAACCCTGCACTTCCTCATTTGGGGCTAAGCCCATGCACCCGCACCACTGCCAGAGGAAGAAGGAGCCCACCTCCCTTCTACCTTGCAAACTTCATGGGCAGGATCTCATGGGCCAACTGACATCCAAAGCCTGCTGGCAGCGGGGTCTGAATGTGATAGCCCCAGCCTTGCAGGCCAGACTATATCCAGCATGCCACCCGTTTCCCATCTTCCCCAAACATGCTGAAATTACTGGTCTACTGTTGCATCTTTTCCCATTTTCTTTGTCCCTGTGGTTTTATGTTTTTATACTCTTTCACTAAAATTTTAGCAGGCTTTCAGCAGGATGATGAAATAATCTTGTATGGTCTCTCCAGAAGTCCTGAAGTCCATGTTCAAAAACCTGACCAAGTGTGGCTAAGGCTTTGCACAGGTTTACTTAAACTCTCCCCAGATAAAGGAAGGCCACAGCAAAAGTGGTTATCAGCTAACCCCCTGTCCACACTCCTCTCCCCACACACAAAGATTTTTCTTCTTTTTCTGTTTCGGTAGGGGGAAATGTTAACGAGGATTTCACATACTTGTGATGTTTTTAAAAAATTAAATTTTTAAAAAATAAACTAGGAAAAATTGGACACAATTTCAGCAATTATTGATTTACAGAAGTGAGAAACAAGCATGAGAAACAAGCATTATATTATTCTTTGTCTATTTTGATAACTTTCATTTCTCAGAATTCCAACTTTAAAAACAAATAGAAATCAAAGCTTATCCCCTACCTGGATCATGGCATGCCACTATCCCATGGAACAGACAACAATACCAGACCCAAGAGGAGGCCAGGAGTGAGCCTGGAGGCGGACAGTGCCTCAGCCCTCTACCTCTCCTGGAATACTCCTCGGCCCTGTCAGGCTTCCCTGAGTTTTCACGCACTGCCATGCTCATCAGGCCCTCAGTGGTTGGGGCCTAGAGCACATTATCCATCCACTCAGAAATCTGGGCTCCCGTTGGATAGACTTTATTTCTCTTTTCTGGGGAGAAAATATGGCAACCTATGTAACCTCAAATCAACATTGTGCTGAGCAGACTTGTGACCCTCTGTGCCAGACCACGTGACCCAGAAATCAAATCTAGTCCCTGCCTTTATCAAATCCACAGCAGATGGAGAGATGAACAAGATGAACTAGAGTGGCTACTACCGTTTTCAGGTTCTATACAACAGGGTAGTTACTGTGCCTCAGCAAATAAGTTGTGTTCTACTTGAAAGCAAACGAAGAATCATTTGGTTCTTTGCTCACAGTATTCTCTAGGAGGCTGGATATGAAGTCTCACCCTGTAAGTCAGACCTGGGGAAGCTCTCAGTCACAACCACTGGTCCTCAACAGATGACCGAACATGGAATATCAGCACCCCAAGCACTGAGTATTTCATGCTCTCCGGGCTGGTACCAAAGGAAGGTGCAGGTGGGCTCTCAGACACAGGGCTGTCCCAGAAGCTTCTGCCCCAGCTGCCACCATTCAAATTCATCTGGAAAGGCAAGTACCTGACCACAGACATTTACAATCCAACGAACAGGCTCAAGGGATGACGGGGGGTGGGTAGGAATGCCCTCTAAATGGCCATATTTTCGGGTAAATTCAGTCTGACCAGACCACTTCTGTTTCTTATTTGGAAGCCCCTTCAAAGAACTGTCCCCAGCTCAAGTGTCACCTATTTGATACCCTACTGGATCTCCCTGGTTGGAGTTAATTGGTTTTCCTTCAGTACCTGACTTACAGGAATTATAACACTCCATTTACTGAATGTTAAAAAGGACCTCTGCTCTAGGCCAGGTCACACTTAGAAGGAGGACAGGTCTCCTGTTCTCAGGGAGGTCTAGAAGGAAAGATCAAGCATGGGTACAGGTAATGGTGAGAATTACCCATGGTTTGGGGCTCTTGGGTGGCTCAGTCGGTTAAGCGTCTGGCTCTTTGATTTTGGCTCAGGTCACAATCTCGCAGTTGTGAGATCAAGCCCCGCATCGGGCTCCATGCTGAGCATGGAGCCTGCTTGGGATTCTCACTCTCCTGCTCTCTTTGCCCCTCCTCTGTTTTCGCATGGGCAAGCGCGTGCACTCTTTCTCTCTCTCAAAATAAATAAATAAATAAATAAACATTTAAAAAGGAATTACCAGTGGGGTTCTGGATGCTGTCACAGGGAAGGAGCAGGTGCTGGCAGAAGCAAACCTCCAGGCAGAAGGCTCAGAGATGCCTGCTTACTGTGGCATCATCTGAGCCAAGCCCTGAAGGACAGGTAGGATCTGCCCACATGAAAACAGAACAAGAGAATCCCAGGAAAAGAGAAAGGCATGAATGAAGCATGTGTTTTCCACACACGCATGAGCACAGGGAAGACACTACCACCTCCCACCCCCAGAGAACCAGAGATGTAGCAAACACTGTTACTCATGGGTATGTCAGATTCCCTGAAGGTGCTGGGACAGAAACCAAATGGAGAACCAACAATTTAGACTTTCTGTGGCATCTGCATAGATCTTTAGGAGCCCATGCACTGTCAGGAGAAAACCCCCAAGTGAAAGATTACTAGGGACTGAGTGAGCAGGATGGGCTGGCCGAGCCAAGACAGTCCAAATGACCCGCAGGATTCTAGCGAAGTCTCAAACGGCACCTATCTCTAGAGCCAGGTATGGGGGGAGGCAAGAGGGCATCACACTTCAGGGGTACTGCTCTCAGGGCCAGCAGTGCCTTCTGAAATGTGACGTCCTTGGCATCCCTCTTGCCTCATCCTAGCCCCAACCCTGCCGTCTTGCAAGTTCTGGGATCTGCCCATGTTGGGCATCTATTTTTAAAAAGCAGAGAAAGAGGGGTGCCTGAGTGGCTCAGTCAGTTAAGCGTCCAACTTTGGTTCAGGTCGTGATCTTGTGGTTCGTGGGTTTGAGCCCTGCATCAGGTTCTGTGTTGACAGCTCAGAGCTCTCTGACAAAGAGCTGTGTTGACAGCTCAGAGCTTGGAGCCTGCTTTGGATTCTGTGTCTCCCTCTCTCTGCCCCTGCTCATGCTCTGTCTCTCTCTCTCAAAAATAAACATTAAAAAAAAAATTTTTTTTTTAAGCGAGAAAGAGAGAGGGGAGAGGGTTAGCTCAACACAACCTTCCAATGAGTGGATACAGCACTGGCTGCAGCAGACATCATCCTCCACCCCCGCCCGCCCCCAATCACACAGCTGTCATGGAGAGGCAGGGCCACTGGCGTCCACCTGCCCGACACACTCACCTGGACAGTCGGCTTCGTCGCTCTCATCCTCACAAGTCACCCAGCCGTCACACTGCCAGGGGAGGGGGATGCACTGGATGGCACCACTGCGACAGGCAAACTGCCCTGGGTTGCACCGCAGTTCTGTGGAACCAAAGGGCAAGAGGCCATTGAGGAAGCCGCAGCAGCAGTGGAGACCTGTGACAGCCAAGCCTGCCATCACCGGGTCCTGCTGCCGCTCAGACCCATGAGTGTGGGCCCTACACAGTCAGCCTGCCCACAGCCCACCTCCTCAGGGGCCTGCATGCGTGCCCCAAGGAGGAGCCAAGAGCTGTGCCTGTGACACAAGTCCCCAGAGCAATGCACCCCCAAGACATCGATCTTTATGCACCACCTCAAATACACACTTGACACTTCTGCTCCGAGTCAGGCTCTGCACTAGACTACAGAGGTCACAAGAGGGCACACCTCTCACCTCCTGAGGGATTCTGGGTCAACAGGGATGAGACACACACACACAGGTTTCTGACAAAGGGCAAATCAGTAGGGAGCACCACAGGAGTGCTCAAACAGCATGAAGGAAGGAGAAACTGCCTGCACCTGAGGGGCTCTGGAATCCTTCTTAAAGAAGGTGGATGTAAACAGGGTTCCCAAGGCAGGTTGACGGTTTCAGTAGACACACCTGATGTAGGAAAAGAACATTCCAGTAGACACATCTAATGTAGGAAAAGAACATTCCAGAAAAAAGTTAAGGCTTATGGAACTATCACAAGGCAGGAAAATATGCCAAATAGACTTATATTTCTGGTCGTGAGCTGACAAACGACCAGAAATATAAAAGAGGTCAGACTGTGGAGACTCTGACCCTTACTGAGAATGTTGTAGACAGCCAGAGGTAATTTAGTCAGTTAAGTAACATGATGATATCTGTGTTTTAAGCAAGGTAGAACTGGCAGTGATTTCTGGAAACAATTATAATAGAGGTACCACACAAAAATATTAAATATTTCAGCAAAGTAAAAGCTTGAACTGAGGCAGGGTCAGCAAACTACAACTCACAGGCCAACTCCTGCTCTTTCCACTTGGTTTTTAAATAAAGTTTTATTGGAACACAGCCACAAATACCTATGGTCTGTGGCTGCTTTTGAGCTACAACAGCAGAGTTGTGACTAATGACTAACAGAGACTAAATGACCTGCAAAGACAAAAATATTTACTCTCTGGTCCCTCAAACCAGACTTGTGAAATGAGGTAACAGCTGCTATATGGAAAAAGCTAGAACGAAGGAAAAGCATGAGGTGTGAGGGATGAGGTCTTGCACACCAACCCGATGACACAGGAAGAAGAAACAAACAAAGCTCACTTACGAACGAAAATACACAGCTCTATCTGCTCCCTCTGGGGTCTTCCTTGTCCTGGAATCATTCCACTGAAATCCAGGAAGGAAAAGGAACTATTCCCATCCCTGAGTCCTGTCCCACCACTGGCCTAAGTAACAAGAGGCAATCATCACTCTAATTAACCAAGGAAGACAAACCTAGCAAATCAGGTAGGATGTGGAAGCTAGGCCTGACCCCTCCCCTCACCACCACCCCTAGACAGCCACGTTGGGCATCGTTGCCTCAGTGTCTGTATGTTCAGGAGAGCCTCTTCAGTGCTCTGCAAAGAGGGACAACCCACATCCCCACCAGGGTCAGGCATACATCTGAGAGTCTTCCACTCTGAGGTGGGGATGGAACAAGGGCCAAGGCAAGGAACTGGGAATCCAGTGTTCATTCCTCTCTGCCTGCCACTACACACTGGTGATAGATCAGTCCATCTAACCATAAGGAAAACCTTGTTATATATATATAACACTGACAAAATAGTCACAATGGTGTATATTTTGTAAAGGCTTTCAGCCAAGATGGAGTTATAGGCATAGTTAACTATTCACTTGAAACAACTAGGGGGAGAAAAAGGATAACATAAAAGAAAACACCAGTATTCCAGACATTGACATCAAACAACAAAGGATAATGTCCCTGAGTTGGGAAACATATGAGGTGAGCCTTACTGCCTCAAGAACATTTCCAGGCTACAAAGCAGGAAGAGGGACTCCAGGGCAGGTTGGGGGAGGGGGGTTGGGGGAGGTGGGGGGCAGGTGCAGAAGACTCTTGGAGGTGAGTGGATACAGCTAAAAATTGGGAAAAGCCAGGCAGGCAGCAATCATAGAACGCTCCAGAAAGTCCCGGAGAGAGATGCACAGATGTTAAGACTGCAAAGATCCAGGGGCACCTGGGTGCCTCAGTTGGTTAAGCATCTGACCATGATCTCACAGCTCGTGAGTTCGAGACCCGCATCCAGCTCTGTGCTGACAGCTCAGACCCTGGAGCCTGCTTCGGATTATGTGTCTCCATCTCTCTCTGCCTCTCCCCTGCTCATGATCTGTCTCTCTCTCTCTCTCTCTCAAAAATAAATAAACATTAAAAATAATTTTTTTTAAAACTCCAGAGATCCAGAGAGGAATTCCTCGGGGAATGAAGCAAAGTACTTGATCAGTGTGTGGTGTGAAGAAACTACCCCAGGTTGGAGAGAAAACTACCCTATAGGATAACAGGGAAACAACAATTGCAGTTCAGCAGGACCACAAATGGTGTACGTTCTCAGGACCCAGAGTGGAAAAGCTCATAACCTGTAGGGCATTAAGTAAATTTACTCAGATGAGTCCTATCTCGTTAGTGGAGAAAAATTAACTCCAGACTAAACGCAGCCTAACAATGATTAAAAGCAAGAGCTGAAAGGATCAAGTTGTTTCCAAGTAACATCCTAGAACAAAGCTCAAGAATATTTATAGGAATGCAAAAATAGGCAACAACCAAAAAAGGCAAGATTCACAAAGTCTGGCATTCAATAAAAAAATTACCAGACATACAAAGAAACAGAAAATTATGACCAAAATGAAAAGAATTCAATCAAACTGACTCAGAAATGGTACAAATGATAGGGTACACAAGGACATTAAAGTTAAAACCGAGTTACAAGTGCTCAAGAAGCTAGAGGAAAAATCAAACACATTAAGTATATATGGAAGATTTTAAGAAAGAATCAAACCCACTGCCTAGAGATGAAAACTACAAGGCCTAGCATGAACAGAGTCAGTTTTACAGAGGAAAAGATGAGTGACTTGAAGACAACAATAAAAACTCTAAATTAAAACACAGCAGGGATGGCACAAAAACAGACACAGAGACCAATGGAATAGAATAGAAACCCCAGAACTAGACCCACAAACATATGGCCAACTAATCTTTGACAAAGCAGGAAAGAATATCCAATGGAAAAAAGACAGTCTCTTTAACAAATGGTGCTGGGAGAACTGGACAGCAACATGCAGAAGGTTGAAACTAGACCACTTTCTCACACCATTCACATGGTGAGAATAAATTCAAAATGGATAAAGGACCTGAATGTGAGACACGAAACCATCAAAACCCTAGAGGAGAAAGCAGGAAAAGACCTCTCTGACCTCAGCCGTAGCAATTTCTTACTTGACACATCCCCAAAGGTAAGGGAATTAAAAGCAAAAATGAACTACTGGGACCTTATGAAGATAAAAAGCTTCTGCACAGCAAAGGAAACAACCAACAAAACTAAAAGGCAACCAACGGAATGGGAAAAGATATTTGCAAATGACTTATCGGACAAAGGGCTAGTATCCAAAATCTATAAAGAGCTCACCAAACTCCACACCCTAAAAACAAATAACCCAGTGAAGAAATGGGCAGAAAACATGAAGAGACACTTCTCTAAAGAAGACATCCGGATGGCCAACAGGCACATGAAAAGATGCTCAACGTCGCTCCTCATCAGGGAAATACAAATCAAAACCACACTCAGATATCACCTCACGCCAGTCAGAGTGGCCAAAATGAACAAATCAGGAGACTATAGATGCTGGAGAGGATGTGGAGAAACGGGAACCCTCTTGCACTGTTGGTGGGAATGCAAATTGGTGCAGCCACTCTGGAAAACAGTGTGGAGGTTCCTCAAAAAATTAAAAATAGACCTACCCTATGACCCAGCAATAGCACTGCTAGGAATTTACCCAAGGGATACAGGAGTACTGATGCATAGGGGCACTTGTACCCCAATGTTTATAGCAGCACTCTCAACAATAGCCAAATTATGGAAAGAGTCTAAATGTCCATCAACTGATGAATGGATAAAAAAATTGTGGTTTATATACACAATGGAGTACTACGTGGCAACGAGAAAGAATGAAATATGGCCCTTTGTAGCAACGTGGATGGAACTGGAGAGTGTGATGCTAAGTGAAATAAGCCAGACAGAGAAAGGTATGGTTTCACTCTTATGTGGATCCAGAGAAACTTAACAGAAACCCATGGGGGAGGGGAAGGGAAAAAAAAAAAAAAAAAAGAGGTTAGAGTGGAAGAGAGCCAAAGCATAAGAGACTCTTAAAAACTGAGAACAAACTGAGGGTTGATGGGGGGTGGGAGGGAGGGGAGGGTGGGTGATGGGTATTGAGGAGGGCACCTTTTGGGATGAGCACTGGGTGTTGTATGGAAACCAATTTGACAATAAACTTCATATATTGAAAAAAAATAAAAAAGAAATAAAACACAGGGGGGAAAAGGCTGGAAAAAATGAACTGTGAGCTGTGGGACACATGGACGGAGCAGGGGGAGGGGGAGACGAACAACAGACAAAATATTTTAAGAAACAATGGCAAAAAACTTCCCAATGTGATGAAAACCCATAAATCCACGTCAGTCAGTGAACCCCAAACAGAAGAAATAGAAAGAAGACTAGTCTAAGGCAAATTACGATTAAATTGCTTAAAACTAGCGATAAAGAGAAAATCTTGAGTAGCCAGAGAGGGGTGCCTGGATGGCTCAACTGGCTAAGAATCCAACTCCTGAATTCAGTTCAGGTCACAATCCCAGGGTGGTGAGCATGATCCCGTGCTGAGCATGGAAGCCAGCTTAAGATACTCTTTCGGGGTGCCTGCGTGGCTCAGTCCAACTTCGGCTCAGGTCACAAGAGCATGGTTTGTGAGTTCAAGCCCCACATCGGGCTCGCCAATGTCAGTGTGGAGCCTGCTTTGGATCCCCTGTCTCCCTCTCTCTCTCTGCCTCCCCTGCTCATGCTCCCTCAAAAATAAATAAAACATTAAAAAGAGAGAGAGAGAGAGAGAGAGAGAGAGAGAGAGAGAGAGTAACCAGAGGAAAAAGACATAGTCAGCACAGGAAAACAAAGACAATGGCAGATTTCTCATTAGAAACCATACAAGCTGGAAGACAGTGGAGCAACACTTTTTAAACTTTTTTTTTTTTTTTACATTTATTTATTTTTGAGAGACAGAGCACAAGTAGGGAGGGGCAGAGAGAGAAGGAGACAGAATCCGAAGCAGGCTCCAGGCTCGCAGCACAGAGCCCGATGCGGGGCTCAAACTCACAGACCATGAGATCATGACCTGAGCCAAAGTCGGATGCTCAACTGACTGAGCCACCCAGGCACCCCTGGAGCGACACTTTTAAGTTCTGAAAACAAAAAAAGCAGACACCCTAGAATTACTTAAAGCAAAAATGGAAATAGAACTTTGACAGCAACACAAAAGCTGGGAAGGGAAAAGCAGAAGCATACCATTTCAAGGCTTATGCTACAGAAAAAGCAGTCTGTCACATGGTCAACTGCAGAAAGTTAAAGATGAATACCACTAAACTTGTACAAGAATTTTAACAAATTAGCCAACAAAGAAGACAAAACTGAATACAAATACTCAATCCAAAAGAAGGCAAAAAGAAAAAGGAAACAAGTGGTACAA
Source organism: Neofelis nebulosa (assembly GCF_028018385.1). Classification (NCBI taxonomy): domain Eukaryota; kingdom Metazoa; phylum Chordata; class Mammalia; order Carnivora; family Felidae; genus Neofelis; species Neofelis nebulosa. The sequence continues at coordinate 66,199,844 of NC_080792.1, forward strand.
ATAGAAAATAACAAAATGGCAGATTTTAATTAATTTTGCCTAATCAAACAGATGAGCTGATCCAAACACCCCAGTTAAAAAGCAGAATTTGTCCCATAAATTAAAAAAAAAAAAAAATTCCCAAGACCCAATTACATATGGTCTAAATGAAACCCTCTTTAAGTAAGACACAAATAGGGGAAAATTAAAGAATGGAAAAGATATACCATGCTAACACTGATCAAAAGAAAGCTGGAGTAGCCAAATTAGTATCACACAAAGTAGACTTCAGAGCAAATAATATTACCAGGAATAAATAAGGTCACTGAATAATGACAAAAGATAAAATGATCCTAAATGTTTATGCCTCTATAGCAGAGCTTTAAAATATGAAGGGACAACTGTTATCACTAAGAGACAAATTCACAACTAATTTTCCATCCCCTCTCTCAATAACTGATAGAGGAAGCAGACAGGAAATTGGCAAGGATATAGACAACCTAAACAACACTAACCAACATTTACAGAACTCTCCAGCCAATGACAACAGAATACACATTTTTTCCATAAGCATTTACAACATTTACAATAGATAATATTATGAGCCATAAAACAAGTTGCCAATAAATTTATAACGATTCAATGTTGTTTGACTACAACCGAATTAAATTACAAATCAATGACAGATAATCTGGAAAATCCCTCAACTGTATGGAAACAACTGACACACTACTAAATAGCCTATGGGTAAAAGAAGAAATGAAAAGGGAAATAAGAAAACATTTTAAATCAATGAAAATTTGTGGAATGCAACTAAAACAGTTCTCAGAGGCAAATGCACTACATTAAACTCTTATCAGAAAAGAAAAAAGGTCTCAAATCAGTATCCCCAGCTTTTTAAGAAATTGGCATAGCAAATGAAACCCAAAGTAAATAGCAGAAAAGGAATAATGAAGATTAGAGTGGAATATATAAAGCAGAATATTAGAGAAAATAAGGAAAACAAAAGCTATGTTTTTAGAAGATTAATAACATTAATAAATCTCTAGTCAGGCTAACCAGGAAAAAAATTAAGAACACAAAATACCAGTATCAGAAGAAAGGTGTCATCACTATGATTACAGAAATATTAAAAAGGATAATAAGGAGTGAGAGAATAATAAGGCAATAGTACCAACAATTCTATATCAGTAAGTTTGATAATTTATTTTTATTTTTATTTTTTAACGTTTTATTTATTTTTGAGACAGAGAGAGACAGAGCATGAACGGGGGAGGGGCAGAGAGAGAGGGAGACACAGAATCGGAAGCAGGCTCCAGGCTCTGAGCCATCAGCCCAGAGCCCGACGCGGGGCTCGAACTCACGGACCGTGAGATCGTGACCTGAGCCGAAGTCGGACGCCCAACCGACTGAGCCACCCAGGCGCCCCAGTAAGTTTGATAATTTAGATGAAATGAACAAATTCCTTGAAAGGCACAAACTGCCAAAGCTCACTCAAAAAGAAATCAATAACCTGAATAACCTTAGAGCCACATAAGAAACTGAATTTTTAGTTAAAACCTTCACCCAAAGCAATTCCAGGCCCAGATGGCTTCACTGGAAAATTCTACTACAGACTTAAGGAAGAAATAAGACCAATTCTATACAAACTGTTCCAGAAATTAAAATACTTAAAATTACCTTAATGACAGCATCAAAAAACCAAAAAAAAAAAAACAAAAAAATGGGAAAGCAGTATTTATCCCATGGGATAAATCTAATGACAGATGTACAAGTCCTACATGTTGAACATTACAGAATATTGCTAAGAGAAAATTTTTAAAGACCTAAACCCATGGGGACATATGAAGTATTCATGGATCAACAGATTCAACGTTGTTAACGTCAATTCTCCCCACATCCATCTACAGATTCAATGCAATACAAATCAATATTCCAGCAGGCTTTTCTAGAAATTGACAAACTGACTCTAAAATTCACATGAAAATACAAAGGACTTAAAATACCCAAGACAACTTTGAAAAGGAAGAACAAAGTTGGAGGACTTACACTATCTGATTCCAAGACTTACTGTAAAGGTACAGTAAACATGACAGTGTGCCATAAGCATCAAAGACAGGCATCAAGATCAATGGAACCATAATAGAGTCCAGAAATAGGCCCACATAAGTGGACAAGTGATTTACAATGAAGGTATAGTATCAAGGCAATTCCCTAGGGAAGGAACAGTCTTTTCAACAAATGGTCCTGGATATCCATCCATCAAAAAACAGAGAAGGAAGAATGAAAGAATTTCGATCCATTCCTTGTACCAAAATCTAACTCAAAATAGATCACAGATGTGGGGTGCCTGGATGGCTCAGTTGGTTAAGCACCCAACTTCGGCTCAGGTCATGATCTCACAGCACTTGAGTTCAAGCCCCACATCAGGCTCTGTACTGACAACTTGGAGCCTGGAGCCTGATTCAGATTATATGTGTCTCCCTCTCTGCTCCTCCCCGGCTCGTACTATGTCTCTCCCTCTCTCTTTCTCAAAAATAAACATTCAAAAAAATTATTAAAAAGTACAGATCACAGACGCAAACCTATAAAACTTTGATGAGAAAACATCGGAGAAAATCTTTGTGAACTGGAGTTCAGCAAAGATTTCTTCGATTCACACTGCCAAAGTACGACCCATAAAAGAAAAAGTTGATAAATTAGACTTCACCAAAATTGAGAACTTTTCTTCTTCAAAAACACTGTTAAGAGAATGAAAAAACAAGTCACATAATGTGAGGAAACACATGTATATCGACTATCTGATAAAGGGCTTGTATCCAGAATATATAAAGAACTCTCAAATTTCACTAATAAGAAAACCCACGCAATTTCAAAGTGGCAAAATATTTTAAAGGACATTTAACCAAAGAAGGTACACAGATGGCAAAAAAGCACATGAAAGATGCTCATCATTAGTCATTAAGGAAATACAAATTAAAACCATAATGAGATACCATTACCTACTTATCAAAATAGCTAAAATTAAAAAGAATGATGATACCAAGTATTCACAAGTATGTGAAGTAATTGGAACCCTGCTACATTGCTAGTGGGAATGCAAAATTGTACACCTACTTTGGAAAACAATTTGACAGGGGCATATGGCTGGCTCAGTCAAAAGAGCATGCAATTCTTGATCTCAGATCATGAGGAGTTCGAGCCCTATATTGAGTGTAGACACTACTAAAAACTAAATTTAAAAACTAAATTTAAAAAAAGGAAACAATTTGACCATTTGTAGAAAGCTGAATATACACCCATCATATGACCTAGTCATTCCACTTCCAGGCATTTACCCAAGTTACACATCTACACAAAGAGTAATTTTATTTGGGGTGCCTGGGAGGCTTGGTCGGTTAAGCTCCCAACTTCGACTCAGGTCATGATCTCATGGTTCGTGAGTTTGAGCCCCATGTCGGGTTCTGTGCTGACAGCTCAGAGCCTGGAGCCTGCTTCAAATTCTATGTCTCCTTCTCTCTCTGCTCCTGCTCCATTCTCACTGTCTCTCCCTCTCTCAAAAATAAACATTAAAAAAAAAATTTTAAGAGTAATTTTATTTGTAATATCCCAAAGCTGGAAACCCAAATATCCAAAATAATTGAATGGATAAACAAACTGCAGTATAGCCACAAACCAGACTACTTAACTCAGCAATATAAAAGAATCAACCGTTGATACATGCAGAAACAGGTTTTTTTAAAAAAGCAGCCAGCTACAGGGGCACCTGGATGGCTCAGTCCATTAAGCATCCGACTTTGGCTCAGGTCATGATCTCGAGGTTCACAAGTTCAAGCCCCACAATGGGCTCTGTGCTGACAGCTTGGAGCTCAGACCCTGGAACTTGCTTCAGATTCTGTGTCTCCCCCTCTCTCTTTCTGCCCCTCCCCTCCCTGCTTGAGCTGTGTGTGTGTGTGTGTGTGTGTGTGTGTGTGTGTCAAAAATAAACATTAAAAAAAAAAAAAAAAAAAAAAAGACCAGCCAGCTACAGAGTTTTTTGCCAAACCCTGTCCTAGAGGATAAATCTTTACTTTCCACCCAATACCCAACACCCAGCTCTGTGGGACACTCACTAAATGTCAGATGAACTGAACTGCTCAAAGATCTTCTTCCTCAATTCTTTAAGTTGGCAACAAAGTGTCATCAGTTCCCAGATATCTGTGGGGAAGGTTCTCTCCCTTCCTGATTCACCTGCAGTGCAGGGGCTCTTCAGACAGCAATCCAATGGGTGAGTCACTGGTTAATACATGTGAATCACTCATTCAAAAAATATTTACCAAGCGCCACTTTGTGCCAGGCAACTCTCCTAGGCCAGAGTGGTAAACAAAGCAGGTAGACCCAGGACAGGACAGAGCTTGCCTCGTATGGTGGGGACTGACACACAGTTGCTTGGTAGGTCGGCCGTGGATTCTAATGGGTCTCACTGGCATAACTCTAGCTACAGATCAACATTCCTTCTCCTTTTCTTCCTCACTATCCTCTCAAGTCCCTTTGTAAAGCAGCCAGCACAATTTCTGCCAAATCTGAAGTTGCTCAAAAACAGTCACCCCCTCTTCCCACTACTGGCTTTTGCCAAGGTCCTGCCCCCGGCTTTCTCTTGTAATGCCTGTCTTCTGGCTATAAAATGGGAGACACAGACAAGTTCTTCTTAGCCAATGGATTGTTGACACTTTTCAGAATAAGCTATGCCCTAACCATGTAGGTGCAAAGGCCACAGTACCAAAATAAGCACTTCTTTCTCATTAAGCATTTCTCAAATGTTTTCATTCTCAAACTCCTTTCATGCTTAAAACTTCTGAGGACCCCAAAGACCTTTGGTGTAGGAGGATTATATCCACCAACGTTTACTGTATTAGATATTGAAACTGAGAAATTTTGTTTTTTTGTATATTTATTTGAGAGAGTGTGCACACGAGTGGGGGAGGGGCAGAGAAAGAGAACCCCAAGCAGGCTCCAGGTTGTCAGCCCAGAGCCTGACGCAGCCTGATCTTATTACCTGGGTCGAGATAAAGAGTTGAATGCTCAACCGACTCACCCAAGTGCATCAAAACTGAGAAATTTTGTAAACACAAGGTTCCCAAGCATACACTCAAAAAGGTTAAAACACATATGAGCCAGCAATTCCACTCCTAGCTGTATGCCCAAAAGAAGTGAAGGCAGGGAGACAGACACTGATGTACACTGATGCTCATAGCAGCATTAGTCACAATAGCCAAGAAGTGGAAACAACCCAAGCATTCACCAACAGATGAATGCATAAACAAGCTGTAGTGTATCTGTTCAATGGAATATTATCAGGTCATAAAAAGGAAGGAAATCCTGATGTGTACTACAACATAAATGAACCTTGAGGACATTATGCTCAGTGAAACAAGCCAGACACAAAAGGCCAAATACTCTATGATTCCACCCTTCTTAAAAACATTTTTTTAATGTTTATTTATTTTTGAGAGATCGAGAGAGAGAGAGAGAGAGAGAAAGAAAGCGAGCATGAGTGGGGGAGGAGCAGAGAAAGGAGGAGAGACAGAATCTGAAGCAGGCTCCAGGCTCCGAGCTGTCAGCACAGAGCCCGAGGCAGGGCTCGAACTCACAAACCATAATAAGATCATGACCTGAGCCAAAGTTGGACACTCAACCAACCGAGCCACCCAGGTGCCCCAATCTATGATTCCACTTATATAAGGTGCCTAGAGAAGTCAAATTCAGACACAGAAAAGAACAGAGGTTACCAGGGGCTGGGAGGAGGGGAGAATGGAGAGCTATTGTTTAATGGGTACGGAGTTTCAGTATCCATTCAGTTGGGATGATGAAAAGAATTCTAGAGATGGATAGTGGTGACAGTGGTACAAGACTGTCAATGTATTTAATGCCACCAAAGCAAACACGTAAAAACGGTTAGAGTGGTAAATTTTATGCTATGTGCATTTTACCACAGCTTTAAAAACATCTTTTATTTTTGTGTTATTTAAATGTTTATTTTAGGAGTGCCTGGGTGGCTCAGTTGGTTGAACATCCGACTTCAGCTCAGGTCATGATCTCGTGGTTCGTGAGTTCGAGTCCCGCATCAGGCTCTGTGCTGACAGCTCAGAGCCTGGAGCCTGCTGGAGATCCTGTGTCTCCTTCTCTCTGTGTCCCTCCCCCGCTCACGTTCTGCCTCTCTCTCTCTCTCAAAAATAAACATTAAAATTTAAAAAAAATTAATGTTTATTTTATTTTATTTTATTTTTTTTTTAATTTTTTTTCAACGTTTTTTATTTATTTTTGGGACAGAGAGAGACAGAGCATGAACGGGGGAGGGGCAGAGAGAGAGGGAGACACAGAATCGGAAACAGGCTCCAGGCTCTGAGCCATCAGCCCAGAGCCCGACGCGGGGCTCGAACTCATGGACCGCGAGATCGTGACCTGGCTGAAGTCGGACGCTTAACCGACTGCGCCACCCAGGCGCCCCTTGTTTATTTTATTTTTGAGAGAGAGACAGAGCATGAGCAAGGGAGTGGCACAGAGAAGGAGACACAGGATCAGAAGCAGGCTCCAGGCTCTGAGCTGTCAGCACAGAGCCCGATGTTGGGATCAAGCCCACAAACTGCGTGAGATCATGACCTGACCCAAAGTCAGCACTTAACCGAGTCACCCAGGTGTCCCCAAAAAAATCCTTTAAAAAAAGGAGAGAGAGAGGGGTGCCTGGGTGGCTCAGTCAGTTAAGTGTCTGTCTTCAGCTCAGGTCATGATCTCACAGTCTGTGAGCTCGAGCCCCATATCAGACTCTGTGCTGACAGCTCAGAGCCTGGAGCCTGCTTGGGATTCTTTGTCTCCCTCTCTCTCTGCACCTCCCGGCTCATACTCTGCCTCTCTTTCTCTCAAAAATAAACAAACATTAAAAAAGAGAGAGAGAGAGAGAGAGAGAGAGAGAGAGAGAGAGAGGCGCCTGGGTGGCTCAGTTGGTTAAGCGTCCGACTTCGGCTCAGGTCATGATCTCACGGTCCATGGGTTTGAGCCCCGCGTCGGGCTCTGTGCTGACAGCTCAGAGCCTGGAGCCCGTTTCAGATTCTGTGTCTCCCTCTTTCTCTGACCCTCCCCTGCTCATGCTCTGTCTCAAAAATAAATAAATGTTAAAAAAAAAAAATTAAAGAGAGAGAGAGAGAGAGAGAGAGAGAGAGAGAGAATGAATCCCAAGTATGTAACCCATTAGCCATCAATCACATGTCAAGTGGCCTCTGGAAACTGCACACTGGTGAAAGAGGCAAATGACACCTTGCTATTATTATGAAAATGGTTTTGACCTCCTAGAGTCCCCAGAGACTCCTGGCCACATTTGGAGAGCTACTGCTTTATTTAAAGTCTACAACATTTGGGAATTACAGGATTAGTGCCCTATAGAAATTTAGAAGCCTCTACAATACAGATTCTTTCTCTGGATTTAATTTCTTTTTTGTCAGCAAGCCTTGGCCTCATTTTAAATTATGTAAGCTGAGCTGTCTCAAATTACCGTGTGAAATTTAGTATGTGGCTTTAATTGTTTGGAATTGGTTTCTCCTCTATGTCTGCCCACAGAGAAACAGAGGAACACCGGGTACAACGGAAGCACACGTGTCTACAGCCGTGTCACTCAGGAAATCAAAAATTTCCAGCCAGGAGAGAATTCCATCCATCTCCTCCCACTGCCCACAGCCTGCTCCAGTGGTGTGCAGAGCGGAGGGGCATCCTCAGATGCGACCCTCCCTGCCCTGCTGGAGCACCTGCCTGGGGACCAGGAGGCCCCAGCCTCCCAGCAAGCCCACCCTCAGGTGGGCAGTGCAGCCTCTGTCAGGTCACTTTCACATTCTTCCTTGGAAAGAGCCAACAGATGCTTCCAGAGGGGCTGTCCCCTGGGTGTCATTCCACCCCTACCCAGGACAGGACCAAGACAGGGATATTTAGCCAGGACCACACTACACATCAGCGGCAGAGGGAAGAGGATCTGAAATAAGGACCGGCTAGGCCCTGCCATGCAAGTGACAGGACAGCTGTAGGAGAACGGTTCCCCTGGGACACTGGGTCCTGTCCAGCACCACGTCAGGAACTTGGTGTTCCGTGGCTGGAACTTGGGCCAGCCAGGCATGTCTGCTCCGGACACCTTCAGGAGGGGACGGAGACTACTGCTGACAACACAGATCACAAAAAATACAAAACACAGGGCACTCCTGCTAAGAGGGCCTTCTGAAGAAGTCACCTGTGTCCTGAAGAGGGGAAGAATAAAGGGCTTTAATGAGGCCTCTGGGATAGGCAGCATGTGAACAGTCAGGGGCCATGGAGAAGGCCTACAGGCCAAGGGTGCAGCCTGGACAGGTGCCACCAAAGCAGGAAAGGGGCCCTCGGCTCGGCTGGGTCCCGGGAGGAGATCAAGACCAAAAGGTACTGCGGGGCAATCTGGCTCCACGGGATGCACTATGGCTCCAGGAATGGATGCTGCAAGCAGTGGAGACCTTCATCGGAACACTGATCAGCAGCAAGACAGAGAACAGATCTGGGACGGCAGATCTAGGAGATGAGGACAGCATTTCCAAGCATTCAGAATGGTCCCCAGGAGATCATTCTAGAATAAACTGTGATTATATTACAAACTCCTTGCCTTCCCTACAGAGTTCTAAATGCCATTTGCACTTTCATGAGGCAAAGGGCCACCTCTAGCCTTCCTCCAATGACCCCTCTATTCAGGTTCTTGGGATCCCTGGCTCAGCAGTTCCTATAGATCCCCCTGCAACCCCACTGGCCCTCGAAGTGGCTGTCACTTCATGGCCCCAGAGAGATTGCCTGTAACCTCCCTGCTTCCTGGCACAACGTGGCAGCTCTTGGTTGCTGAACAGTTTCACATATCCTGCCCCTTGGAGTGATTCTGAGGCCCCCTGAAGGGGCAAATGCTTTAGAGAAACCCATCTGGGGAAAGGGAGGATGTGAACAGGGAGTTGGGACTAGGGACTTTGCACAACACAGCCTGCCACTGAGCTCAGCAGCGAAGCCCAGGTAAGGCTGCTGTTAATGGGAGGCCTGGGAACCCCTCAGCTCTGGCAGGCATCAGGGTTGCAACAGGAAGGACACAGCATCTGAATGTCAAACTGCAAGGAGCTCAGACACTAGCTGGCCCTATGATTCTCACACGAGGGCCTAGTCTCCAAGAGGGAATGGTATGTGTGTGGTTCGTGAAAACTACAGTAAGGAAGTTTTACTAGTAAAATTTAAATTAGGAAGGACAGAGACTGCTATATTTATTGGAAAACCCATCTAATCCGCTCAGCTCACTTCACAAAAGGGCTGACCTGCCTGGCTCCATGTCCTATGGCAAGTTGACAGCAGCAAAACAGGAACCAGGAACCAGGCTATGGCTCTTTCATGCAGATCTCTATCTCAAAGCCAACTTGGCTAAGTGGGAATCAGGACTCAGGTGGGGAATCACAGCCACCCCAAATAGGATGCCCTGCATTCTGATTTGGGGCGTGGCTAATCCATCCATCCTCAGAGGGCTGGGTCCAAACTTTCTGACTCTGACCCATTTTCTCTTTGTTAAGACAGAAAACACAGATTTATAAAACACAGTGCCTCCATGGAGGTCAGCAATACAAACCCCCAGGGACAAGAGTGTCTGATTGCTGGATAGGGACCGCAGGGCCAGGCATGTACCAAAATATTGTGGTGTCGAAACACAACCAAAATTCTCTGATATGCCTTCCCAAATGCTAGTAGCTCCCCAGACATGTGACCACCAAACCATTTCCAAATAGCCCTGGGGCAGGAGGAGAATCACTGAGAATCACCCTCAGTCAGCCCTCCACGTGAGAGTCAGCTCCCTGGCAGGGGCAGGCAGGTGACCCAGCTCTGCTGTGAGAGCCAACAGGAGAAGAAGGGCTGCCAAGCACAGGGGAAGCCGCTTTTTCCTATCAGCCAAGGAGTCACAAGGTTGATGCCAGAGAACACCACGCCAGTATAGTGACAAACTTTAATATTTATCTTTTATAAGTCACAAGCATTTTCTACATCCAGGAGATGAAGTGACTTATTTTCTATCCTCAGACACTGCCCAACTGGGACACTGGCCCACCTGCCTTGTCTTGTCCTCCAGCTTCTCCTTAGGTAGATGTTTAGGGAGGAAGGCACTGCTTGAAGTAAGTTATCTTAGGGGCGCCTGGGTGGCTTGGTCGGTTAAGCGTCCGACTTCGGCTCAGGTCACGATCTCGCATCGCAGTCCGTGAGTTCGAGCCCTGCGTCGGGCTCTGTGCTAACAGCTCAGAGCCTGGAGCCTGTTACAGATTCTGTGTCTCCCTCTCTCTCTGCCCCTCCTCTGTTCATGCTCTGTCTCTCTCTGTCTCAAAAATAAACATTAAAAAAAAAAATTAAAAACAAAATAAAGTAAGTTATCTTAGATGAGGAGGGGGAGACCAAAGGAAAAGCATATGACTGGATAAACTGAAAGAGGACAGATTCACCAGGCATCTCTATTAAATGAACAACACTTTGAAGCAAAGAACAGCAATCTGCAGTCTATATTTTATGGAGGTGGGGGTGGGGGAAGGTTTAAATGTGGGAATAAGACCAGGACAAGAGGGTGGGATAGGGCTGGAGTGATAGCTATCTTGCCTCTGATGTAACATTTATTGGCAGTTTCATCCACCACTCACACCACATTTTGATGACAACCATAGCACAACCAGTTCATTTCAAGAGAAACAGCTGAAGCAAAATCAGATTCTTATATGTTCATTTTGCATGTGTCAGGCAGTGTATCAAATGCCTCGAATACATTATTATTATTATTACTATTATTATTATTAAGTTTGAGAGAGAGAGAGAGCAAGCCAACATGTGGGTACACACACCTGGGAGCGCAAGCAGGGGAGGGGCAGGGAGAGAGAAGGAGAGAGAATCCCAGGCAGGCTCTATGCTATCAGCACAGAGCCCATGATCCCACAACTCTGGGATCATGACCTGAGCTGAAACCAAGGGTCAGATACTTAACTGACTAAGCCATCCAGGCACCCTCTATATTATTATATTTAAATTCTTAAGACAAACCTGTTAGCACAGCCTGTGCCTCCTAGGGGCCAGGTGCTGTGCTAGATGCAAGCAAGAAGAGCAGAATGAGAAAGAAATACAAGGTCTCTGCCTTCACAGAGCTCAAAGTCTAGTAATGAAGCAGAAAATCGTTATTACCTTGGGGTAGCAGTTCTTCGAGAAACAGAGTGAACCGTAAAAGAAAAAACTGAAAACTTTAAAATTTAAAACTTATTTGATCAAAAGCTCAGTAAAGATACATAGATCAATGGAACAAAATACAGAGCCACACAAATGTGGCCAACTGATTTTTTGTTAATGTTTATTTTTTTTAATTTTGAGAGCGAGGCAGCATAAGCAGGGGAGGGGCAGAGAGGGAGGGAGACAGATGATCCAAAGTGGGCTCTGTGTGGACAGCAGCAAACCCAATGTGGGCTCAAACTCACAAACTGTGAGATCATGACCTGAGTCAGTTACTCAACCAAATGAGCCACCTGGGCACCCCTGGCCAATTGATTTTTGACAAAGGTACAAAGACAATTCAATGGAAAAAAGAATCTGTCCACAAGTGATGGAAAAACCAGACATTCACATAACAGAAATGGAACCTCGACCCATTCCTTACGTAGGATATAGAAATTAAAGCAGACCAAAGACTTACATGTAAAATCTAACACTATAAAACTTCTTAGCAGAAAAAATAAAATTTTTGTGAACCTGGGTTAGGCAAAATGCTTATATACATCTCTAAAAGCACGACCTATAAAAGAAAACAATGTTATAAACTGAAATTCATCAAAAAATCAGTGGTTTCCAGGTGGAAACCTCAATATAAAGAGCGGTGCTAAGTATAAAGTGGCAGCATGTGGGAATTTGGGGGTGATAGAACTGTGCTCTGCATCTTCAGTGTGAGATTGCTTACATGACCCTACACATTTGTCAAAGCTCAAAGAATGATATACCAAAAAGAAGAATTTTAGTGTACTAAATTAGAAAACACAGATTCTTTTAAAGGTACAGTTAAGCAGGGGTGCCTGGGTGGTTCAGTCGGTTAAACACATCCAACTCTTGATTTTGGCTCAGGTCACGATCTCAACAGTTTGTGAGTTTGAGCCCTGCATCGGGCTCCATGCTGATGGTGCAAAGCCTGCTTGGGATTCTCTCTCTCCCCCACCCCTCTGTCCCTCCCCTGCTCGTGCTCTCTCTCTCAAAAATAAATAAACTTACAAAAATAATAAAATAAATAAAAGTACAGTTAAGCAAGAATAAAAATAAACACAAAAGAAAAAACTATGGTGGAGCAAGTGAATGGGTAAGTCACTGACCAAGAGAAAATACTTGCAACACATCTGTCTAAAAACTTTATCTGGAGTATACAAAGAACTCCTACAATTCAATAAATTGTATATAAATATTAAATATATATAATGTATATATATTACACGTATATACATCTGGAGCCTGCTTCAGATTCTGTGTCTCCCTCTCGCTCTCTCTGCCCCTCCCGTTTGTGCTCTGTCTCTCTCTCTCATAAATAAAAATTAAAAAAAAAAAAAAGATTTGAACAGACACTTCTCAAAAGAAGATACATGAATGGCTAACAAGGACGTGAAAAAGTGTTCAACATCATCATTCACAGGGAAAGGCAATTAAAACCACTATAGGAACCACAAAATAGAAAGGCTAAACTTAAAAAGTCTGACAACATAAAATGTTGCTGAGATTATAGAGCAACTGGAACTCTTACACAATACTGATAAGTATGTAAGATAGCATAACAACTTTGAAAAAAAACATCTGGCAGTTTCTCATGAAGTTCAATCTTCTATGCAAGAAAGCACTAGAAGTCCTAGCTAGTGCAATTGGGTAAGAAAAAGAAATAAAAGACATTCAAATTGGAAAGGAAAAAGTAAAATTACATATGTTTGCAGATGACATGATCTTATGTTATGTCTAAAGATTCCACCAAAGGGGTGACTGGTTGGCTCAGTCAGTTAAGCGTCTGATTTCAGCTCAGGTCATAATCTCACAGTTCATGTGATCAAGCCCTGGGTCAGACTCTGTGCTGACAGTTCCGAGCCTGAAGCCTGCTTCAGATTTTGTGTCTCCCTCTCTCTCTGCCCCTCCCCTACTAATACTCTGTCTCTCTCTCTCAAAAATAAAATAAACATTAAAAAATATTTAACAAAAAAGATTCCACACACAAAAAGAACTGTTAGAATAAATTCAGCAGAGCAGTAGGACAAAAAAAAATCAACACACTAAAATCAGTTGTATTTCTATACGCTAACATGAACAACTTGAAAAGGAAATTAAGGGGCGCCTGGGTGGCTCAGTCGGTTGAGCGTCCGACTTCAGCTCAGGTCACGATCTCGCGGTCCGCGAGTTCGAGCCCCGCGTCGGGCTCTGGGCTGATGGCTCAGAGCCTGGAGCTTGCTTCCGATTCTGTGTCTCCCTCTCTCTCTGCCCCTCCCCCGTTCATGCTGTGTCTCTCTCTGTCTCAAAAATAAATAAACGTTAAAAAAAAAATTTAAAAAAAAAAAAAAAAAGAAAAGGAAATTAAAAAAAAAATTCCTCTTACAAGAGCATCGAAAGTAACAAAATACTTAGGAATAAACTTAAACAAAAGAGATGAAATACCAATATACAAAAACTACAAAACACTGATGAAATTAAAGAGAACACAAATAATGGAAAGACATCCCTTGTTCCTTGTTCATGGAATGGAAAATTTAAGATGCCAATATGACCCAAGCAATCTACAGATTCAATGCATTCTTTATCAAAATGCCAATGATATTTTTTGCCAAAATAGAAAAATCTATCTTAAAATTAATATGGCATCTCAAATTACCCCAAATGGCCAAAACAATCTTGAAGAAGAAAAACAAAGCTGAAGGTCTCACACTTTCTGATTTCCAAACATATTACAAAACTACAATAATCAAAACAGTGTGTTATTGGCATAAACACAGATATATAGGCCAATGACACAGAATAAAGAGCTCCGAAATAAACCCACACATATACAGTCAAATGATTTTTGACAAGGGTCCTGAAACCATTCAATGAGGAGAGGACAATCTTTTCAATAAATATTGCTGAGAAAATATCCATATACAAAAGAATGAAGTTAGACTCTTACCTAACACTATATACAAAAAATAAATCAAAATGGATCAATGTAGAACCTAAAACAATAAAACCCTTAGAAGAAAATACAAGACAAAAGCTTTACAGCATTAGATTTAGAAATGATTTCTTAGATAAGATACAAAAGCAGACAACAAAAGCAAGAGTAGACAAAACTACATCAAACTTAAAGAAATAACAAAGTAAAAAGGCAACCTTACAGAATGGGAAAAAAAATCTGCAAATCATGTATCTGATAAGGGATTAGTATCCAGCATATATAAAGAACTCTTACAATTCAACAAAGACAAGTAATCCAATTTAAAAATGGTCAAAGGACTTGAATTAGACATTCCTCCAAAGAAAATATACAAATGGCCAACAAGATTATGACAAGATGTTCAACATCACTAATCATTAGGGGAATCCAAATCCGTAACAAGATATTACTCCATACCCTTTAGGATGGCTACTATCAAAAAAGAAATCATTAGAAAATAATAAGTGTTGGGACATGTGGGTGGCTCAGTCAGTTAAGTGTCCAACTCTTGATTTCAGCTCAGGTCATGATCCCAGGGTCATGGAATCGAGCCCCATGTTGGGCTCCATGCTGAGCATGCAATCTGCTTAAGATTTTCTCTCTCATTCATTCTTTCTCCCCCACCCCCACCCCCCCCCCCCATCCTTCTCCCCTGCTTGGACACGCACGTGCTCTCTCGAAAATTAAACAAAGAAAGAAAAGAAAATAACAAGCTTTGGCAAGAATACAGAAAAATTGGAAGCCTTGTATACTACTGGTAGGGTTGTAAAATGGTGCAATAACCACGGAAAATAGTATGGTTCCACATTAAAAACAGAATTACCATATGATCCACAATCCCACTTCTGGATATGTATCCAAAAGAACTGAAAACAGGATCTCAAAGAGATACTTGTACACCCATGTTCATCGCAGCACTATTTACAGTAGTCAAGAGGCAGAAGCAACCTAAATGACTTACAGATGAATGGATAAAGAAAATGTGGCATAGTCATACAATCCAATATTATTCAGCCTTAAAAAAGGAAACTGTCATGCCACAACATGGATGAACCTTGAAGACATTATGCCAAGTGAAATAAACCAATCACAAAAAGACAAATACTGCATGGTATGAGGTTTCTAAAGTAGTCAAACTCTTAGAAAATACAACACCAGGGGCTGAGGTGAGAAGGAAAAGGGAAGTTGTTGGTTAGTGGGTAAGGAGTTCCAGTTTTGCAAGATGAAAAAGTTCAAGATCTGTTACCCAATAGGGTGCATTTAGTTAACACTACTGTACTCTACACTTAAAAATGGTTAAGATGGTACATTTTATGTGTTTTTTTTAACCACAACTTGAAAATTAAAAAAACAAATGACCTAAACTTTGCTTCCCTGGGCCCAATTAACAATCCTCCGAGGTCAGTTTTATTATTATCCCCACTTAAGAAAACAAGATGAGGTCTCTTCACATCCCTCCTGGGGCCAGTTTCCCATGTGTAAAATGAGGTGACAGTGGGCTGTACCTAACCCTCACAAGCACAGATAAGACATGAAGGGATTTTAAAGTCACAAGGGAAATATTAACACCAAATAAACTCCTGCAGGAAAGCAGCCTCTAAGTCTGAGGCACTCCAAAAGGAGACTGCCACTAAGGCTCAGGCATTAGAAAGAGATTTGCTCCAGTTCTTCCCTCAGGCTAGCTCAGTGTGGGCAAAGCTCTGACACCTGCTTGAACCCCCACAAGAGCTCACAAAAGCATACAGCTTATCATTAATGGGTCTCATTAAAGAATACTCAAGGGGCGCCTGGGTGGCTTAGCCGGTTAAGCGTCCGACTCGACTTCGGCTCAGGTCATGATCTCGCAGTCCGTGAGTTCGAGCCCCACGTCAGGCTCTGTGCTGACAGCTCAGAGCCTGGAGTCTGCCTCAGATTCTGTGTCTCTGTCTCTCTGCCCCTCCCCCACCTGTGCTCCGTGTATCTCTCAAAAATAAACAAACACTTAAAAAAAATAAAATTAAAAAAACAAAAGGAGGTTTATTGTTAGGGTTCACTAAGCTATTCCACACCTAGTGCTCAGCAGAGTGCATGATGCTCAGAAATGGGGGTGGGGTAGGAGAAGGGTGGTGGTGGTGATGATGACAACAATACCACTAGCAACAGCTAAGAACTGAGGCCAAAAGTACAGGACCGGTCCAGCAGGGGATGCTTTCAGCTCCTGACAGGCCAAACCTGAGGCTGCCTGCAGGACAGTCACAAGGACACAGCTGTGGGCAGGTGAGATGGGGAGTTAGCACTGTGACACCAGTGGCCAAGGCTATGGGAGGAAGACAAGGAAAAGCGGGTAGGCAAAGAGGTTCAAGGTGAAAAGTCAGTAAAGACCAGGCAGAAAGATGAGAAGGAACAGAGGGCAAAAGAGCAGAGGGTAATGAAGTAACCACTGAAGCTGTGCAATGTCAGAGCCGGAGCTCTAGCTTCCCAGGCTTCAAATACTGGCTCCGCCACTTACTAGCTGTGTGACTGTGGGCAAGTCACTTACTCTTCCAAGCTGTCTCTTCATCTGTAAAATAAGGCAGATATGAGTACCGCTTTCTATAAAAAGGGCATCACACCTCACCCTGCAATTATAAAGGAGAAACACACAACAGCAGCTAGACAGAATTTTATAACATTGTTTTATTGTGGGTCCTAACCATTTTTAGGGTTACTTTCTGGCTTTTACAGTATTGTCATTTTTACATTTACTTATATGAAACCTTTAAAATACCTTGCTCTGATTATTAACTTTTATTAATGCTTCTTAAAAGATAATCTAGCCATATGGTTCAAAATCCATAAAGGGGTGACAGGTTAAGATCATGAACAAGACTTTCAAGCTTCTTAAAATGTCCACGTTTGTTTGATTGCAATCAGAGGGTGGTGTGGTCACTGGAGGAGGCTGCAAACACTAACTCCTGGAGTTGGTCAGCCAGGTCCAAAGAGCTGGGACACCATCAGGGTCCACATGAGAAGCTGGTGGAGCCGGAAGCCATGAGCGACAAGATGCCTCCTCCTTCGCAGGTGCATCTATCTCCACTCAGTCCCCCACAGCCATGCAGCTCTTTCTTCTTATTCTGGACTCACGGTGCAAGAGGCAGAGCATCCAGCTCAAGAGAACAATCTTTGATTTCCAGTTTCTGCTTCTTCTACTTAAAAGCCAAGGGATGCCACCAGGCAAGGTGATTATCTTCTCTGGGCTTCAGCATCCCAATCTCTAAAATGGACCTAACACCTGCCTCACTGTCTCCCTCCAAAATAGGGCTGTTGGATAAAGCATGTGCACAACTATGCCCAAACTCCTGGGCCAACCTTGACCCTACCTTCAGACAGCTCCCCCACATCACCACACACTCCAGAGACTATCAGCACGTGGCAGATGCCATGTGGAGGGTGGTAGGACTGGAAGTAATTAAACAAACCTCGAACATATAAGCCCTCCACTTATCTTCCCAAAAAAGAAACTGAAATTAGAAAGAGTGATTGCCAAAATTGTACCGACAAAATTGTCACTGACAAAACTAGGATAACAAGGTCTCAGGACTCTTTCAAATGCAGAATAATTCATTTTTAAGTATTCAATTATCACAAAATAACTTTTCAAATGAACTTTTGACTATGGGATAATTTTAGGTTTACAGAAAAGTTCCCATATACCCTCATCCAGTTTCCCTGGTTGTTAACATCTTATACTGCACACTACCATGACACATTGGCATAATTAGGAAACTAACATTGGTACTTTTCTATGAACTGAACTCCACATTATTAGAATTCCACTAGCTGTTCCTTTTCCTATTGCAGGATCCAATCCAAGATACCACACTGCAGTTAGTATTATAAAGTAGTTTCTGATACACTCCATCAGAAGATTTTAAAGTTGGGGTACCTGGATGGTTCAGTTGGTTAAGTACCCAACTTTGGCTCAGGTCATGATCTCACGGTTCATGGGTTTGAGCCCCGCTCAAATCTCCTGCTTGGGATTTCTCTCTCCCTCTCTCTCTCTCTGCTGCTTCCCCACTAGTGTGAGCATTCTCTCTCTCTCTCTCTCTCCCCCAAAAATAAACTTAAAAAAAAAAAAAGATTTTACGGTTAACAAAATTAAAAAGCTGATTAATAGCATTTACTAATGCTAAAATCTAAGGAATGTAATTGTTTGTTATAAATTTTACTTGGCCTTTCTTTTTACTGATGCTGAATGGTCATTTATTCAACATACATAATTCTCTTCAAACCCGAGAAACAAAATTGGAAAAAATATTTTAAGCAAATAGCAATTGACACTAATGAGCTGACTTGCTAAAACTATAAATATCTAGTCATAAAAATGATTTCTAATTTACCCAGGAAAATACAACCTATTAAAAAATGAGATGTTTCTTTACTGATTAGTATGACGAAATAGAAGCTTGTTATAATAATGAGATTATAGTAATTACCTCTCTCAATATTTTTTATTTAGTAAAGGCAGTTTAAAATCAACTCAGTTTTGGGGCACCCGGGTGGCTCAGTTGGTTGGGCGACCGACTTTGGCTCAGGTCATGATCTCTCACAGTTTGTGAGTTCGAGCCCCGCATCAGGCTCTGTGCTGACAGCTCAGAGCCTGGAGCCTGCTTCAGATTCTGTGTCTTCCCCTCTCTCTCCCCCCACCCTGCTCACGTTCTATGTCTGTCTCTCAATAATAAATAAACATTAAAAAATTAAAATAATAAATAAACTCAGTTTTGAACCTAACTGTATAACAAACACACAGAAGAGTGAAAAAAATTAATCCAAGTAGCTTTTGGACCCAGTACATTGAGGGGCGCCTGGGTGGCGCAGTCGGTTAAGCGTCCGACTTCAACCAGGTCACGATCTCGCGGTCCGTGAGTTCGAGCCCCGCGTCAGGCTCTGGGCTGATGGCTCGGAGCCTGGAGCCTGTTTCCAATTCTGTGTCTCCCTCTCTCTCTGCCCCTCCCCCGTTCATGCTCTGTCTCTGTCTGTCCCAAAAATAAATAAAAAACATTAAAAAAAAAAAAAAAAAAAAAAAAAATTTAAAAATAAATAAACATTAAAATTTTAAATATGAATCATGCTAACAGACCATGTAACACACTGAACAGAAAGAAGAATCCATGAATCCATACAGACAGTAAAAAATGAAAAGGAAGACAATTCTCTTTTATAGTAGACTACTACTAAAAGAAAAAGTAAGAACAAATCACCATTTAGCAATCATCACAGTGGCAACTGGTTCAGGCCAGAATCATTAATAGATGCTGAAAAACAATGGGCAAGCCTATCTCTCTACTTGCCCATCACAAAGGGGGAAAGCCACCTTTCCCCAGAGAAACGCAGCCAATGCCACCCTACCACATGACCAAGAGTAATATCACCACTCCTGAGACAAACCAATGGGCTG